>NW_020172632.1:1665762-1723188 GCF_003031525.2 Neophocaena asiaeorientalis asiaeorientalis | reverse complement strand
TATATATATATATATATATATACATACAATAGAATCTTACTCAGCCATAAAAAAGAATGAAATGTTGCCACAAGGATTGGATGAACCTCGGCAATATGGATGAACCTAGAGAATATTATACTTAAAAGTCAGACAGAAAGACAAATATTGTATAATATCATTTATAAGGGGAATCTAAAAAATAATACAGATAAATCTATATACAAAACAGAAACAAACTCACAGACATAGAAAACAAAGTTATGGTTATCAAAGGGGAAAGGGAAGGGAGGAGGGATAAATTAGGAGTATGGGATTAACAGATACAAACTACTATACATGAAATAGATAAGCAACAAGGGTTTATTATATAACACAGGGAATTATATTCAATGTCTTGTAATAACCTATAATGGAAGATAATCTGAAAAAAAAAAAATATATATATATAACCGAATCACTTTGCTGTGTACCTGAAACTAGCACAGTATTGTAAGTCAACTATACTTCAATTAAAAAAAAAATACTTGAGATGGAGTGTGTCCTGGGGTGCATATGGGCCTAAGGTCTCAGTGTGGGATAGGGTTAGGTTCAGATCCTGGCCCTGTTACTTCCCAACTGCGTCATAAAACCTCTCTGGGCCTCAGTTTTTCTCCTATAAAATAGAGAGAACAATCCCTGTGTTCCAAGGTCATTGTGAGGCAAATAAGATAGATATGTGCATAGATGGGATCCTGGATCCCTGATTATTATTACTAAAACCCAAGGTTTGGTGCCAGTGTTATTACCAAGTTCTAACTCTCCTGTGAGCTCCAAAGGGCTTTTCAGGTGGAGCCTGAATAGTGTGGCCGCACCACAGGTGGTCAGCTGTGCCTCTCCACTCTCTGGGCTGAAAAGGATGGAATAAAGAGGGTCATCCTCATGCAATAATCACACAGTCTCCATGATTGCCACCATTTGGGCATTTGGGGTGCCTCCAGCTGAGACTGGAGGGCTGTGCACTTGATCTGCCTAGTTTAGTCCTGGACATCTGTGGATACTTTATGCCATGGGGCAAGAAATGATGATGCCGCCTGTTAGAAACCATACGAGGGCAGAACCCAGCACATTTCTCTGTGGCCGTTTCCCTTACTCATAGAAAGAAGTGTTTTCTGGACCAGCCACGTAGCTGAGATCAGATTTCAAGGTCCTCCTAACTCAGAGTTACTCCCTGTTCCACAAACTCCTTGATGAAGTGTTAGATTTTAGTAGAAAGAAATCAAGTGAATTATGTAATGAATTATTGTAATGTGGGGCTTTTTTTCCCCTTGCCCTTCTTTCTCCATATGTGAAACTTTGAGTTGTTTATCTTGGTATGACTCCGTTCCTGAACTTTGCTCAGGAACATGTTTGACTAACCAGAAAGGGGAAGTACAAGAGAGTATTAGAGCCCCTGGGGCCAGGGAATAGGGGAGGTTGCACAAAAAGGCAGACCGAGAAAGGGGCAGCATGTTATAGCAGGATGAGACCTGGGGTCCGGGTACACTTGGGGTTCTAAATCAGGCTCTATCAGTTGCTACCAGAGTGAATTGAGATAAATGCTTTCACCTCTTCTTTGAGCCTCAGTTTCCACATCTGTAAAATTGTTGGGGTTTAACTATATCATTTATAAGAATTCTTCCTCTGACAGCCTATGAGGCTAAGGTAAACTCTGAAAACCACAATTTTACTTAGACCTTGCCCTGCTTACGCCTAGCTATAATGAGTCTTCAGGTAGTATATGAGTCAATTGATGATGGATGGATGGATGGATGGATGGGTGGGTGGATGGGAGAAAGGAACATCTCTGCTCAGCTTTCAGATTTTAACTTAAGCGTCACCTCCCTGGTGAAGACTTCTGTGACCTGACCCTAGCTGACCAACTTAGCTGCCCCTCTCTCCTCTGTGTTCTCAGCTGGCCGTCTCATCTCCCCTCTGAGCTTCCCTTCATTCTGGCATTTATTATACTGTTACCTTGACTGCCGCTACATGGCACACTGTGAGCTCACTGAGGCAGTCTCGTGCTTTATTTGCCTTTGTATCCTCAGTGAATACCACAGGATCTGGCATATTGGATTGTGCAGGCAGGAATAGTGCTTCCCATTCTGGGTAGGAGACTAGACCTGATGCCACCTAACCCTTCTTACCCTGAAGTATTGTTGTTCCATTGGTCTGTGCCTCTGAATAGCTTTATGAATCCAAGAAGCCTTCTCTGACCCTCAGCCCAACCTCCGCCAGGGTTAAACACACACACACACACACACACACACACTCACACACACACACACACACACAGACAACTCAGGCTCCTGTAAACATTTGTGCTCCCCTTCATTTCAACTATAATCGCTGCTCTAGGGCATGTCTTATTCATGTAGCTTTGGCACGTGTCACAATGCCAGGAGGAGAGTATATGTGAGCAAATGTTACTGAATCTCGGAGCATGACTCAATGGGAGTGTATGTGGGGGTTGTGAGGAGAATCAAATTGCTTCATGATGGAACCGAAATACCTTTAAATAGCCACTTCCGTGCTGAGAGGTATGTGCTCATCACCTTTCTCTGAGCAGGTCAGAGTGTCTCTTTGACATAATCTTGTTAACTTAATTCTGGGGAGCAAAAGTAGAGATAACTGAAGCCACCTGCACCTGTCGTAGAGCAAGACATTGGTTTATCAGTCTATGATTTTTTTGTTTGTTTACTGTTTGCCACCCTCCCTGCCACGCAAACACACACACTAGGCTGTAAGCTCTGTGAGAGCAGGGACCTCCTCAGTCTTTCTTGCCACTGATTCCCCAACACCTAACCCAGTTTTGTGCACACAGTAGATTCTCTACATGGGTTCGTTGACTGTACAAGAGTAAAGGTGGTGCTATTAAAATTCCATGAAACACAATGAGATTGACTTCCTTATTCCTGCATATTTTTCCTCTGCATAAGCAGAGGAAATAACTAAGGTAAAGAGGAAGTAGTGGTGCTTAGTAATTGGTTTAAAATGAAAGCATTATAACATCCAGATAAAATCCAGATATCTAATAGGAATATGCGTATCTAATACCATCTACTTGCCAGGTAGGTGGTACGTGAGTTCTTTATATATGTAATCTTCCATCCTTACGAAAGCCTGGCCAGTTAGTTAATATTCTCCCCATTTTACCCATTTGGAAATTGAGGCTGAAAGAGGTTAGGTAGTTTGTTCAAGGTTGCACAGCAGTTAGAAAATGATGGAGCTGGAATTCAAGTCTAAGTTGAATATAACCCCTGCTTTTTTCCCCACCATTCTTCTACCCTCCCTCTATCTACCCATCAAACTTTTACTTATTGACCACGTCTTGAGTTCTGTTCTAAATTTTGGGAATACAACATTGAATTGGGACTCAACTTCCAGTATAAGAGAAACATTTAGGAATGTGAGGAGTGGAGCTGACATTTGTTGAACGGCTACAAACATGCCAACCACTCTTCTAAGTTCTTTACCCAAGTTATCTCATTTAATCCTCACAACAGTCTTCTAACAGTTTTATTGCTATCGCATTTAATTGACGAGTAGCATGAGGATTTGAGAGATTAAGTCATGTGCCCAGGGTCACTCAGCCACTGAGCTGTGAATCCAGAACTCAAACCCAGACCAATGTAGCTCTAAAGCCTTGTTCTTCCACCACACCAGGGTCCCCTACCACCACTAATTCGGTATCTGCTTCTAAGACTGCTGAAGGAATGGGAATGTTTCTGCAATGAGCCCTTTAATAGGCCAAGGCATCTCCTCAGCATCTCTTTCCCTGCTACAAAGATCTGCTTCTCCCTGGGCAAATCAGGGAATATATCACCCTTGGAATTTATAATGGCAAACGTCAGGTTTCTCTGTGTGAATATCTATAATCGCTTAGTGGACGGTGGGATGAAGCAGACCCAGAGACATGGGCCCTTCTGCCTACTCTCCCCTTCTCCTCCTAAGGGCCCTGACATTGTAGGCTAGATACAGCTTGCTATTTAGAATCAGAAAGATCCCACTTCACATGCCCATTCTGCCGTCTCTGAGGTGTATGACGTTGGGCAAGGATAAGACCACTTTGTTTATTGTTATGAGGATTAAATGAGAAAACATGAACAAACCCAGTGGCATGAGTTTCAGCATGCTGTTAATACCACCGACGTCCCGTGAACGTTATTAGCTGCATTTCTGTAGCCCAGTGCCCCTGCCTGTTTTAGTAGGAAATCCAGTGTTGTACAGTGTTCCTCTAACTCAGATAGTTTCTGGGATCTCCAGTGAGCCTTACAAGTGTTCGCACACTGCCCCTGGCTTTCACTTGCCACCATACAAGCTGAACTGGGATTTCCTGGTTTTAGGTCTCAGTCTAACTGGGAGCTGCTTGCTTCTAGGCTAGCACTTGATTCCTTTGAATACTATGTTTATCATTGCGTCTATCTTCAGAGCTGGAAAGCTACGACCTGTTGAAATGAAAGGCCAGTTCTGTAGCCCAATGCCAGAAATTAACTCCCCACAGAACAATACTCACAGGAAGTGCTCTCTTTGTTATGTTCATTTCAGGGCTATCCCAGAGCAAATACCTTGGGCTCCAGAGGGTTGCTGAATTTAGTGACCTACCTCTTTTGATTCACTCAAAAAGCTATTAATCTAGGTCATCTACTCAAGCTGCCAGAGTATCTGATACCGGTTGTGCTAGGAACCATCACTGCCCTCTGACGTTCAGGGTCTGTGGCTGCTTCTTCCTTCTAGACTCTTTCTTTCTTTTGGATAAATTCTCTTCGAAGCCTTCTATTGATCCTCTGCAGTAACTTCATCAGCCTCTCTCCTTTCTTCTCCCCTTTCTCTGCCTACCTCCTGCCCCCCACATATATATACCTGTCTCAATTTATCAAATATGTCTGTGTACTTGTCAGAACTCCTGAAAAGGGCTCAAGTTTGGGTTTTATTTTTTCCCACCTCAAAAGTTCTGTGTAGTTCTGTCTGCACTTACCCGTGCTTGCTTTCTAAGCTGGGAAGGACAATTGAATCTGGGACCTGGAATAACCAGTGGTTAAGAGCCAGGTGACCTTTTGAGTGGCTGCCTTCTATTCAAAAATGTGTAGCTGCTATGCAGCCGTTACGTGTAACTCTTGGGGGTGGAGGACAGGGCCAGTTTTCCCAGACTCACTCATCATAAGCACCTTCTCCCAGGTCCGGTTCCCCCAAGTCTAGCTGCCTGTTACATAGTAAGTACCCTGCCCTGTGCCTGTCCCCTAAGAGGCACTTAATAGATGTAACCAACTCTCATTCCCCTAAAAGCTACTTGGAGGCTCCAAAAGGTGCTTTCCATTCTATTAACTCAACTAGAGGTAGAAAAAGGACCTTTCTCTGAACTGTTCACTACCACTTACTAACTGTGCACTTTGAGCACTTCACTTGAACTCTGATTGTCAATTTCCTCCTCTCTTAAATGGGGGTCAGCAGTCCCTGTCCTGCTTACCTCGCAGACACATTGCAATTATCAAGGAACGTGCTTAGAAAACTGTAGAGACACTAGGACAGGGTTTCCCCACCTCAGTGCTATTGACATTTTAGGCCAGAAAATATTTGGTGAGGGGAGCTGTCCTGTGCATTGTAGGTTTAGTGGCACCGTGGCCTCTACTAGATGTCTGTAGCACCTTCTCCCTAGTTGTGACAACTACAAGTTTCTCCAGATACTGTCAAATATCTCCTAGGGGTTAAAATTCTCTCTGGTTGAGGACTGCTGGTCCGGGGAATTTTTATGAATGTCGTTGTTGTTGAATTCAAATTCAAAGCAGAGTTGCCCCTCTGAAGAATGAGAGCTGACTTGAAGGCAGAGTAGGGCACCTTCTTGTCTCTGCGAAGAGGGAAGGGACAAGCCCAAAGGGTACAGAAGCTGGTTTGCCCGATCTTGGCTACATCACTGAGGCCTTCTGTTGGGTCAGGGCTAGGAAGATAGTTGAAGGGCAGACACTGTTCGGCTCCCCATAATCTCCAAAGATCAGATCGACAAGCGGCCTAATCTGTGTGGAGCCCCTGCCTTCCTTCCCCATCCTGGAGGCCCCATTCTTGAGCTTTTAATTTGTTTTCACAGTGGTTTGAACAAATTGAATTTGTTAATTAAAGTGGTAAAATGAAATGCTGAGCATTATTGACTAGATGCTAATGCCATTAATGGGACCAAAGGAGAGGGACCCAGGCTGTCAATCAACGCACAAATCAGATCAACAGAGTCCACAGTACAGGCTGCACCTGAAGGCTGAAGGGACAGACCTATTTATGTGTTATGTGATTTTGTCTTTATCAGTCAGGATCTGTAATTGCCAAGACATTCTTTTAGCAAAGAGTTAACTCCCTTGTGCCAGGGCTTGTTCTATGTGCTAAGAATATTGATGAATCATGCAAAACACCACCCTCAGGAATCTCAGGGTCTGGTGAGGGGAAGATGTAAAGAGATGTCACTGTAGCATAGCAGAGGGCCTTAAGAATTCGGGCTCTGGAGGCAAAAGGTCTGGAGGTCAAATCCAGACTTGACCTCTGACAGTCAGGGTAAGTGACTACGCCTTCAGTTTCTTTTTCTGTAAAATGGGGATGATAGTAACAGTACCTATGTCGTAAGGCTGCCATAGGGATTAAATGTGATAATTCAGGTAGAATATTTAGCACAGTGCATGACACAGGGTAACAATAATAGCCATTACATACTTATTAATGAATATTAGTATCAAGTTAAACACAGATTTGGGGAACAGTAGAGGAGAGAGGGATTAGATCTGCTTTGGGGAGATTAAGGAGTCTTTGAATGTGACATTTGGAGTTTGGCATTCCAGATGGAGAAATGGGAGAATGGCTTCAGAGAAAAGAGTCCATGCAAGGTTATGTACATATACAAATGCCCATTTTAGCTTGTAATGGTAGAAGACTGTGGGGATAGCCAGAGGCTAGGTTTGAATGACATCCTAATCTCATTTTCACCTCAGGCCTTCACAGCTGCCGGGTGCCCTACGTGGATTACTCCCCGACTTCTTCCTTTTTTCATTCGCAGCTTAAATGTCACCTCCTCAGAGAAGCCATCCCCAACCACCCATTTTAAATCAGATCATCCTGTTCTCTCATAGAACCCAGTTTTTTCCCTTTTACAGAACTTATTATAATTTATAATTACTTATTTTATCTGCTGTTTACTTAATTAAGCTCTGTCTCTTGACAGGCTATAACTTTATCATGGTAGAGACGGTGTTTGTTTTCTCACCACTGGATAATCAGTTCCCAGCATCACACAGGGTCTGGCACGTATAGACGTTAGTATTCGCTGAATGGCTGATTGAGTGATGTATCAAAAATAGGCAGTAGGGCATAAGTGCTTTGACTTGCATACAACGCAGTCATTTTGGTCAATGACAGATACATATTGATGAATCATTTATGAATCGAAAAGGGAACTCATACTTGTTGAGTGCCTACTGTGAGCCATGCACTTTGAATGCATTATTTCTGCTTCTTCCAGTAACCTTAGTAGGCAGATATTATAGTTCCAGTTTTAGGGATGAGGAAATTGAGACTCAGAAGTTAGGTTATTTACCCAAAGGCACCACGCTGATAAGCGGCAGGACTGCAGTTAAAACCCAGGTGTGTTTGCCTCCCACACCAGTGCTCCGGAAAGCCTAAGGGTCAAGAGATGTCACCAAGGCCCCGGCAGTTGGGGCCACGAAAGGGCTAAGAGACAGGAAGGGGTACCAAGGGTGGGCCAGAGGGCCGTGGGAAAATAGTTTTGCGTACAGAATTTTGGCAGGGAATTTTTAAAACCTCTCTTCCAGTTCAGAAATGGTTCCAGGAAAAAAGGAAAATTTTGAATACTCTATTTACAAATAATTGAGTCCATTTGGACAAATTCTTGGTTGTGAGTACTAAAATATCACTCTTAGTCATTTGCACTGGAGTTCCTCATAACACAATGCCTTTTGAGCCTCCTGGAAGAAATCAAAAGCTCCGGAACACGGGATTGAAATCTGAATGAAGAGCTAATCGACGGAGCAACATCATAGCCATAATTTCTGCTTCTCACTTGTGACAAGTGAAGAACCACTGGGGGAAGAAGAAGCTGGAGTGATAGCTAGTGGACATGGTGTTCGGTGTGGGGGAGTTGATGAAGATGTTCTACAACTAATTGGGTGATGGCTGTATAACTCTGTGAGTAGATTAAAAAACATTCATTCACCCTTTAATGGGTGAATCATATGATATGTGAACTATATCTCAATAAATCTGTAATACCGTTTAAAAAAAAGAAAAAAGAAATGCCACCAGGTGACTAAGAAGCCAAAGCAGTGAGGACTGTGGAAGATCATAGCAGTGATTGCCTGGTTTCTGGCCCCAGAGTCATTTGGTTAAACTTTTTCAGCAGTTGCCTGCTCTTTGAGTCTGACAAGCCCAATTTAACTGTTAAAAATGTAAACTATATAATTAGATAATAGTGAGGTGAAGTCTGATTTTATTTATTTAATTTCCATTAAAGTCATCAAAACTGATTTATTGGTGACAAAAGCAAACAAGAGAGAAGGACAACCACTTCCAAATGTCAAATGTTTGCAGGCAACTTAACAGATGCTGGGCTCTAGGGTAGCTGTTAGTGAATGTTATGGAGAGATAGTGTATACTTGAAACCCATAATCGGAATGTGGGTCTGTAAATACCTTTCTTTTTAAAGGCATACCACAAAATAACAACACTAGCCACAAAGGAAAAAAAAATCTATAAGTTTGACTAAGTAATAATTAAACTGAATCACTAAAGGCCTGAATTTATGATAGCCACAAAGCCATGAAGTGAAGCTGGAGGTGATAACAAATAGTCATAACAATAATAATTGTTAAAGCTAATTCTCCCTTATTCGGCCAAGTATCATCTTAGCCGCCAAACTCCAAGGCTAATAATCTCAGCTCTCCTATTTTTCAGTTGTGGCACCTTGAAAAAGATGAACCTCTCTGAGGTGAATATTCTCCCCTGCACGATGGACTCATGCCTTCTGTAGGCAGCCCTAACGAAGAGTGTAGACTGGGAATTGGAGGCTTAGATTCGGGTCCAATAGCTCTGCTAGCCTCACTTCAATTCCTCAGGAAAATCACATTCTCACTCTGGGCCTCACTTTACTGCGTCTGTCAAGGAAGGAGGTGGGACTGTATGCTTGGTAAGACCCCTTCCAGTTGTGGTATTTTGTGTTTTCAAGAGTACAAAGCTTTACCCAGATGTAAAAGATGCTAGGTTTTGTGGTCATCATTAAGGGAGATTCCCAACTACCTTATGATTCTAATTCGGACCGGATTTCCCAAGCTTTTCCTTAAGCTTACTGAGGAACCTTGGAAAAGTCACTTAAGCTGAGACTGAGTTTCATCATCAATAAAATAGGAGTAGGACTTCCCTGGTGGCGCAGTGGTTGAGAGTCCGCCTGCCGATGCAGGGGATGCAGGTTCGTGCCCCGGTCCGGGAAGATCCCACATGCCGCGGAGCGGTTGGGCCTGTGAGTCGTGGCCGCTGAGCCTGCTCGTCCGGAGCCTGTGCTCCGCAACGGGAGAGGGCCACATACCGCAAAAAAAAAAAATAATAATAATAATAATAAAATAAAATAGGAGTATAATTGTGTGCCCTTAACATGGTTTTCTGAGAATATAATAAGACAAATAAAGGAAGGAGTTCTTTGCAAAAATAACTGTAAATGCCTCTTCACTATTATTTGCAAATAAAAGAGTAGCGTGATTCATTCTCACCCCGGTAGCCAAGAAAGTGTCATATGCAGACTGGGGGTGGCTTCTTCCACACCAGCAAGTTCTCAAACCTTCCTTGAGGGCTCAAAGCTGCTTCAGCGTTAGAATCAGGCACCAGAGTACAATTCTCTCTAGCCGAGGGAACTGTAAGGGCCCCTTGAGCCTGCCACTCAGACAGCACTCCTACCACAAACCCGCATCTAGCAGGCTTTCCACGGCTTTTTTGGGCTCAGATAAGATCTCTGGGAAGGTTAGGCAGGCCTGTGGATTGTCCTCATAGAGGGTGACTTTCCAAAAGAGCATCCCGAGGAGAGGAAAGATACTGAGCAACTGCAGAAAGGCAAATGCGTCCACTTTACCAAAGAGGAGGTCGATTTCTTCTGCTCTTTATAAGACCAGAGAACGTGACTTTACTCCTGGGTGTGGGCTTCGAGGAACTCAACGAATTATTCTTCTACTACCTATGCAAAGTCAGACCAGCTGAGAGATGGACTCAGGAGTCAGATAAACAACCACTTGCAAAAGCTGCATTGGAAAACATGGCTGAAGTGGGTGGCAACAAATACTCAACTCTAGAAACCTATCCCCCCATGCCCCAGTCACAGGCAGCAGTGGGGCAGAGCGCAGAGAAGCAGAACTAAGTGTAAGCTCTCTGTAGATGGGCTAATTCCAGAGAGACAGGGAGCGCAAGCTCAGCCTCAACTGCTAGTTCTCCCCCCGTCATCATTGGATAAGTTACTCCTACTCCCCTCAGGAGACTCCAATAAGGTAAGGGATGCCATGGGCGGGCGTTTGGGGGAAGCAGGTTGTCGTTCTAGTAGGGCTTCCTTCATGCTGAAACATATCCGTAGCCGATGGAGAGACATTGGAGTGTTTTAAGCAGAACAATTACAGAGTAAAATTTACTTTTTGCAAACAGTACTCTAGGATATGAGTAGAAGATGAATTTGGATCCAAAGTATAATGGATATTGGTATAATTTCATGACTTCATAACTGCATAGCAGACTGTCAACCAAAATTGATTAATGAATCCGTAATATTGACTCATTTGAACACTCAGAACTTAGTTTATTCGACATCTTTGTCGAACGAATGAATGAACGAACAATTGAAGTTATGAAATGGAAGCTTGGCTTTTAGAGACAAGGTACAAGGCTTAGTGATTTTGATAAGCATACCAGAGGTGTGATCGTAAAGGGGAACAGGGAGACGTGGCTAATATAAGAGAAGACAGAGTTGAGATCTCAAAAAACCTGGAGCCAGGGACTGAATAGAACAAAATGAAATTAAAATTTAGACACTGAGACTCAGAACTAAGGCAGCGGCCATGGGAGTGGAGAAGAGAGGAACAATCTGAAGGATTCTTTGGAGACTGGTTGTGGGGATAAAGTGTCTCAGACGACTCCAACGTTTCTGGCTTAAGGAACCAGGTGGGTGGTGACGCCCTTTACTGGGTTAGAGAACACTAGAAGAAACGCATATCTCATTCCATTCACCTATGTCTAAGGAGAACATATAATTTATCTTGCAAAATTCACTTTTCACAGTGAAAGGTGGTACCATTAATAATGGCATTGAAACAACAGATATATGTACTAGGACATGTGGTCCCCCTATCTTGCTGTCCTGATCACCGCATGCTCTGGTTCATTAATGCTGTCCACTACTAAGCCCCTGGAACCCTTCCTGATGAGTGACACCCTACCTGGCATGATGACTGGGTGTCCTCAACCCATCCTCTCCTCTCTACTGAAAGCTATGTTTCTCAGCCAGCCCCTAGACACATACATTATTGAATCATTCAGCCTGGAGTCTCCAGGGATGTGGAACCTATTCTCAATCCTTTACCATTAGATAAACATTAGGGAAAAGAAAGAGAATTAAACCTTTCTGCAGCTCCCCGGGGGCACTTACCAAAATAGCCTACCTCGTCAAAACAGCATTTAACTAAATGGGTGAGCAACGTCAATGAGGGAACCTGGGGAGAGAGGCAAGGGCTCCTGCTGAGAAAGCAGCTAGGGGAACCAAGAAGATGCTAATCAGCCTTCAGGCCTGGGACTAAGGAGAGCGGAGCTTAACCAAGGAAAGAGCCACCCCCCACCTCATCCCCTAGCCGGGCCACCAGCTCCCCTAGAGGCAAGGTTAAGTGGAGATGATTGGAACAAAATGGCAACAGTAGTTAATACGTGTAGTAGTTTACAGTTTCCAAAGCAGTTTCCCATGTGGCATTTACTTTTAATCTCTAGCAGAAGCCTGAGAGGGAAACAGGGAAATAATTACTAACCCTATTTAATGATACTGGAAACTGAAGGTCAGAGATGCGAAGTAACTTGCCTGTGGTCACACAGGGCTGCCTCTTATTAGCACATAGGCTAGTTGTAGGAATGGAGTTCTCTAAACTCAGGAAGACATAGGTGATTCTTTGGGGAAGAGGGAGTAGACTCACAAGAATCAGGTCTGAGGGATAAAAGCTATAGTAAGCAAATTCCAACTTAATAAACGAAGAAGTTATCTATTAGATAGATACGGTCTGTCGTGTAAGGTAGTGAGCTTCTTGTCCCTGGATGAGTTTAAGCAGAAGTTGGATAACAGTTATATTTTAGGAGAAATTCTCTGTTTTAAATGAGAGGTTAAACTAATGAGCTCTAAGATTTTCTACTTTCTAAGTATCTATTGAACATCTACCATTTGTGCATGCATACATATATAAACATACATATGTTTCATTTTTGGAACAACCATGCAAGGTAGAGATTCTGTTTAACTCTATTTAATAGAAAGGATAAATTTGACTCAGAGATGATAATACACTTACAATTTTTGATGCTCATTCAGTCTATTCTTTAAAGTAAACCACATGTATCCTTTGTTTAAAATAGTAAATAAGAGAAAAGGTAAGTCTTTTTCTGGCATGTAAGATTACTAAATATTGTTTTTAAAACTTCTGTGTGTGTGTATGTACTTATGTGTTTCTCTAGACTGCAATCAAACATTGTTTTTGGTTTTTTGTGGGGGGTTTGTGGCGGGGGAATCCTGGAGGGCTTAAAAAATTACCTGAAGAATTTTACTTCTAGAAAAACATTCATTAAAAAGGTTCACAGCAGAAAATAGCACAAAGGCGACCTTTGTCGTTTCTTGCCACAGCTAAGAAATTCTTACAGTTCTACAAGTGTCACTCTGTGTCATGCTTGGCCCAGGCTTTTCAAAAATACTCTTAAACCAGGTTTTGAGATTCTTCATTTTTTAACCTGTATTTAGGCTAACTTCTATACTAGGTTTCCCTGGCAACCATGTAATTGCAGGAAACAATACCCCTCTCCTGGGTCTCATTTCTGGCAAGTATGCAACAGAAAAATTTTTTGTCTTCATAACATTAAAAGAAGATCTGTGGTCTTTTGACAGCTGAAGAAATGTTCAGAAATGTCATCCCCCTTCTTACAAATTCAAGGAGTAACAGCACTTTTCCTTTTCTCAACGTTTCCTTTCCATTAATTTAATATAACTCTTTTATATGTAAAATCAAAATTAGGCTAAGGAATGCATTTTTTACGTGTAAGAAAAGCATCGGGAACACCTTTTACTTCCTCAACCCTGTGGTCCGTGAAATTACCAAGGTTTAATTGAACTTGTAGAGCTTTTCTTTTGTGGAAGACATATGTACCATCCTGTTCATCTGTCTCTCCTCTATGTCGGGGGGTAGCCAAGCCAGGCAGGCAGGAAGAAGGCAGGCAGGCTGGTCTTAACGCTGGCGAAATCCCTGCTGCATGCTGCCTCGGGGGTCGGGGGCCCCCTGAGCCGATGTAGCAAAACCCCTGGAGTCTCTTTGAAGAGTCATATAGGAAACCTAGGCTTCCCTTGGACTCATCCCCATACTCTTTCCTGGGAGGGATGGGCTGATTTTACACGCAAGGAGACGAGCACCAGAGTGAGAGTCCGAAGGAAGGGAAGGTACATTCATTCATTCAGTCAGCCAACAAATGAACAAGTAAACAAATATATGATGTGGTATCAGATGCTGTGAAGAAAAATGCAGTAGAGTAAGAGACAGATCAGGAAGAAGGCTATTTCAGGTGGGATGGACAGGGAAATTTCTGAGTAGGTAACATTTAAGAGGCCTGAACAAAGTGAGGGAGTAAGAGGATACACGGGGGAAGAGTATTTGTGTACACTTAGTATTTGGCTTTAGCTGTACAATAGCCCTGTGAAAACAGAATAATTATTCCCACTTTTATGGATGAAGGAATCTGACTGGCTCCCAAACCTGCCATGTTGCTGCCCACAGACTTTGTAAATCTTTAAACGTGACACTCAAATGCCCTTCTGTTGGAGTTTTTGCTTAAGTTTTGGGGTAAACTGACATCCAAGGTCATGTCTAAGCATTAATACTTTGGTCTCTATGTCTCTATAGCATCTTCTGGTCCCCATGAAAAAATGTGGACAAAGATGCAAGTAATATTCGTTGAGATGACAATTTCCTCATCCATACAAAATAATATGGCTGATAGTATCCACCTCGCAGGGTTGTGGTGAGGATTAAGTTTGGTTGTGTGTATACAGTACTTAGCAAGCGCTAGCTTTATAGTGTACCCTCGGAGGTAGTAGCTGTTGTTATTGTTGACATCCTAGCTCTGCCGTGAAATTCCTGTGCAACCTTGGGTAAATCCTTTAGCCTCTGGCAAAGTGCCTGGTTCATGGTAGACATTTAATAAATAATTATTGAATAAATGGTAGATCAAATGACTGAATGAGTGTGTTAACCACCATGGCCTTCGGTTTCTGTCTTATAGAGTGAAGGAGTTAGCTTTAAAAGTGATAATGACAAAATATTTACAACATGCCGTACACAAGCCCTCTCATATGTGTAATCCATTTTAATCAGCACAACTACCATGTGGGCATTTACCTACCAAAGTCCTTATCTGACAGATGAGGAATTTGAGGTTCAGAAATGGAAGAGGACCTGCCCACTGTTACAGAGCAAGTCTTAGTGCTGTTATTCTCCATCTTAAAATAACTGGGAACATGGATTATTTAGCCATGCAAAGATTTGATTTGCTAAAATGAAGCTGGCTCTCCGGGTTGCCATTGTGCAGCTCTGCCCTAGACAAATAATGTCGAGAGGCAACAAAACCTTAAAAATGGCGACCTCAATGGCGACACATCTGACATTTTAAAAAAATCCTGTTTTATCTGGGCCAATGCAGAGGGAGTAGAGAGAGGAGGGTTGGAACTGCTATTGGGTAATAAAGAAAGAAGTAGGAAATCTTCTCCAGGTGGCAGAGTATGCCAAGCAGAAGCCTGGTTTGTGAATTGAGAGGAAGCCTGAACTAAGCCCTTAATCCCTTACACGTGTCTAGTCTTTTCAACTTTACAAAGCTCCACCCTGAGTGTGATCATATTTGGGCTCAAGTGTATCAGGCTAAGTGGAGGGGGGCCTAAAGAGGTTGATGTAGCTGAAAGGGCACTCCAGAGAGACCAGCCAGACATCCAGGTCTACTGTCATGGGGGCTTGGTGCTTCCAGACCTCTAATTACAGCTCAATATATTTAAGCTGGACAGGAGACGGTCCTGCCCTGTGAGTTGGCACACATCTGGTAGCACTGCCCAGAGGCCTCTGCGTAGGCCCAGGAGACCAAGGCCACATTTGCCGGGTTCTTTCCTTGAGGCGATCTTCCATAATAAAATCAGGGAGAAGCCCGAGTTAACAACGTGGTGCTGATGATCCGGTCTGATTGATATAAAGAAGAAAGTGAGTCATGAGGTTAGAAAGCTGGAGGATCTCTAGGAAATTAGGATTCAGAAGTGGGTCAAGGCAAGTGATTCCAGGGCAACCTGTAACGTAGTGATGGTGTTGGAGTGCCACATTTCAACACTGACAATTCTACACAGCATGTTGGGTGTCAAGAATAGAATAATGAGTAAATATACGTGATCTCTGCCTTCACGGAGTTTACAGTTAAAACAAGAATTAATTGAATATATAGTTATAAACCATAAAAGGTACTACAGATGAAAAGTCTTATCAGAGAACATAATAGGAAGACCTGATATGATTTCCAAATGCAAGGGTGACACTGCTGAGGAAATGACTTTTGAGCTGAGATATGAAGGATAAGCTGATTAAACAAAGGATGCAGAAAGAAGGTGGGTAGAGATAACTGCTCCAGAAAAGAGAACAGTGCTAGCAAAGACCAAAGAGCATGAGGGAGTGTGGCATGTTTTTTGAACTGAAAGGATGCAAGTGTGACTGAAGCAAAGATACTGAGGGAAAGATGAGGCTTGAGAGGTTGGTAGGGCCAGACTATGCGGGGATGCAGGGCTTCTTAGGCCATGGGAAACATTTTAACCTTTTACCTCAGAGCATTGAGAAGCCACTGGGTGAGGAAGTAAGGATCAGCTTTGAATTTTAATGGTTATCTCTGTTGTGTCAAGAATGGACTGGGAGTACGCTAAGCTATGCAGACTCAGAGACTCACCAGCCAAGAGAAGGCAAGAGAAGGACCCAGGTCTGGAGAAAGTTGGTGGTGAATGTAAGGCAGGTAGCAGAACTAATCTTAGTAACGCAGAGTTCAGAACGTGGGTTTTGCAGATAGAGCAACTATTGAGGGCCCGGCCCTGGTCTGAGAGTAAAGAACTGAAATGTCGCACAGTATAACCTCTCGGAACCTATTAGAAGTGAGAGGATTTTGCAGGAAAAGATATCATTTAGTTTAGCAAATTTGTGTACCAAACAACATGCTAGGTGTGTTAACTCTGTTGTCTATTATCTCAGTTAAATTTTCACAGCCATCATTTGAGGAAAAGCTATCAATTATTATCCCAGTTTTACAGGGGAGTAAACTGAGGTTCAGAGAGATTAAGTGACTTGGCCAAGAGCTTCCAGCCAGTAAATGGAACCAAAATTTGTGCCAAGTCCGCTGGCTTCCAAGCCCAGTGTTCCCCTCTTTCACCACTCTCTTTAAAAAGTGACATCAAGGGCTTCCCTGGTGGCGCAGTGGTTGAGAGTCCACCTGCCGATGCAGGGGACGCAGGTTCGTGCCCCGGTCTGGGAGGATCCCACGTGCCGCGGAGCCGCTGGGCCCGTGAGCCATGGCCGCTGAGCCTGCGCGTCTGGAGCCTGTGCTCTGCAACGGGAGAGGCTGCAGCAGTGGGAGGCCCGCGTACCACACACGCACACAAAAAAAGTGACATCAAATTCGAGGAAAATAGTAAGCCCAAGGGTAAAAGAGACCTATGGAAACAGCTGATTCTGTAACGTAACTAAATTGCCATGGGATTCCAAATAGCACTTTATTATATTTTTGTGCCAAGGGTCTAAATCGAGCCCCAGGTCCATCTGACCCAACCATCTCCTTCCAGGAATACATATTAAAATTGAGGTGGAAGCCCAGAACAGTCAGCTTCTGTCTCAAGGCACCTGTGCCAAGATTCCAGCTGAAATTTTTAATTGAGTTCAAGCTCCTGTAAATGGGGATGCGCTAATCCGAATGTTGATGAAGCTTTCATTCTTGCTGCTGTTGGAACAATGTGACTCTAATCCATTCCTTCTCGCCCTGTATTGACTTCCCCCACCAGCCAGCAGGGGCTTCTCGCAGACATTTACGCCAAGGGAACTATACATTTTTAAAACTTTCTAAATAAACAGAACCCTAGATATTGTGATGGCTGGCTGACTGCAGTGGTTTTCTGGCCCTCAACTGTGGAACCACATCCTGAGCCACAGAAGAAACTCACATAAGGCACTCTTAGTGCTTAAAAGGCAGATTGGGGCTTGAATCTTAGCATCGATCCTTATACCTGAGGCACTGGAGTATACTTCGTTGAGTTGGATCCCCACCTCCCGCGTCAGTTTTGAGGAAACCGACGTAGTTGACACGTTTGCCAAGAGCCAGTTCCTTTGCCTTCTATCTGCTCAGCCAGAATGGCCTCCTTCTCACTCACTGGCCCTTCCCCTTCCCCTTCAATGTGGCTGTCACCCGTACTCTTTCTTGGGACTTCATTCTCACTCCACACACCCATACACTGTCTCAGAAGGAAAAACCTGTCTCAGGGCTTCTCTGTTTCTGGTGGCCTCTGTGTGTAAGCTACTGACCCGCCTTCATTTTAGGGTGGATTTCCTACCGTTCTTTGTTGGGCAGGTACATGACGATGCAGGCAACGGCAGGAGGTGATAAAGGGACAAACCAAAGGATGAGGCAAAAAGTATCTAAACAGCCAGAGTTCTCTCAGCCATTGCCCATGACTCCTGTCTCCAATTCTGCTACGTTAATACCACACAGCTACCACTGCTGCTGTAACAGACGCTGTGAGCGCCGCTGCTGCTACTATCGCTACTCACACTTTTCTACCACTAATACTACTGTTGCTGCCGCTGCTATTAACGTCACTATTACTTGTACTGCTACAATATACTATTACGATTTTACTGCTACCCCTTTTACTACCACTGCCACAGTGACCGCTAGCTAAGCCTTCACGGACGTGCCCTAATCAGTGATAACGCTGGCTGTGTGCCTTACGTTCAGGCACAGTCCTCTCGGTGCGTTTCATATAAAAACTCACTGAATCCTCACATTAACCCTACTATGTAGGTGCTATTATTGTCCTCATTTTGTACATGAGGGAACTGGGGCACAGAGAAGTTAAGAAAGTTGCCTCAGACCACACAGCTAGAAGTGGCGGAGTCCAGGTCTGAATTCAGACATTTTGACCCTGGAGTCCTTTCTTTCACATCATGCTATTTAGTCTCTAATAACAATAAGCTGCCTAGCTGCCCTGCTCCCAACTTGTATTCCCGAGAGTGCGTTCCCTCAACGCCTTCCACTTTCTTCCACAAAATGCAGTCTGACCATTTCTTCTTGCTAGCAGATAGACCTTAACATACCACTTCTGCCAAAGCCTTTATTGTAATGATTGTCTACATGTCTAGTTGCCTTCCTGTCCCCTTCGGCCTTCTGTGCCCCTTCCAGTATGCTGCTCTGTTCAACATTGAGTTGTTTTGTTTTGTTTTGTTTTTACCGGTACGCGGGCCTCTCACTGTTGCAGCCGCTCCCATTGCGGAGCACAGGCTCCGGACGCGCAGGCTCAGCGGCCGTGGCTCACGGGCCCAGCCGCTCTGCGGCACGTGGGATCTTCCCGGACCGGGGCACGAACCCGCGTCCCCTGCATCGGCAGGCGGACTCTCAACCACTGCGCCACCAGGGAAGCCCCAACATTGAGTTTTTATAGAGCAGAGATCGTGTTGACTCACATCTGGGGCTCCAGTGCCTTATATAATCCTTGACCTGCTAGGTATCAAATTAATTGATTGATAAATGAACAAATGAACAAACAAACAAATGACCTTGAGGCAGTCCAAGTTCACCAACAACTGATGGGGATGCCTGGGGAGATAGTAAGCTTCCCCCACCACAGATGTCCCAGCAGAACATCCAGGGTTCCTGAAGATATTGAAATAGATGAATTTTGAAGTTTCTTCCAAGTTTAAGGTACTAGAATTCTTCGAGAGGTACACATGAATGTTGAACGCTCTCTCCCCTCTGCATACTAGATGTATTGCTTTTGAACTCCTTATGAAATGAAAGGAAATTAGTTACATTGCTATTGATGTGAAGTTGTCAAGTCAGATGCCTTTAGGCTTTCAGAAACCTCCAATCAACACACTATGTGATAGACAAGAGGACAGAGGCTCAGAAAGGTTAAAGCCTTGTCTAATGTGGTGCCGTGCCATACAGGCAGAGCAGGGAAAATAACGCTTCTGTCCTGAGTGCCATTCCAGGGTCTTGCCATTCAAGCCATTTATTAGCAGGCTGTGGTCTTCCATAACCCAAACTGCCTTCAAAAGGACGTAGATCCCACCTCCTGTCTCTAAGTAGCAAAGCAGCTCAGCTGCCTAAAACTGAGAGCGACCCAGTAAGGATTTGAAATCACCCCTGGTCATGCAATGTGGTCAACCACCTTATATCTTAGTCTAATCTCAGTCTCCCAAGGGCCTTGCTCTCCCTAAATTTGCTGTCTCCTTCTGCATGTAATGTTTCAGCTTTGAGTGGAATACTGCGACAGGACTAAAGCCTTCCTCTATGAAAAATCAACATTTTGGCAGCCCCTTGCTGTTTATAGTTTCTGAAAGTGCCCAAGTCTGCCTTCCTCATTCATCTAACCACAGGAGATCATTATCCAGTGACAGGGTTCTATTCCACTATCATTATCCTGTAATGAGAAAGCCTCCTTGGATGGGGAGGGGCAGAGATGAAGTTGTGAGGGGTGGGTGGAGGCAGTAAAGATCCTGCAGACTTTGAGAAACAACCATGCGGTTATAGGTGCCCAGTGGATTATGCCTTATGGCATCATGGTGGGTATATACACACGTACGTATAATTTATGTCATATACAGTGGTGTGTATACACACATATGTAAGTATATTCATATAAAGATAACAGTTTCAAAGTGCATTAAGCATTTTGTTGTACAGCATTCATTTCTTCTTCTTCTGATAATAGCTTGGGGGAATCCTCAATCCTGAACTTGCTTAGGGGAATCACTCAAACTTGTGGGTTGAGATGGACACGTATCCCTGTAGTCAGAGATGAGACACATGACCTCCCCATGCATTAGTCAGTCACCCTTATTCCAACCTCTCAGGCTGCAGACTCATACTGTGGTTGGATATGCATACTGATTGTAATTTGTTGAGTATATGTGTGTGTATATGTGTGTGTATATATATATATATACACACACATATACACACACATATATATTAATTGTTTAGTGAACAGTATTGGCTTTATGTGTCCTGAACTTATCTTCTCTGTTGCTTTTATAAAATCCCCAATTTAAAATACAAAACAAATGAAAAATACCTCCATATTAGTTTGTTTCAATTAACCGTTCACTGAGTGTGTTCTAAGTGCTAAAGAATGTGATATGCACTAGCAGTACAGAGATGAGCAAGACATGATTCCTTGGGTAAGTCTTTTGCCCGCATAAGACCCTATCCAGAAATTGGGAGCTGGGGAAAGTTGCAGGCCCACCTTGAACATTTTCAAGGCTCGGGTGATGGAATAGATGGAGGCCCACAAAGTATAATCTAAATATTTTGTTAAAAATCTACCTAACAAATTGTTAAAATATATACCTATCCTCCTACCTTGATAGATACATAATGCAAAAATGGAAAAATACTTGTAAAGCTATAATTTTTTAAAAATTAATTAAATTAATTTATTTATTTTTGGCTGCATTGGGTCTCTGTTGCTGCTCATGGGCTTTCTCCAGTTGCGGTGAGAGGGGGCCACTCTTCAGCAGTTGTGGTACACGGGCTTCTCATTGCAGTTACCTCTCTTGTTGCAGAGCTCGGGCTCTAGGCGCGTGGGCTCAGTAGTTGTGGCTCGCGGGCTCTAGAGCACAGGCTCAGTAGTTGGGGCGCACGGGCTTAGTTGATCCACGGCACGTGGGATCTTCCCGGACCAGGGCTCGAACCTGTGTCCCTTGCATTGGCAGGCGGATTCTTAACCACTGTGCCACCAGGGAAGACCTGTATTTTTTTTTTATGATGAAAAGTTGGCAAAATATCAAAGAGGTCTGAATTTAATTCCTATTGTACCTGTCTGGATATTCTCTCAGCAGAGAGATGGGTCCGCAAAGTTTGCATTAGTAACGCTTGGAGCCCAGAGTAGGGTCCCTATGAACCAGATGTGAGAATAGAATTGGAAGGTTGAATTCATTGATATCTCAGTTGTCCTGTGCTCTAATGTCACTGATACCTGAGAAAATAGGTCCTCCTTAAGACAAGAAATACTTCTGTTTAAAGAGGAGAGTTTGGTTTTACATGCCCACGGATGTATGCACACAAATGCACAATTGCAAAAAACTGGAGCTGGGCTATGTGGCCAAATGCAGAATTCATTGAACGCCAGTTGTAACAGACCATAATGAAGTTAAAAGTAAATTGGACTTGAAGATGTATATTTAATCATGAATGCTGAGCACATAATACAGTGATATCAAAATATTCAAACATTCAAATCAGCTCAGTGCTGGGGCTGTATGTTCTAAATCAAATGAAAACATTAAATATGTGCCCAGACCTATATTATTCTTCTAGTTCAAATACCATAAATCTTAAAGAGTTGAAATGTAAACAGCCAAGGTTATTTTTACAGTGCTATGCACTTCCTCTAGATCCACAACTAGCGATCCATCACTGAATCATTCCCAGACTCTCCTTTTGACTTCTAGTTTCTTCTGGAACAATCAGAACAGTAGCTCTGCCAGATCCTTGAAGACTTTAGAGACAGACCAACCCCCCATTTTCAGTCAGGTAGCTCTTAGAAAGTCCTGGTGGCTCAGTGGAAAACTTCCAGATTTATAATCAGATGACTTATTTGCGGTGTGCTTCAGTCAGCTATGGGCTGGAAAAACTTGGAAAAGCTACATAATCTCTCAGAACCTCAGTTTATTCATCTGTAAGATGGAAAAGTTAGAAGGTCAATCTTTCTTTGCTAGGAGTATTTTATGCATACTTATAACAATAATTGTTTTATACTTTTGGATAGCTTTTGCTATATGTTCATTGTAGAAAATTTTGCAAATACAGAATAATATTATATCAGAGGAAAATATCACCGTTAACACCATCCCCAAAGATAATACTGTTAATAAGTTGAACATTTTCTTCCTGACAAATTTTTTTTGCATATCTGTGTATATATATATATATATATATATAGTTAAAAACATATTATATGTACAGGTTGATATCATTTAACATTGTACTGTGAACATTTTACCACAGTATTTGGAATTATTTATAAATTATTTAAATGATTGAATAATATTCCTTTGAAATGATATACCATACTTTATTTAAAATCTCCTAGTATTTACAGTTGAGATGGTTCTAAATTGTTATTATTTTAAATAGCATGACAATGAATTATCACATCATTTTGTAACTACACAAGCATCGTCCTTCTAAAGTTTTAAGTATCAGTGAAATTTTATTGATCTCTCTAAATTCAGTGCCCAGTATGGTACCTGGAATAAAGCAAGACCTCTAAAAATATGTGCTGAATAAATGAATAAGTGAATGAGTGAGGAAACACCAGTGAGTGTCCGTTCTTCTATGACACTGCTTTCTCAGGGAGCATGGGGGCGGTTCTCTAGCCAGAGCAGAGATAGGGTAGTGGTGGGGTTCTCTACCAAGGCAAAAAAATTTTTTTTTTAAACATCTTTATTGGGGTATAATTGCTTTACAGTGGTGTGTTAGTTTCTGCTTTATAACAAAGTGAATCAGTTATACATATACATATGTTCCCATATGTCTTCCCTCTTGCGTCTCTCTCCCTCCCACTCTCCCTATCCCACCCCTCCAGGCTGTCACAAAGCACCGAGCTAATATCCTGTGACCAAGGCAAATTTTCACCATCCTCCTCTCACGTCCACCTCCTATACTTCTATCAGATAAACTTCCTCCCTGAAACTCAAGGGCCAATGAGCCTGTTTATTGGAATGCAATTTCTAAAGCCATTACTGGCTTTACTCACATTTTGCCTTTGCCACAGTCTACCTCATGTTGCATGTCAAATGGCAAAAGCCTTAATAAATAAAATGTTAATATCTAATTAAAAAGAATCATACTGGGAACTTCCCTTGTGGTACAGTGTGTGAAACTCCACACTCCCAATACAGGGGTCCCAGGTTTGATCCCTGGTCGGGGAGCTAGATCCCGCACGTATGCTTCAACTAAAGATTCCCCCATGCTGCAACTAAAGAGCCCACGGGCTGCACGTAAGACCTGGCGCAGCCAAAATAAATAAATATATATATATATATTTTTTTAAGAAAGAAGAATCATACTGGAGCACTAGCAAGGATAGGGGCCAGAGGAGGCACCTTGGTTGCATCAGAGAAGAGTAGGTATTCACACAGGCACTGGACAAGCTTCCCTTAAATGAGGTGGGCTCTGCCCCTCAAAGTTCTTCTCTGAACATAATTATCTTAAGAATAAGGATAATGATAAGTATCATTTGTTGAGCTTTTTAGAATATACTAAGTAATGCTCTACATGTATTATCTTATTTGATGCTTACAACAACCTGTAAAGAAAAAGAATATTAGAGCCACTGATGGAGAGTAAGGAAATGGAGTCTCTGCAAGGTTACATAACTTGAGTACAGTTGGGATAGCTGAACTTTGTAATGTTGAATGGCTGTATGGCTTGGAGCCAGACAGCTCTGGATTTTAATCCTGGCTCCACCACCACTTACAAGCTGTGTGACTATGGGAAAGTTATTTAACCTCCTTGAGGCTCCACCTGTTCCTCTATAAAATAAAGATAATAATAGTACCTAATTCATAGGGTTGTTGTGAGGATTAAAAGATATGTAACACTTAGGCAGGACCTGGTATATAGCAAGAGCTCAGAAAATGTTATTTTATTATGACTACTCTTCTTGTTATCATACTAGACTCTGGGCTGGGGCACTGGACATCCAAAAATGTATGACATATTATGCCCGCTCTCCACGAGCTTCCAGTCTAACTTTGCCTCTAACTTTACAACGACAAATCTAGTAAATAATAAAGCTGGGACTTGAACCATAGCTGTGGAATTTTAAAACGCTTTTCTGTTACCTACCGCATCCTTCTATTGTAACGTATGTCTGATATTATTGTCGTTCATAGTTTATGTCTGTCTTCCCCATAAAACTGAGGCCTTGGAGGTGGGAATTCTTGTGACTCCTCTTTGTGTCCCCAGTGCCCAGCCTGGGATCTGCCACAGAGTCAGGTCCTGAGTATGTTTGCTATTATCAACCGAAGGTCCTATGTTGGGCCATCCATCTCCTGCTTCCCCAGGCCCCAGTCAGGACCACAGTTCCAATGTTTTTGTCCCTTTCTCTGTGTTCCATCCCCCCTCCCCTCTCCCCATTACAATTCTGCAGTGAGTGATTCCCTCTGTCATCTCACCGTAAATTGATGACTCGAGCCTGCTGATGCTCTGAGCCACATGGCTAATACATCAGCTAAATGGATGCCGAAAACACCACCTGCTCCTTCGGGCAAATGGCACTTTGGAAAATGGAATGTGTAATCAATAGAATTAAGCCTTAAGCAGAGCTCTGTACCCGTGTCCCAGTGCAAGGCCTCGGCAGGCAAACAGTGGGAAGATTTTTTTTTTTCTTTTTTCAACTCTTTCAAAGCACTTGGTTTGGCACTTGTTCAGCCAGCTCTGTCTACCTATCACGGTCAGCATGGTATCCTCAGCATGCTGTCTCTTCCCTTCCTGTTCCGCCTGAGTGTCTCAGTCACTTGGCCTTTATGTCCTATCTCTGGGAGACTTGGAGCGACAGTTTCCAATATGCTTAGTGAAGCACAGGCAGCTGGAGTTTGAAGCAAGGAATTTGAAGTCAGGGAGGTCTGGATGTGACCTTAGGCAAAGACCCTCAACCCTTCAGAACATCGATTTCCTCATCTATGAAGTGACAGTAATTATTCTCACCTCATGGGGTGGTTTTGAGGATAACGTATGTGAATAGCATATGTGAAGGTGCTTTGTAAACTACAAAGCCACATATGAAGGTTAATCTCTGTTATCATTATTATTATTCCAAGGTATGGATAGGAGCATAAACTCCCTTTATATTTCCCTTTGTAATCTACTTATCCAAGGAAGTGGGTTTTCAGATGTGGCTGAGAAAGCCTAAGATCGAGTAGTCAGCAGCCTGACTTGGTTTTGCTGTTTCTAGGATTATGGCAAAAATTAGAAAATAGAACCCATGAGCTAGGAGGGAATTTAGGGATTATTGGTGAGACTACAGACCTCGCTGTCTATCCTTGTTACAGGTGAGGAAACTGAAGTCCAGATGGAAGAAGGATTTGGCCAGTGTCACACTATGAATTAGTGGCACAGTGAGGAGTAGGGGCAGGTGGACTTGTCTTGGTCCGGGAGTCTTTCCACGAAGTTTCTGGCCAGAAGATCTTTAGGGGAGCATAGGGTGAGAAGACAATCAGGGCCAAGCCCACCTTAAGCCAAGAGTCTGCCTCTCCTTTCTCCGTATTGTGCTGGTATCACCTCCCTGAGGATATAGGTGTAGAGGAGCCCCTTCTTCTCAACATTGTCTTCATCATTTACCTGGCCTTTAATTTTATGCAGCCTGGTGAGATCCCTTATGTTGCTCTCTTGTGTTAACTAATCCACTGGTTCTCTAATGGAAATGATTTTGCCCCCTACCCCCAAAGGACATTTGGCAATGTCTGGAGACATTTTTGATTGTCAAGATTTGGGAGGGACTGTTACTGGCATCTAGTGGGTAGAGGCCATGGCTGTTTTAAACATCCTACAGTGTATAATACAACCCCTGACAATAAAAAAATTATCTGGCCCAAAATGTCAATAGAGCCGGTGTTAAGAAACCCTAATCTAGTCCATTTGTGGGGTTCTGCCTTTCTGTCTTTGGCCAGTACATCAGAGGTCTGTGAGCTCTCTGTGGACTCAAATGATGTCTTGTTGTAATTCCCTCAGTAGACTCAGTATAGTAGAATCTAAGCAAATATTGCATGGTGGGGAATGGATTGATGGGTACATGAATCAGGAAATGTATATAAGGGAAAGGGCACAGGACTATGAGGCAGGAGACCCAAGTTTGGTCAAAGCTTCACCACCAGCAGGGTAAAGTAAGAGTTGGATTAAATTGGTGATTTTCAAACTGTGCTTCATGGAGCCTTAACAATATCTCACCCACTGCATCTATTTTATTCTATGGCTTTTGAATTTAATTTCATCTGTACAGAGGGTTCCACAGTTTTAAAAATTTGTAAACCACTGATATAGTTCAACCCTGAGGAGACTTTTAGGCCAAAATCTCTCTGAAGACTCCTCAGAGAAGGACATGTATAAAGGTTCTATTTCTAACAAGCTCAAAGCACGCGTCTGTGACGACAGTTTATACTCTCCAGTCTTGGGTTGAGGACAGTGGCCTACCTGGCAACCTTCTGGTTTGGAGACTATCTGGCTCCTTACTCTGCTTGTGGCTGTGCAGCAAGCAGTGAGTCTATGATTCACGTGGGAAATTGACATCAGAGAGGGGCAGGAATGTGCCTGAAGTCCTGCAGCAAGTCACTGTGGAAATCAGAATATACCTGTGCTAATGCCCAGGTTGGGACTCTTAGCAAAACACTGGTCTGCCTCTTGGGAGGACAGTGTTTCCTTCATCTGTGGCACTCTGTCCACAGAGCAAAAAGGTCATTGACATCATTTCAGCAAATCTCAACATAGTCCTAGGAGAGTGAGGAAAAACAAACACAAACAAAAGAATGAACAAACAAATAAAGGGAACAAGTCATTCCTAGCTTTCATACAAAGGAGCTGGACTTCACTAGGAGGTGGGGAATGAGTCCCCCGCCCCCGCAGTAGGCCTGCTTAACTCTGGGCCCTATCAGCATGACCAGCAATCCAATAAGGCAGTATCCTGGCTGCGTCATTAGCTCATTAGGTGGAGGCAAGTGTCTGCATTGATCTGTTTATCTCCCAGGCCCGGCTGCTGGAGAAAGGCCAGCTGTTTCTCTGAGAGCTGCCTTTCCTCTTGACTCATCACAGAGCATCAGGGGAGTCTGCTCCTTTGTCCCTTTCAAGCTCAAGGTCACTGGAGTGCAGAACAGGAGTTACACCACAGTGGTACCTTCTGAGAGCTTCAGACATTGCAACTCCTCCTGCATCCTTTTAATTTTCCCCTGCAGGTGACCCCTTTGGGAAATGCAAAAGGTAGGAAGTGCTTGGGTTTGCAAGGGGACAGATCTCCGTTTGAACTAGGCACTACTACTTGCATGCTACCTGTATGACCTTGGGGAAGTCGTTTCCCCTCTGTGAGCCCCAATGTTCTCATTTGCAAAACAAGGCTAATAGCACATATAAAATCTCTGTGAAGATTCATTGACACAAATCTGTGAGCGGACAGACACAATGTCTAGCTAAGTGCTGGGCGCATAAGAAACACCCGCAAATCTTACCTGACCTGCCACTTCTGAGAAACAGTGTTTTAGGCAAAAGGAATAGTATATACGTATCTATCAGTCAGGATTTGCTCGTTGGCATTTTTGTGGGATTGATTTGAAAATATCTGGGAGAGTATAGCTATTATTACACAAATAATTTTGTTCATAGATGGCTCATTAAGAATGGACAATATCAAGGATGTATGATTTTCTACCCTCGAACCTGCACCCCCTGTATTGAAAGGCAAAGTCCTAACCACTGGACCACCAGCGAAGTCCCTTATTTAATTCTTTTAAAAATAGGAAGTAGTTTGTTAAAACACCAAACATGTAACCTCTTAGTCGTCGATAATACTGGGCCCTGGGTTGTGCTAGATGATGTTGGCAAAATATGTTTTTCCAAACCACTGCAACTGCTTACTTTTTACTGGATTACATGCTCCCAATTTGACTAATATTCTGCTTTTCATTTTCTAATGAAATTTTCTTTTCATTTTCATTTCAGTTTCCTTCTTTTCATGCTACTGCCCAATTCTTGATTTACTGTAAATATACTCATTGTAGAAAATATATAAAAGTAAAATAATTTAAATTCATGTTGCTGCTAATTATACAAGTCAGCATATTACTGTACTTCTCACCAACTTTTTTCTTTGTATTTTTATGCATTTTTAATACAATGGGTGTCATATTGTATTTTTCTTTTTTCACTCAACAAAATACCATGACCATTTCCCATGTTATTAAATGTTCTTCAAAAGTATGTTTTTAAGAATTGCATAATCCATAGTATGCATATGAATAACTTATTTAATCATTTCATCTTATTCAACATTTAGGTAATTTTCAATTTTTTACTATTAGAGTTTAATGAACACTCTTGTACATATGTTTGCATCTCTCATTATTTCCTTAGAATAGTGTTCTTTCAGTCCTTATCAAAGACATTGACAATAGTTTATTGATCACTTTTAAAGAAAAATGACCCTCTCCCAAGTTCTAGGTTTGCATGCTGCTTTGTTAGAGTCTGGGATACCCCCTGGTGGAGGTTACAGAACATGGCCAAAATCCATCACACATGCCCTGATAAGGGAATTCAAAGATTCTGGGTACACAATCTTTGGAATTTGGCATGTGCAAAGGACTTGTCTCTCATCCCTCCCCTCTCTGTTTCTCTCTCTCTCTCTCCCTCTCTCTCTCTGTCTCTCTTTCTGTCTCTCTCTCTCTTTCTCTCTCTCTCTCACACACACACACACACACACACACACACACACACACGTCCCAAAGCTACAGGAAATTTAAATGGAATAACCAAATGAAAAAAATCAAGAAAGCTCAGACCTAAAGCTGTTTTCAATTTGAAGCCAGGCCCTGGTGGCCCCGCCTCCCTCCCCTCTCTATACCTGCAGCACAGCAATCAGAGGATGTTTCTTCTGTGGCTAGAGATGTCCTAGACTAGAAATCTGCCCATTAGGACACTAGATGGAGCCAGATGGGAAAGTTTATGCTCTAACTGCAGTGGAACAATTTTCTCTGCTCTTTCCTTTTCAGGAACCATTGCATGATATGGCTGGTCTCACAGAACACCTATGTCTCTGATATTCTTCTTCATTTGAGCTGCCCTCCATCAGTCATTCCTAAAACATTTACTAAGCCCTTGCCCTGGGTCGGCTATTAGACGCAGAGCTGAGTCAAACACAGTCCTTGCCTCCTTGTCGTGGGCCAGTGGGAGAGGCTGCTGAGTTAAACTGATCTCTGTTTACTTTCCTTCACTCTTTCTAGACTCCAGGCAACCGGGCCCGACACATTGCCTGACCACGCAGGGACTTCTCTAGCTCCTTGCCTTTGTTCTTGCAATTTCCTATCTCAGGAAAGCCCTTTCCCTTTATTTCTTTGTATCTAAATCTTAACCTCTATCAGGCCCAATCTAAATGCTTCCTCCCCTGGGAAGCCTTTCCTGATTCTTCCCACACAGAATTCCTCCTTGATTCCTTTAATCCTTTAGTACAGCAGTTCTCAAGCCTTAGTATGTATCAGAATCACCTGCAGGACTGGATCCCACTCCCAGTGTTTCCAATTTAGTAGATCTGGGGTGTAGCCTAAGAATTTGCATTTCTAACAAGCTCCCATGATGTGATTCTGTTGGTCTAGGGAGCACACTATAAGAACCACCTGCCTTAGTGGTTTTGAGCGTTAACAAGTGCCGAGGACAGCACGGGTTGGGGACGGGAGAGAGAAACAGATAGGACAACGTTTTGCTGTGCCAGAGCAGTGTGAAGAGTGCTCCAGAAGCCCAAATACAGATGCGAGTAACTATCCTTGTAGAGTTGGGAGGACCAAAAACTTCGCAGAGGGAGTGGCGTTTGAGCTGGCCTTGAAAGATGACTAAGACTTCATCAGGAACAGAAAAGGTCAACAACCTGTGCCAAGGCATAGTGGTGCAAAAAGCCACAGCGTATTTCGAGTCTGAAAAAGATTTATTGGGTAAGGGACATGGGGGAAAGGGGCAATATCCTTAGAAATGTGAGGGTGATAGCAGTTAGCATAGAGGGCTTGAATGCCATGCTAAGTTTTGATTTCATCCTCCAGATAATGAAGAAATAATAAAGAAGTAAAACAGAAAAATACCATGGTAGAGATTTCCTTATGGAAGAATCAGTCTGATTGCAGTGGGGAGTTTGGACTGCCAGTGGCAAGACTGGAGGAGTGAGACCAGTGTGAAGGCTGTTAAAATTGTCTAGGCAAGAAATGATGACAACTGGACTGGAGGATTGGGATGGAGATGACGTGACAGATTTGGAAAGTCCGTTGGGCTCAGGCTCAATCCTGCACCTCTGCGGGAGAAATGCAAAGGTCTCTGGAACCATAGCTCAGCTTTGCCTTCCTCCCACTCCTTTTCTGAGTCCCTACCCTTGCTGTCTTGTCTGACTGCTATAACTAGGCCCTGCCTGTCTCTGTGCTGGAGTACATACCTCGTGAACTTCTCTGCCTCAAATCCCGTTTCTTCCCAGTGACTATGGTCCTGGCTCTCTGTTTCTTCGTCAGATCTGTGTTCAGGTCTCTCTTTTGTCACACTAACCTAACTGGGGGCCTTAGCCTTGTCTCAGTTTTTCATCTATCAAGTAGGGAAAATAATATTCCTGACCTGCCTTTATCACTGTATTTTTGTGAGGATCAAGTACCATAACAGATGTGAACAAGTTTGATGTTTTACTGTGGCCATGGAACCGTCAGCTTCATTTGGAAACCATTTACATTGACTAAGAATCTCCATTTTGATAAAAATTTGAGTTTCAGTTTGAGCAGAATCCTTTTATTTAACCTAAGGAAATTCAAGTTAGCAACCAGGAAAGTGTTTGAAAAGTAAGCCAAAAAGCACTGGAAATCAAAGCATCATTTAAGTAGTTTGAATATAATATGGCTATTTAATCGTTTGATAAATATTTATTGAGACCTCCTCAACGCCAGGCACTATTCTTAACACTTGGGATACATTGGTGAGCAAAGTGCATACTCTTGTGAAGCTTATAGTTTACTGGAGGAGACAGACAATAAATGTAATAAGTAAATTGAATAGAATGTTAAAAGAGAGTAAATACTGTGGTAAAAAGAAAAAGAATATGTAAGGGAATAGCTACCTCTTTTCTATGATATACCTAGATCACTGTTGAAGTGTTTTATATAGATACATATTTTTAGTTAAATTTCCTTTAATTTTGCTTATTTTCCCATAATACATAATAATAATTGCATATTCACTAAATGAGACACAGAAAATGCATGAAGCTAGTGTGATGATGATGATGATGATAATGATGATAAAGCATCCCTAGACCCATCACCCAAAGACAGGCATTATTATTATCTGGGTATATATTTCCATCCTGAAATGAATTATATTATTTGCAGCTATGATCTCCCTATGTTCATTTCTTCATTCATTTAACAATTTTTTTTTTTTTTTTTATCATCTCATATGCTACGAGCTCCATGCTGGGCATATGGAACAATAGAAAGACACAGATTTTGGAATCAGTTCTTGCTCTGCCTTTACCCGCTCTGTGGCCTTAAGTTATTCAACTTCTGAGTCTCCATTTCTCTATCTGAAAAATGAAGACTGTGATGCTTTATACATCAGTGTTGTCATGAGGACTAAATGACTTTAATGAGCTAGAGCCTAGACAGTGCCTGGCACACAACCAGTACTTAATAAGTATCAATTTCCTTCTTCCCTTTTTGTCATTCAACAAGTACAGTATGTGTAGGGCACCATGCCAGACACTAAAGAAGACATGACCCTGCTCTCTTGGAGCTAACATCCAGCTGGGTCAATTATCTTAGGAAGACTTCCCAAAGAAAATGACAATCAGGCTAAGACTTGAAAAGTAGATAGGAGTTAGTCAGACAAAGATCTGGGGAAGAATGTTCCAGGTTGGTTTAAGACTCCAGAAGCCAGAGAGTATCAGGCATACTAGAGAAAATAAAGGCAGTTCAAGGTGGCTGGATGGAGCATAGTTAGGGGGTGATGAGAGCAGAAGCCACTCAGAACACCAGTTCAAGGCAACTCCTGAAAAATATATGTTCCTGAAGGAATTTTGGCAGGAGAATGACATGGTCAGTTTTGGATCTTAGATACCTCTGAATTCAATGCGGAGATTATTGGAGGCAGAGAGACCAGACAGGAGGCTATTGCAGTAATCAACATGAGAAGTTTTGGAGTCTTTAACTGGGGTAGTAGCTGTAAGAATGGAGAAGCGGACATTTTAAGGTCTGTTTATCATAGGATGTCATTGAGAGAGCTGAAAAGTGGGGGGAATCCAGAATGACACACCAGTTTCTAGTCTGAGTAATTGAGGGAATGGTGATGCCATACCCTGGGCTGAAGACAACTCGCTAAAGGGAGGAGCAGGTTTTGGTGAAAAACTCATGATTTCAATTGACATGATTTTGAGGTACGTGTGGGACATTTTTCTGGCTATACTGGGGTCATGTTCTCAAGCCAGTCCGCGCCCAGGCCTTGCTATCAGACAGTCCACCTTTCTTCCCCATTTGGCCATGTGGCCCAAAGGTGGGTATTCCTGGCAGACAGATCTAGTAGAAGCCATTTTGAGTGAAAGGGGTGCAGAATCTGCATATCTGCATGGGTAATTGAGGTTTGAGGACCAATGGCAGAGTTTATAGAAACAGTTCATTTAAAAGTTGACCCCATAATTAATTAGGATAGTTGTCTAATAAAGATCAGAGAATGCATCAGGGTTTGGGTATCACATTTCCTGAATCAACAATCCCAACATGTTCCAATGAAGAATTTTTGCTGTTTTGGCAATTTGCATAAAATGTCTCATAGAGATTTAAAAATTATACCATCACTGGTTGTACATTTAACAAATTCCTTTTGAGGGAGAAGAGTAAGATTACATTCATTCATTCATTCATTCATTCTCCACACATTTACTAAGCAGAAGCTTGCAGCCAGGCCCTGTGCCCAATTTAGAAACACAGAAATGAGAGAGTCCCTGCCAGGGAAGTCTTCAAGTCTAGCTGGGAAAACAGGTGAGTAAACAGATGATGGCAAGTCAGTGAGAGAAATATTAGGATAGATGCCAAAAACAGGGTACAGAGGACAACACAGGCAAAGGGAGCCTTAAGGAAACTGAGGCTCATGATATTAACTCTTCACAGGGCTGCTTTTGACTTTGAAAAAATCCTATTACTCAATATTTAATAAATAATTACTTCTTTTTTGTCAAAAGGTTATTGGCAAATCTCTGAGTAATACATTTGGATTATTAAGGGAAATCTGACACCTTTGCTGGCCATCAACAATGTTCTCTAGTCTCCCAAAGCTGATAGTCAGAGAAAATGATCCTTGGAACACTGTTTATCCCTGACACCAAGACAATAAAATGGAAGGGGGAGAGAAAAAGAAAAATCAAATATTTTCTTCATGTTTAGAATACTAATGTTCTCCTTATGAAAAGGAAAATCATTTAAAAATATGTGATGAAATCATTGCTGCCACCACCTTGTGAGCTTCTGTGTTCCTGGAGTGTGTGGGCCTGAGGACTAAGAAAAGCACCACATGCCGTTACTTCATATGCAGGAAGCAGTGTGGTAGTGAATTTGGAGTCAGACTGACCTGGGTCTTTGTGACCTTGAGAAAGTCACTTAACCTAGCTCAGACCCAATTCTTTCATTCACAAAATGTATATTTATATAATATAAAGTGTACCTCAGAGGATGGTCTTGGGAATTAAATAACATAATATTTGGAAAGTCTAGTGCAGTACCTAGATTTTTTCCCCAACTTTATTGAGGTATAATTGTATATATTTAAGCTGTACAACTTGATGTTTTGATATATATATACATTGTGAAATAATCCCCACAGTCAAGCTAATTAACATATTCATCACCATACATAGTTGCCTTTTTCTTTTTTCTTCTATAAAGAGAACACTTAAGATCTATTCTCTTAGCAAATTCAAGTATGCAATGTAGTATTATTAACTATAGCCACCGTGCTGTACATTAGATCCTCAGAACATATTCATATTCTAACTGAAAGTTTGTACCCTTTGACCAACATCTCCTCATTTTCCCTGACTCACAGCCCCTGGCATCTACCATTCTACTCTCTACTTCTATGATTTTGACTATTTTAGATTCTGCATATAAGTGAGAGCATGCAGTATGTTTCTTTCTGTGTCTGGCTTATTTCATTTAGCATGATGTCCTTTAGGTTCAGCCATGTTATGACAAGTGGCAGGTTTTCCTTCCTTTTCAAGACTGAATAATATTCCATTTTACGTGTGGTGTGTGTGTGTGTATATATATATATATACACACATCACATTTTCTTTATCCATCCATCTGTTGATGGACATTTCTGTTATTTCCATATCTTCACTATTGTGAATAATGCTTCAATGAACATGCGAGTGCAGGTATCTCTGCACGATATTGAGAGAAATGTTCCATTTCCTTTGGATATATACCCAGAAGTGAGATTGATGGATCATAAGGCAGTTCTGTTCTTAATTTTTTGAGTAACTTCTATACTGACAGTACCTATTTACAGTCCCACCAATAGTACACAAGAGTTCCCTTTTTCTACATCCTCACAATACTTGCTATCTTTTGTCTTTTTAATAATAGCTATTGTAACACACGTGAGGTGATATCTCATTGTGGTTTTGATTTGCATGGCCCTGATGATTAGTGATGCTGGGCACCTTTACATATGCCTGTTGTCCATTTATATTTCTTCTTTTGAGAAATGTCTATTCAGGTCTTTTGCCCATTTTTAAATTGTTATTTGTTTCTTTGCTATTGAGTTGTATGAGTTACTTATATATTTTATATATCAACCCCTTATCATATATATGGTTTGAAAATATTTTTCCTATTCCGTAGGTCATCTTTTTACACTGTTGGTTGTTTCCTTTGCTATGCAGAAGCATTTTAATTTGATGCAATCCCACTTGTCTGTTTTTGCTTTTGTTGCCTGTGATTTTGGTATCGTATCCAAAAAACTCATTGTCCAGATCAATGTTGTGAAGCATATTCCCTAATATCTTCTTCTAATAGTTTTACAGTTTCAGGTCTTATGTTTAATCCATTTTGAGTTGATTTTTTTATATGGTATGAGATAAGGATCCAACTTCATTTTTCTGCATGTGGCTATCCAGTTTTCCTAATATCATTTATTGAAGAGAGTCTGCTTTCTCTATTTTAGCACCTATTAGCTCTCTCTATTAGCTTTCTCTATTAGCACCCTTCTCAGGGGTTAGCCAACCTTAGGTGTATGGACTTATTTCTCGGCCGTCTATTCTCTTCCATTGGTATATATGTCTTTTTTAATTCCAATATCATACAGTTTTGATTACTGGAGCTTTGTAATATATTTTGAAATCAGGAAATGTGATTCCCCCCCAGCTTTATTGTTCTTGCTCTAGATTGCTGTGGCTATTCAGAGGCTCTTGTGGTTCCATATGAATTTTAGGATTTTATTTCTATTTCTGTGAAGAATGACTTTGGAATTTTGATAGGGATTTTACTGAAACTGTAGATCACTTTGGATATTATGGAATTTTTTGTTTATTTTTTACTAATACAAAATTTTATTTCCTGTGGATGAATTTCTTTTTATAAATCTAACCCAATTGCTCTTCATTTCAGTATTTCTTTCTTTTCTACTTTGAATTAGCATAATTTTGCACTTAACACAAGCAAATCAGATGAAAGGAAACTTATTTCGCTTTGGCATATTAAAAAGTACAGCATGTACCCACACAGACCTAACTCTTCAAAACAAAGTACAGCGAGAAGATGCTGAAAGACAAATTCTTTATCCAAGTTTATTCTCAGGGAGCTAGAATTCAGAAACGTGCTCTGCACCCCTGGAAGCAATACTTTATAGAAGAGAAATTGTTCTTAAAGTTTGATTTTTTTAAATTATTTTCATTCTCTGTTAACGTAGCAGAGGGGCAGCCACAGGAGGGGTGAAATTCTGGGCTCTCCTCACATCCTCAAGCCATTTTTACCTCCAAACGATGATTGCAGGGTTGCTTCCCAGTCAATACTTTGAGCTAATCACACTCTCCCCATAATCCAAGATCCGCCTCAAATTCTACCCGTCTAATATATATTTTTAATATTTATTTATTTATTTGGCTGTGCCGGGTCTTAGTTGCGGCATGCGGGATCCAGTTCCCTGACCAGGGATCAAACCTGGGCCCCCTGCATTGGAGCACACTCTTTTTTTTGAATTTTACTTTATTTATTTTTTATACAGCAGGTTCTTATTAGTTATCCATTTTATACATATTAGTGTATATATGTCAATCCCAATCTCCCAATTCATTACACCACCACCACCACCACCCCGCCACTTTCCCCCCTTGCTGTCCATATGTTTTTTTCTCTACATCTGTGTTGCAGTTTCTGCGCTGGAAACCGGTTCATGTGTACCATTTTTCTAGGTTCCACATATATGTGTTAATATACGAGATTTGTTTTTCCCTTTCTGACTTGCTTCACTCTATATGACAGTCTCTAGATCCATCCACATCTCTACAGCTGACCCAATTTCATTCCTTTTTATGGCTGAGTAATATTCCATTGTATATATGTACCATATCTTCTTTATCCATTCGTCTGCCAATGGGCATTTAGGTTGCTTCCAGAACCTGGCTATTGTAAACAGAGCTGCAGTGAACATTGTGGTACATGACTCTTTTTGAATTATGATTTTCTCAGGGTATATGCCAGTAGTGTGATTGCTGGGTCGTATGATAGTTCTATTTTTAGTTTTTTGAGGAACCTCCATACTGTTCTCCATAGTGGCTGTATCAATTTACATTCCCACCAACAGTGCAAGAATGTTCCCTTTTCTCCGCACCCTCTCTAGCATTTGTTGTTTGTAGATTTTCTGATGGTACCCATTCTAACCGGTGTGAGGTGATACCTCATTGTAGTTTCTCTAATAATTAGTGATGTTGACCAGCTTTTCAGGGGCTTCTGGGCCATCTGTATGTCTTCTTTGGAGAAATATCTACTTAGGTCTTCTGCCCATTTTGGGGTTGGGATGTTTGCTTTTTTGATATTGAGCTGCATGAGCTGTTTATATATTTTGGAGATTAATCCTTTGTCCATTGATTCGTTTGCAAATATTTTCTCCCATTCTGAGCGTTGTCTTTCCATCTTGTTTGTAGTTTCCTTTGCCGTGCAAAAGCTTTTAAGTTTCATTAGGTCCCATTTGTTTATTTTTGTTTTTATTTCCATTACTCTAGGAGGTGGATCAAAAAAGATCTTGCTGTGACTTATGTCAAAGAGTGTTCTTCCTATGTTTTCCTCTAAGAGGTTTATAGTGTCTGGTTATACATTTGGGTCTCTAATCCATTTTGAGTTTATTTTTTGTATGGTGTTAGGGAGTGTTCTAATTTCTTTCTTTTACATGTGGCTGTCCAGTTTTCCCAGCACCACTTATTGAAGAGACTGTCTTTTCTCCATTGTATATCCTTGCCTCCTTTGTCAGAGATTAGTTGACCATAGGTGCGTGGGTTTATCTCTGGGCTTTCTATCCTGTTCTATTGATCTATATTTCTGTTTTTGTGCCAGTACCATACTGTCTTGATTACTGTAGCTTTGTAGTATAGTCTGAAGTCAGGGAGTCTGATTTCTCTACCTCCATTTTTGTCCCTCAAGACCGCTTTGGCTATTCGGAGTCTTTTGGGTCCCCATACAAATTTTAAGATATTTTGTTCCAGTTCCATAAAAAATGCCATTGGTAATTGGATAGGGATTGAATTGAATCTGTAGATTGCTTTGGGTAGTATAGTCAATTTCACATTAGTGATTCTTCCAATCCAAGAACATGGTATATCTCTCCATCTTTTTGTATCATCTTTAATTTATTTCAGCAGTGTTTTATAGTTTTCTGCATACAGGTCTTTTGTCTCCTTAGGTAGGTTTATTCCTAGGTATTTTATTATTTATGTTGCAATGGTAAATGGGAGTGTTTCCTTAATTTTTCTTTTCAGATTTTTCATCATTAGAGTATAGGAATGGAAGAGATTTCTGTGCATTAATTTTGTATACTGCAACTTTACCAGATTCATTGATTAGCTCTAGTAGTTTTCTGGTGGCATCTTTAGGATTCTCTATGAGTAGTATCATGTCATCTGCAAACAGTGACAGTTTTACTTCTTCTCTTCCAATTTGTATTCCTTTTATTTCTTTTTCTTCTCTGATTGCCGTGGCTAGGACTTCCAAAAGAATGTGGAATAAAAGTGGTGACAGTGGACATTCTTGTCTTGACCCTGATCTTTGAGGAAATGCTTTCAGTTTTTCACCATTGAGAATGAAGTTGGCTTTGGGTTTGTTGTATATGGTCTTTATTATGTTGAGACAGGCTCCCTCTGTGCCCACTTTCTGGAGAGTTTTTATTATAAATGGGTGATGAATTTTGTCAAAAGCTTTCTCTGCTTCTCTTGAGGTGATCATATGGTTTCTCTTCTTCAATTTGTTAATATGGTATCACATTGATTGATATACATATATTGAAGAATCCTTGCATCCCTGGGATAAATCCCACTTGATCATGGTGTATGATCCTTTTACTATGTTGTTGGATTCTGTTTGCTAGTATTTTGTTGAGGATTTTTGCATCTATATTCATCAGAGATAGTGGTCTGTAATTTTCTGTTTTTTGGAGTATCTTTGTCTGATTTTGGTATCAGTGTGATGGTGACCTCATAGAATGAGTTTGGGAGTGTTCCTTCCTCTGCAATTTTTTTGGAAGAGTTTGAGAAGGATGAGTGTTAGCTCTTCTCTAAATGTTTGATAGAATTCACCTGTGAAGCCATCTGGTCCTGGCCTTTTGTTTGTTGGAAGATTTTTATTCACAGTTTCAATTTCATTACTTGTGATTGGTCTGTTCATATTTTCTGTTTCTTCCTGGTTCGGTCTTGGAAGGTTATACCTTTCTAAGAATATGTCCATTTCTTCCAGGTTGCCCATTTCATTGTCATAGAGTTGCTTGTAGTAGTCTCAGGATGCTTTCTATTTCTGCAGTGTCTCTTGTAACTTCTCCTTTTTCGTTTCTAATTTTATTGATTTGAGTCCTTGCTCTCTTTTTCTTGATGAGTCTGGCTAATGGTTTATCAAGTTTGTTTATCTTCTCAGAGACCCAGGTTTTAGTTTTATTGATCTTTGCTATTGTTTTCTTTGTTTCTATTTCATTTATTTCTGCTCTGATCTTTATGATTTCTTTCCTTCTACTAACTTTAGGTTTTGTTTGTTCTTCTTTCTCTAGCTCCTTTAGGTGTAAGGTTAGATTGTTTATTTGAGATTTTTGTTGTTTCTTGAGGGAAGCTTGTATTGCTATAAACTTCCCTCTTAGAACTGCTTTTGCTGCATCCCATAGGTTTTGGATCATCACATTTTTATTGTCATTTGTCTGTAGATATTTTTTTATCTCCCCTTTGATTTCTTCAGTGCTCTCTTGGTTATTTAGTAACATATTGTTTAGCCTCCATGTGTTTGTGTTTTTTACATTTTTTTTCCCTGTAATTGATTTCTAATCTCAACACATTGTGGTCAGAAAAGATGCTTGATATGATTTTAATGTTCTTAAATTTACTGAGGCTTGATCTGTGACCCAAGATGTGATCTATCCTGGAGAATGTTCCGTGCGCACCTGAAAAGAAAGTGTAATCTGCTGTTTTGGGATGGAATGTCCTATAAATATCAAGTAAATCTGTCTGGTCTATTGTGTCATTTAAAGCTTGTGTTTCCTTATTAATTTTCTCTTTGGATGATATGACCATTGGTGTAGGTGAGATGGTAAAGTCCCCCACTATTACTGTGTTACTGTCGATTTCCTCTTTTATAGCTGTTAGCAGTTGCCCTATGTAATGAAGCACTCCTATGTTGGGTGCATATATATTTATACTTGTCATCTCTTCTTCTTGGATCGATCCCTTGATCATTATGTAGTGTTCTTCCTTGTCTCTTGTAACATTCTTTATTTTAAAGTCTATTTTATCTGTTATGAGTATTGCTACTCCAGCTTTCTTTTGATTTCCATTTGCATGGAATATCTTTTTCCATCCCCTCACTTTCAGTCTGTATGTGTCCCTAGGTCTGAAGTGGGTCTCTTGTAGACAGCATATATATGGGTCTTTTTTTTTTGTATCCATTCAGTGAGCCTGTGTCTTGTGGTTGGAGCATTTAATCCATTCACGTTTAAGGTAATTATTGATATGTATGTTCCTTTTACCATTTTCTTAATTGTTTTGGGTTTGTTTTTGTAGGTCCTTTTCTTCTCTCGTGTTTCCCACCTAGAGACGTTCCTTTAGCATTTGTTGTAGAGCTAGTTTGGTGGTGCTGAATTCTCTTAGCTTTTGCTTGTCTGTGAAGCTTTTGATTTCTCCACCGAATCTGAATGAGATCCTTGCTGGGTAGAGTAATATTGGTTGTAGTTCCTTCCCTTTCATCGCTTTAAATATGTCATACCACTGCCTTCTGGCTTGTAGAGTTTCTGCTGAGAAATCAGCTGTTAACCTTTTGGGAGTTGTATGTTATTTGTCGTTTTTCTCTTGCTGCTTTCAATAATTTTTCTTTGTCTTTAATTTTTACAATTTGATTACTATGAGTCTTGGCCTGTTTCTCCTTGGTTTATCCTGTATGTGGCTCTCTGCACTTCCTGGACTTGGGTGGCTATTTCCTTTCCCATGTTAGGGAGGTTTTCGACTATAATCTCTTCAAATATTTTCTCAGGCCCTTTCTCTCTCTCTTCTCCCTCTGGGATCCCTATAACGTGAATGTTGTTGCCTTTAATTCTGTCCCAGCGGTCTCTTAGCCTCTCTTCATTTCTTTTCATTCCTTTTTCTTTATTCTGTTCCACAGCAGTGAATTCCACCATACTTTCTTCCATGTCACTTACCTGTTCTTCTGCCTTAGTTATTCTGCTATTGATTCCTTCTAGTGTATTTTTCATTTCAGTTATTGTACTGTTCATCTCTGTTTGTTTGTTCTTTAATTATTCTAGGTCTTTTTTAAACATTTCTCGCATCTTCTCAATCTTTGCCTCCATTCTTTTTCCGAGTTCCTGGATCACCTTCACTATCTGTATTCTGAATTCTTTTTCTGGAAGGTTGCCTACATCCACTTCATTTAGTTGTTTTTCTGGGGTTTTATCTTGTTCCTTCATCTGGTACATAGCCCTCTGCCTTTTCATCTTGTCTATCGTTCTGTGAATGAGATTTTTGTTCCACAGGCTGCAGGATTGTAGTTCTTCTTGTTTCTCCTGTCTTCCCTCTGGTGGATGAGGCTATCTCTCTGGAAATTTTAATGTTAATTCTTCCAATCCATGAACAGTGGTTGTCTCTCCCTTATCTCTTTTTTCTTGATTTCCTTCATCAGTGTTTTGTAATTTTCAGGGTACAAGTCTTTCACCTCTTTGGTTAAGTTTATTCCTATGTATTTTATCCTTCTTGTTGCTATTGTGAATAGAATTGTTTTCTTAATTTTCTGTTTAGATAGTTCATTGTTGTAGAAGCACAATAGATTTTTGTACATTAATTTTGTATCCTAATACTTTACTTAATTCATTCATTACTTCTAAAAGGTTTTTGTTGTTGTTGAGTTTTTATATGATTAGACTTTTTTTCTAGATTTAAGAAATTGTACATGATCATGAACTAATGCATAACATGACCACATTTGGGCAAGTAACTTTAATTTGCATTCATCTTTTCTGACTTCAGTGTATTCTATTGTATACCCACTGACAGTACATTCATGTACTATGTATAAAACATTGAAAATTTTAGGATTTTGCTGTCATAAATAAGATAACAGGTCAGAGTATATTAAATTGGAAACATTTGAGAAATTCTGGGGTGAATGTTTGCTCTAGCCATTATATCAATTGTGATTTATTGACACCAAATTCCTATTGATGTGGGGATGTAAAATGCTGGACTTTTACCAGTTTGATCTCTAGAATTCCTAAATGTATTTTCATAGTGTAATTCCCAAGGTACGTAGAGTTTTTTTTCTGAATCAAATAGACAGGGCACATATGGACACAGATAAATATGCTGAGACAAGCAATGTATCACAGAGTTTGGAATCCATTTGGTTGAGTTCAACAGATATTTATTATGCATCTGTTAGAAAAATATTCAGACCAGCATTTGAATCTTGAATCATGGTTTTATGTTTCATTACCCTCTGTAAGCCTGTTTCCTTACTGCTTGATTGGGAATAATGTTAACTACCCCCAATGACTATTAATAAGATTAAATTAAATAATGGAAAACAGTGGTTCTCACCCTTAGCTGTGCCTTGATATCACCTGGGAAGCTTTTAAAACATACCCCTTCCCCTAGAGTCAAATTTAGTTGGTTTAGTGTGGGGTCAGAGCTTCCATAGTTTTCTAAACTCCCCAGGTGATTGTAATGTGCAGTCTGGGTTAAGAACTGAGATATATGAAGGTGCCCGGCTCAGTGCCTGGAATTTTCTGAGGAACTCTCACCTTTTCCTTTTACTTATGTGCCAGACTCTGTTGGGCACTGGGGATAAAAAGGTCAGACATACCCCTGTTTTCAAGATGCTTCCAGGTTCATGAGGAAGAGAGACAAGGCAAGAAGTCACTGCTCTGCAGTGTGATAGTTTCAATAAAAGAGATTTAGATAAAGCAGAGAATCCATACCAAGGAAATGATTGACTGTCTCAGAGAATCTAGGGCGTTTGGCATTTGGCAACAGTGAACTGGTATCACCATTCAGTGTTGGTCACGTTTCCACCTAGACACATAACTGGGGTTCCAGTCTGGCTCTACACTAACCTACTTTGTGGATATAACAAAGTCTCTTTCTCTCATTAGTACTTGACTTTCCTCATCAATTAAACAACATCAACAACAACAAAAAGTGGTTCATAGCCCCTCCTGTACCCACCTTGCAAGGCTGCTTGGACATGAAAGAATGAACAAAAGAACATTTTATAATCATATAAGTAGTTATTCATATTCTGTGAGGGAGAACCACTTTCATATCAGCATTTAAACATAGTAAAGTTTCTTCATCTTAAGACAAAAAACAAAACAAAAGAATAGCTTCCTCAACCTCATGTCTTCTCCAGGTTCTCTCTCTCCCTCTCCTTCCCGTTTACAGCCAAAGTTTGTTAAGAGTATTTAGTAACCTTGCTATCTCTACATCCTCATTTCCCACTCATTTATCAATCCTTCACAGTCTGGCTTCTGCTCCTCTCTACTGAAGTTGTTCTGACAAACGTCATCAAATGCTGTTCTGATTTTTATTATGACTCTGATGACCATTCCCTTCCTCTGGAAACAATATTTTTCATGCACTTCTGTGACATAGCACTCTGCTTAGTGCCCTTCTATCTCCTTGGCCATACCTTTCCAGTCGCCTCTTCTAGCAACTGTAACTATTGTTCAGGTGCTGGAATTTATCGAGGCTCTGTCCTAGTCTGCCTTCTCTTTTCATTCTCCACAGCCTCCCTGCATGAGCTTATCCCCTCTCATGGCTTCAGTTATCATCTCTCTGAGGCAGACATCCAAATCTGTGCTTCAGTCCTTTGTTTTCTCTGGAGCTCCAAACCTTTCCAAACCTTAATATCTCTACTATGGTATCCCATAGGCATGTCAACTGTGCTTTAAAACAGAGCTCATTATCTCTCTCCAAATTCAGAAGCAACCCTTCCTCTTATTTGTGCCAGCTCAGAAGCTTCTATGGCCATTTACTCCAGTTTCCAGAGCCAGAAACCCTCAAGTAATCTGTGACTGACTCCTCCCACCCTTCACCCTCAACAGCAGCAGGACTCAGTCACTCAGTCCTACTGACTCTGATCTTCCAAAAGTATCCTCTTCCCCCTACTTCTCTACTTTACATGACCACCATGTCACTCTTCCGCTTAACACCCTCTGGAACTTCCCATATTATTAAAGACAAGACTTTTAAGCTTGGCATACAAGATCTGGCATGATCTGGTGTTCGCCCCTCTTTCTAGCTCATCTCACTCCTCTCTTCTCTTTACAGTTCCTCCTGTAGATATACAGAACTTTTTAGTTCCCTTTTTAGAAACTTTTTAGTTTCTCTTATCTCTGGGTCTTTCTCTTGTCAGGAATACTCTGCTTTGCCCCTTTCATACTGTCCTAGCCAACTCCCACTTGCCCTTCAGAGTTAAGTTTACATGCCGCTTCCTCTAGGACACTTTCTATGACTCCTTTAGTCTGAATTTATTGCCCTTTCTGTTTATTCTAATAGTTTCCTGTGCCTACTCCTTTCACAGGCTTGTCAGTAATTACCTACTTATCTGTCTCTACCACTAAACTTGATAGTAAGGATGGACCATGTTTTTTTTTGTTCTTTGCTCTATTTCCAGTGGCTAGCATAGTGGCTGACATATAATTGATGCCTAGTATATACTTGTCAAATGAGTGAATGAAAGAATAAATGAATGAATGATGAATAAATGGAAATAAGAAGTGGTCTCTGCCCCCAAGCAGCTCAGTTTTGTGAAGATGGAGGCATAAGTACAATTATCTATAATAGAAGGGGAATAGAGTAAGTGGCAACTCAGTGCAGAGTACCAAGAAAAAGAAAAGGAGAAAGTACTTTTGATTGGCAAGATAGGTGAAGGTATTTCAATGGAGATGACATTGGAGCCAGCCTTTCATAAAATATTAACTATAATAATTTAGATGATAGTAAGTACTCTGTATGAGTGCTTATAATGTGTTAGGCATTATCTTAAATACCTTACATGTAATATCTCATTTATTTCCTCCAATAACATATATGTTGGTACTTTTTATTTCCAATTTATAGACAAGGACACAGAGAGGTTAAAAATCTTAAGCAAGTTCACCCAGCCAGCTAATGGAGGAGCTAGAACTCCTCAGGGGCAGGAGCTGTGTCCTATTCTTCATTTAGTTTCAATGCCTAGAGAAGGACCTGGCACAAAGTAGGAACTCATCCACAGTTATCAAACAAGATTAACAAGTTTGGAGATCTAATGTACAGCATGGTGATTATAGCTAATAATACTGTATCATTTATTTCAGTGTTGCTAAGAAAATAAACCTAAATATTTTCACCACAAAAAAAGAAATGGTAACTATGTGGTGGGATGAAGGTGGTAGCTAATGTTATAGTGGTAAGGTAATCATTCTGCAATATATAAATGTGATAAATTAATACCGTTTGTTGTAGGCCTTAAACTTACACAATGCTATGTGTCAATTACATCTCAATAAAGCTAGAAGAAACAAGACAAAAAAAACAGTTGTCAAATGAGACAGTAAATGGGAGAACAAAATTTTTTAAAAAGCAAGATGAATGAGCTTGATGGGCTCAGAAACAGGTTTTTTTGTAAATGATCTCACAAAACTGTTACACACACACACACACACACACACATGCACACGCAATTCTGTCCAGAAACATCCAAGGATCCTGTTTAATATTAGCTGACAAAGCTACAACCATGTCTGTGCTGACTCAGCTTTCTGCTCTGTTAGCAACCCTGCCTCCTGGAAATGAATGAAGGAAACTCAAAGACCTAGGAATGTTCTACTGATGTGGTATAGATTAGCTTTGGTAGTAAAGATTGGAAGGGATATAAATAGCCCACAACAAAAAAGAACTGCCATATGGACAAGTCTATTTGGTAGAAATACTTTAATGACAAGCAGCAATTATGGCCACCTCCTGTCCTCTCTGGAATGCCATTCCCTGGGGAACGCCTCAACACTGAAGCCAGTGGCCAGGGCACCCACGGGCAGTTTACTGAAGGAAAAAATGCCTGTCAGAACTGTCATTCTTTCTCTTGCTTCTGTCACCCAATGACTTGTTTGTGAAATTCCTAAATTTGGTTGTGAACTGACGGTTTTGACAGTCTGTGTTAGTGAATGTTTTTCTTAAGCTCTTGGGGGTCTGCATATTTTTCTGCATCTGGGAGATGTGGAAAGACTGTCTTCTTTTTAGGAGCTAGGGAACCTCTTAAAATGTCTCTTAGAGAACCTACCACATCAGAAATCCTCAGTGAGAACTGCAGGGCCCTACTACTGAAAAATAACTTTCTTTCCTTTGAGCCCCAACTAAAAATAAGTTTTAATTATTTTAGTAGGATCATTTTAAAGTGCTAGTCCTGATAAATAATAATGTTCAGTGAATTTCTTTTAGTTCTTGAACATTATGGTTGCATTTGACTCCAAATGAGAACAATGGTATTTAGTGGGTATCTGCTCTCTGCTTTACTTAGCCGGGTTGCCTTTTGGGCAGCCTCATCTATGTGGAATTCAGAAAACTAAAGGCCTTTTGGGAGATGTCACAAGATCCCTATTTATTATGTCACACATTGAGTCAAAATTAAGGTTCATTAAGGATTAACTAGGGAAAATTGGGTCTATTTACTTCCTTTGTGCCAGTCTAGGAACTAAAGGTTTGATCACAGTAGTCAGATAGGGTCCATCAAGTTCAAACTTTTGTCACAATACTGGGAGAGAGTTTCAAATTTAGGTTTTATGGAAAAGGAAGAGGACTTAGAGAGAATGAATATACCACATGGAATGAGAAATGTGTACAGGTGGCCATATTAGAAACCTGAACATAAACATATCCCAAGGCATTTAGTAGAGTTCTGGTATAAGATTTCAATTCCCTCTCAATAAGAAATTTATGGAAACATGTGGCCACGTGTTAAAGAATGGTATATATTTCGTATGTTCTGTATTTCTCTTTTTACTGTACTGCACATGCCTTTCCATCTCCCTCTCTTTCATGTGCAGGTGTTTTTGTCCCTAGTAAGTTGGTACTGAAAGATCACTTTCTAGTAATAGGAGTCTTATTATATGAGGAAAAAATTTAGTCCCTGCTTACACCTTTACTTCAAATTCACTTTAATTGTAGTCTTTAACAATGGTGTTCCTGAGAAAGCATCTTCAGGATGCTCTACAAAATCCCCAGTGCTGATGAGCCATTTCAGGGGAAATGGTTTCTCCTTGTATGTATTTATAAGGCCAGCAGCAATTTGTCTTGAATCTGAGCAGGCTGCAGCCAATGGTCTTAACTTTCCGTCACTGCTATTGAGGTTGAAATGAGAGGAGAGTTTGCTTTTGAGCCTTCAACAGGAAGAGTAAATTCCTTATTGGGTCATGATATGAAAAATAGACAGAACTGTGATCACCATGACATTTCCTGTGTCATGTTAAATACTTTATAAACACCATCGCAGACATATGCATTAAAATTACCATACTCTCCACATAGTCCAAACACTCCAATTGCCATTCAGCCCTATTTACCTTGTTTTAGGCATACTCAAATAAGCATAGCTATTTTAGTTAGTAGCCTAAAACAGTTTAGAAGCAGCAAATGTAAAGAGAGTGGGAGGATTGCAAGAGTCAGAAACAGCTAGCAATACAACTGCATGGAAAAGCCATTGATCATTTATAAGGTAGCCAAACAAGGCAAGAGGCATAGTGATTTCAGAATAGATGCAAAAATTTGTTTTCTGCAAAAGAAATTAGGGCAAAGTTAATTTATGTACAGCTTTGCCGATATAGGAACATAAGGGTATGATATGATTTACAAAGATTTTATTCAAAATACTCAAAACTAGTATGAAAGCTTTGAAATTTGCTGAATTGTCTGGAAACTGCGTATATGGGGAAAGACTAACACTCTAAGAGAGTGTAGACCAGAGTAATAGACCTGGGTTTAATCTGCAGCTCTTCCTTTTTTTAGCTGTAGAATGGGAAAATTAACCTCTCCAAGCTTCAGTTTCCTTTATTGTACAATGGAAAAGTATTTCTAATTCACAGGGAGATGTGAGAACAGAATGAGATAAAATAAATAGAGACACGAGGTCACTGCCCAGCTAATGCTCAGTATACTAAAATATTCTTATTCTCATAAACCTCTGGATCGTTTAGATTATACAAGACATTTGTGTACCTGTACCTGAAAATGCCATTGCAATAAAGCCATAAGTTCCTTCATGGGAATTTATTTTATTTTCAGGAAGATTCACAACTTGCCTATAAAACTAGAAACTTGGCATCAGAGAGTATGTAGAGAAAAAGGAATCTTTTTTTCCAGACCTCTGTAAAAGGCAACTTTGTTAACTACTTTGTATGTCTGATTGTAAAGCGTTTGCCAGCCCATGAATTGGGGTAACCCTGTGAGAGTGAGTTGACCCGTTGTGAAGTGATTGGGATTTGGCATGATCACAAGATGTCAGCTGGGGCCTGGAGGAGTGAGTCACAATTTGGCTGAGAACTGTTCTCTTACAAGGTCAGGTTCAAGTTATTGACTTCCCCCAAATAACGGAAAGTCATAAGAAGAGTGGCTCCTAGAACAGGGGCCTGCACAAACTTTGGAGGAGGGAAAGGGGATGGGGCTTAGAAGTTTCACGGAAATTTTTAAGTCAGTTTTCCCCAACTGAGTGATACTCATCTGATGAGTGATACTCATCCCTCAACTGATACTCATCTCACTCATATACCACACACACACACACACACACACATACACTCACACACACAACACACATGCACACACACCTGCTCTTTTAACACTCCTTACTTCTGCTCAAGCAATTCTTTATTTAACCTCCTCTTCTTGACCTGGCATAGTCCAAAGATTTGGCACTGGTTTCAGCTCTTCTGAAATCTCTTTCAGGATCCCTCAAGCTGGATTATGAGGCTCTCCACCGGGTCCCCAGAACCCTGCGTTTATCACACTGCAACTATATCAAGAGACCCTCTAGATTTTAACTTTCTCCATTATCTTAGCACCTACATTGTGACTAGAACTTAGTAGATACCCAGTAAAGTTTATTTGAGCTGACTTGAATAAGGGTTGGGGTCTCCAAAGGTTTCAGACAAGGGTCATTGCAGTGTGCGGCTGGGGAGCGAGGAATTCCTTCAAGCTGGTTGGTATAAACTTTCAGAGCATCTTATGAGCAGGCCTTTATCCCTGCCTTGCTCCAAATAGAATGCAGTCTCATAGATTGTACCCACATCCCTGCTTTGGGGGCAAATACATGCAGCACCTTTAGAGCTTTTCTAAAGGTCCTCAAAAAGTAAACAGAAAGAAATACGCATTTATTGAGCACCATAGTATGCCAGCTGATGATTTTATTCACACCATATCACAACCTGTGTGATATTATTAGGCCCCATCTTATAGGTGACAAAAGCCATACAGCTAAATACAGGTAGAGGGGATTCCCTTCAACCTCTAGCTCTCTTGTTTTTTTGTCACTTAAATCCCATCGGGAAAGGCAGAGTTGAATGTGAGTGCTAACAGTGAAGGTTGATTATATAGGCTCAGTGCTTCAGAGCTTACAAAGTACTCTCCACATCTAAGGCTGCACTGAATCCGCACGTGGTTCTGAAAAGCAGGCACTGTAGGGATCACCCACGTTGTCCAGCTAGGGAAGCTAGGTGCAGACAGGTGAAGTAGCATCCCAAATGTCACACAGTTCAGGCCATCTGACCTGAAGACCATGTCCCGCAGCTCTGACAGCCTGACAGGCTTTCACAGTTGATGTAGACTCAGCTCAGCAGCTCAGGTGTGCGGACAGTGGAGCAGTTTTTGTGGCCACAGAAGGAGATTTGTCTTCTTCAATCAGCTGGTGCAAAACGTACTTATTTACTTATTTGTAGCTCACATCATTCCTCTACGGATTTACAATGATTTTATATTGCATTAAGCCACCTAATCATATAAGCTAATTAATACAAATAATTTTATTTCTTTGTTTTCATGACAAGAAGTAACCAAATTGATTAAAATTTTACCTCCCCTTACCTTCCTGACCAATCTGCTCTGGAACGACCTCCTCCCCGCCCCCACCCCCCAATCTACTGACAGCATCACCACCAGCGTCCTCCCATAGCCTTTGTTCCCCATGGCTGTACCTCTATACACGCTGTCTCATTTGTTTCTTCAACCTGTGAGCCCATCTCAGCTCTAAGGCCTACCTCCCTCACCCCCAATACCTTTCTAAGCTGACTTAATCATCCCCTCTATAGAACTGCTGTTACTCTCTTTAAAAATGTATTGTCCGCTTTCTTATATACAGCCATCTCTCACGTGTTTTTCTCCCTGACAACCCAAGCTTGATGAGGGCAGGGACTCTGCCTTTCATCTCTGCATCCTTCACGATGCCTAGCCTGATGCCTGGCACACAGCCATGACCAGTACATGATTTACCTCTCTCTAGGCTAAAAGAGTTTGTTTTTTTTAGGTAAAATAGTATGCTTTATTTCTTTTTATGGGCAGATAGGAAGATAAAGTTTATTACTTAATATGAACACACTTGCCATTCCCACGGTTCCCACCCCTTTTTTAGGTTTTAACTCTAATTCACCTTCTCAGTGAGAGCTTCCCTGACTCCCCTCCCCAAAATTTTAAGTTCATCTCTAAAACCCATTATCTTCCTTCCGTGTTTGATTTTTCTCCACAGCTCTTATCACTTCCATAAAGTACTGTATATTTTACTTATTTTATTTATTGTCCATTTTCCTCAGTTAAAAATAAGCTCCATGAGAGCAGGAGTTTTGACAGTTTTATTCAGTATTATATCCCTGGTGCTTATAACAGTGTCTGGCATATAGTATGTGGTCAATCTATATTTCTTGAATGAATGAATAAATACTCCTAGGTATTTTGTGTGTGTGTGTGTGTGTGTGTGTGTGTGTGTGTGTACACGTACGCACACTACCCCTCATCTGCAGCAAGACACATGAAGAACCCCTGCGCTTTGTCTCAGAACTGGGGTTCAGATGGTGGGTCTCAGGATGAAAGGGAGCTCAGGGATCTTCTACTTTGACGGAGCTGAATATGTGAGTGTGTTGTGGTATAGTAGGAGGTTTTTACTGTATCTTTAGATTTGCATTCATCAGTGCTAGGGGGATTGCTCTTCTGTGAGTCATAAACTTGTCCCATAATTTTAATCTTTTGGTCAGCACTTACAGATACTGTATGAAATTTGTGAACGCCTTTCTTCTCTCTCTTAAAATTGGAAATTGTGCTTTCTATCTCTCTCCATTTTTTGTTATGACTCAGCAATGGTTTCTTCTGTACTGTTATGTGAATTAATTACTACTACTACTATTACTACTGTTATTACCACTACCACCTCTATTTTTAAGCTCAATTTATTTCAAAAACAAAAACAAAAACATTTCACCCATTTTTCCCATCCCCACTCTGGCAACCAGCAGTCTTTTCTCTATATATTTGAGCTTGGATTTTGAAGTTTTAAATTAAAAAAAAATTTTTTTTAGATTTCCAAATATAAGAGAATCATATGGTATTTGTCTTTCTCTGCCTGACTTATTTTACTTAGTATAATGCCCTTGAGGTCCATCCACATTGTTGCAAATGTGACTGTCCAATATTTACAGCACCACTTATGAAAGAGACTCTCCTTTCCCCATTGTGTATTCTTGACTCCTTTGTTATAAATTAATTGACTACATATGTGTGGGTTTATTTCTGGGCTTTCTATTCTTTTCCATTGATCAAGATGTCTGCTTTTATGTCAATACCATATTGTTTAATAAATTACTATAGCTTTATAACATAGTTTGAAATCAAGAAGCATAGTTTAATCAAAAAAATATAAAACAAAGAAGCAGCAGCAGCAGCATAGTGCTTCCAGCTTTGTTCTTCTTTCTCAAGACTGCTTTGGCTATTTGGAGTGTTTTATGCTTCCACACAAATTTAAGTGTTGTTTGTTCTTATTTCTGGGAAAAATGTCATTGGAATTTTGACAGGGATAGCATTGAATCTATATATTGATTTGGGTAGTATGGCCATTTTAACAATATTCTTCCAATTTATAAGCATGTAATATCTTTCCATTTATTTGTGCCTTCTTTAGTGTCTTTCATTTCTTAATTTCTCTTTCTGGTAGGTCATTATTAGTGTATAGAGATGCAACAGATTTTTGTGTATTGATTTTGTATCCTGCAACCTTACTGAATTTGTAAATTCAAACAGTTTTCTCTTGGAGTCTTTAGGTTTTTCTATATATAATATGTCATCTGCAAATAGTGACAGTTTTACTTTTCCCTTTTCAATTTGGATGCCTTTCATTTCTTTTTCTTGCCTCATTGCTCTGGTTAGAATTTTCAATACTATATTGAATTAAAGTGGCAAGAGCAGGCATCCTTTTCTTGTTCCTGATCTTAGATAAAAAGCCTTATGCTTTTCACCACTGAGTATGATGTTAGATGTGGGCTTGTCATATGACCTTTACTGTGTTGAGGTATGTCCCCTCTATACCTACTTTGTTGAGAGTTTTTATCATAAATGGAGTTGAATTTTTCTCAAATGCTTTTTCTGCATCTATTGAGATGATCATATGATTTTTATCCTTCAATTTGTTAATGTGGTGTATCACATTGACTGATTTATGGGTGTCAAACCACCCTTGCATCTTTGGAATAAATCACTCTTGGTCATGGTATGTGATTCTTTTAATGTATTGTTGAATTTAGCTTGCAGATATTTTGTTGAGGATTTTCTTGCATTTATGTTCATCACAGAAATTGGCCTGTAATTTTCTTTTCTTGTGGCATCCTTGTCTGGTTTTGGTATCAGGGTAATGATGACCTCATAGAATGAGTTTTGAATAGTTCCTCCTTTTCTATTTTTGAAAGAGTTTGAGAAGAATCGGTGTTAATTCTTCACTGGATGTTTGGTAGAATTCACCAGTGAAGCCATTTGGTCCTGGACTTTTGTTTGTTGGGAGGTTTTTGATTACTGATTCAATTTCCTTACTGGTAATCAGTCTGTCCCGATTTTCTATTTCATCCTGATTCAGTTTTGTTAGGTTGTATGTTTCTAGAATTTATCCATTTTTTTCCTGGTTGTCAAATTTGTTGGTGTATAATTGTTCATAGTGGTCTCTTATGATCCTTTGTATTTCTGTGGTACCAGTTGTAATGTCTTATCTTTCATTTCTGAGTTTATTTATTTGACCCTTCTCTCCATTTTTTTCTTGGTATTTTTTATTTTAATTTTAATTTTTTATAAATTTATTTATTTATTTTTAGCTGCATTGGGTCTTCATTCCTGTGCGCGGGCTTTCTCTAGTTGCAGCGAACAGGAGCTACTCTTCGTTGTGGTGCACAGGCTTCTCATTGCAGTGGCTTCTCTTGTTGCAGAGCACAGGCTCTAGGGTGTGTGGGCTTCAGTAGTTGTGGAGCACAGGATTAGTTGCTCTGTGGCATGTGGGATCTTCCCGGACCAGGGCTTGAACCCATGTCTCCTGCATTGGCAGGCAGATTCTTAACCACTGTGCCACCAGGGAAGCCCTTGGTACTTTTTAAAAATTACTACTTGGTGCTCTTTTTTTCTTAGTACTAGGTACTGTCATAGAATGAAAACTGAAGGGCCTTACCAGCAACCTCACTGTTGCTATTGTGGTATTGTCATGTCTGGCTTTGGGGTATATGTAGAACAGTGGATATCAACAAAGGGTTATGTTTGTCATCTGTGGGACACAGAGAGGCTAGGTGGGCCTGAAGTTTGCACACAGACACTGAAGTCAGTACTTGGGCAAATTACTTATTCATTCTGTACCTTAGTTTTCCCATCTATAAAAAAGGGTATAATACTCATACTTACTTTAAAGGGTTATTGAGAGGATAAAATCCATGTAAAGTGCTAAGAACAGTAAGTTTTTAATAAATAATAGCTATTATTATTTCCCTCAATTCCAGAAACTACCCACATAAGGTACACTGATTCCACTTTTTTTTTTTTTTTTTTGCGGTACACGGGCCTCTCACTGTTGTGGCCTCTCCCGTTGCGGGGCACAGGCTCCAGACGCGTAGGCTCAGCAGCCATGGCTCACGGGCCTAGCCGCTCCACGGCATGTAGGATCTTCCCGGACCGGGGCACGAACCCGTGTCCCCTGCATCGGCAGGTGAATTCTCAACAACCGCACCACCAGGGAAGCCCTTTGTTGTTGATTTTATTGCATCTTTTAGTTGCACTCAAATCAGTATTTATCCTCAATGATTTTTACATTACTTTGGTTGGCTGTGTTTTCAAGACATTGCAGTAAATTTGTTAACAAACATTGTTGCAGTATGTATGTCCCTAAATTTTTACCATAAGTGGTAAATGTAAAAATAGAAGGCTTTCAACCCTAGAGATGGACTTCTTGGATACAGTGTGCTTTTTTGCTTCCCTCTTGCTGTGAATGAGTGTCTTTGATAGAGTGGCTGGTGGGATGAAAGAGGCCGAATATTGAGGACCCTTGAAAACGACAGGGATTTTCAGCAAAAATTGTAACTCACAATGTGTGATTCTACCTCCTAAATATCACTTTTTAGTTACCTAGACTCATGATTGCCTATTCTCTTCTGCATCAGCCCTTTGGGTAGAATGAAGGGTCTAATTTAATTAAGTCACTGGATTGTAATTATAATTTTGAAATAGAAAATCCTCCCAGGAATGTGATCATATTCAATATTGGAGAGACTCATGTGCCTTGCTACTGCAGTACTGCAGGCCAAATACAGCTCCCCACCTTATGAGAGTAGGGGAAGCATAAGCTAATGGAAACAGCAATACATGAATGTTAGGTTTGGTAATGATTCTTGAATTGAAGTTTTTATATCATGGCAGTTTCACATTTTTTCTTTGGGAAATCAGAACTTGTCCTAGGTTCTTGTGGATAATAATAATAATTATTACCAATATTCATTGAGCCCTTATCTCATGCCAAGCACTATTCTAAGAGCTTTACATTTATTAACTTGCTGAATCCTCACCATCACCCTATAAAGTAGGTTTTTTTTTTATATCTCCAGTTTACATATGAGCAAACAGAGGCACAGAAATGTGAGTAATTTTCCCAAGTTTCAGCAACCAGGTATTGGTTGAGCTAGTATTTGAATACAGGCAGACAGCTCTAAAACTTTATTCTTAACCTTTACACGAAACTGCCCCCTGAAGATAAAGGCCATGCATCTCAGAAACTACCTGACTTAAACTTTCAGTTAAACCTTTGGCATGCTACCCATGTCATGATCCATGCTACTCATATAGCTTTAAAGACAAATACTACATTTTGTACAATGACAACAACCCATGGCCATTGACTGGTGTTTCAGCACAATAGTCATCTGCTCTGTAGAGAAGTTAAATTAATTAAGCCAGCAGTAACTCAGACTATTTTATCAATGCTGCATATTTTCTTTCAGGTATTTATTAGTTCCTCCTCATCTACAGTTTACTCATCGTCCTGCCAATCAGCTTCATTATAACTTCAGAAGCATGAGATCATAGAGGAAAAGGCAGTTTAGACATTATTTTACCAATGGGGAAACCAAAAATCAGGGAATGGAAACAACTTGTTCAGTGTCACATCTAGAGCTACCTGAGGTCAGTGACTATATCTCATCTGTCTTCATCTCCCCATTGCCCAGCAAGGTCTGACTCCATAGGTACTCAAGACAGCACGTGAGGAAGGAAGGAATTGTGGCAGTAGGTGAGGCATGAAAGGCAGGGAGCGTCCAGGACATGCCTCTAGATATGGGACAAATACTGAGCAACAGACCCAACCCTAGTAACACCAGTGGAGCCACCACCTGATAACCAAATGAGAGTCCTATGAAAGTCTCCCATTAAGCTGAACCATTAATTTTTAAGATGAAGTAGGGAGCTTCCAATGGATAGGGCTGGGGAGTCAAGCCACATCATCAAGAAAACAGCTGGTTAGCACAAGCAACATTTCTCACAGGAAGCAAAGCCCAAGGCCCAAAGCTGAGTACCTGCTATGTGCCTGGTACTACCCTAGATGCTGAACAGTACTCAGCCTCCTTGAAGGGGTCCAGGAGATGCAAATAGATCTCCAGACTTAGAGGGAAGATGAAAAGAGACCACCATGGAAGTGCAAGAGAAAGGGCCTTGGAATGGAGACCAAATCAGAGCTGCCATCTGATTTGGCCTCTGATTTACCATCCAGGGAAACACATGCTCTGATAAAAGGAAGCACAAAATGCTGAAAGTGCGTCTAGGAGTCACCAAACCAAGCCAGGAAGTGAGTTCAAAGCAGAGAGGCCAACTTGTACACAAGTAAGGAGGAGGGAACCATTCAGGAAACTACAAGCAATTCAGTATATCTGGAGCCAGGTCCTGCCGGGTGTTGGCAGGAGGGCGAGATGGCTGCAGAAGATGATAGGGGCCAAGCAGGGAAGGCCTCACAAGTGCCAGACTAAAGATACTGGACTTCATCCTGAATCCTGGAAAGGAACTTAGCAGGAGAATGAAATGCCTTTTTAAGAACATGACTCTGGTCTCTGATGTGAAGGATCAACTGGAGACGGCAGGTCTGGATATGGAGAGATTAGAGAAGAAGGTGTTGCACCAATGCAGGCCAAAGATGATAAGGTCTAACCTAGGAAAGTGGTAATGGGGATAGGAGCAGGGGAAAGAGATGAGAGGGGAGATGAGGGCTTCTTTCAGTATCACCTGAATACTGAATACATCTCACTAAATGTCGGTGGGCTGTCCAAAAACCTGGATATTGTCCTTTAGCCCTCTCTGTCATTCCACTCCTCTCTATCTAATCCATCACCAGTCCTTTCTGTTTTAACTCCTAAGTCCTTCTTCTCACCATCTCCACTGTTCTCACTCTCTTCTAAATTAGCACCATTTCCCTCCTAGATTTTTATAATAGCCTCCTGTTTACCCTAAATCCACCTGTGCCTTCCCCCCTACCACCACCAAATAGTCCCTATCCATTTTCCTCAATACCACTGGCTTATTTTTTCTGTTTTTTATTTTTTAAAAATTTTAATTGAGATGTAATTGACATACAACAAGCTGACAGTTGACATAAATAAGCACTTTAAATAAACATTTAAAGTACAATTTAAGTGTTGGCATGTGTATACACCCTTGAAACCATTACTGCAACCAAGATAATGAACAATATAACACCCCCAAATTTCCCTTGTGTACCATTTTACATTACCACCAGCAGTGTATGAGAGTTCTAGCTCCTCCATTTCTCCAGTACTTCATATGGGCAGTCTTTTTTTAAATTTTAGTCATCCTAAAAGGTGTGTAGGGGTGTCTCATTATAGGTTTTTTTTTTTTTTTTTTTTTTT
>NW_020172632.1:1583675-1665750 GCF_003031525.2 Neophocaena asiaeorientalis asiaeorientalis | reverse complement strand
TTTTTGCTGTACACGGGCCTCTCACTGCTGCCGCCTCTCCCTTTGCAGAGCACAGGCTCCGGATGCGCAGGCTCAGTGGCCCTGGCCCCGGGCCCAGCCACTCCGCGGCATGTGGGATCTTCCCGGACCGGGGTCGAACCCGTGTCCCCTGCATCGGCAGGCGGACTCTCAACCACCACGCCACCAGGGAAGCCCCTCATTATAGTTTTAATATGTGTTTTCCTAATGACTAACAATGATGAGCATTTTTTCATGTGCCTATCTGCCATCTGTTTCTCTCCTTTGGAGAACTGTCCAAATCTTTTGCCCACTTTTTTATTGTGTTGCTTGTTTTCTTATTACTGAATTTTGAGAATTCTTTATATACATATTCAGGATTCAAGCCCCTTATCAGATATATTATTTGCAATTACTTTCTCCCAGTCTATGCCTTGTTTGTCAATTCTCTGAACAGCTCTTTCAATGAACAGAAGTTTTAAATTTTTCATTGGGCCCAATTTATCAATTTACTTTTTTATGTATCATACTTTTGGTATTTTATCTAAGAAATCTTTGACTAATCCAAGGTTACAAAGATTTTCTCCTATGTTTTCTTCTAGAAGTTTGAGAGTTCCATGTTTGACATTTAGGTCTACGAGCAATTTTGAGTTAATTTTCATATGTGATATGAGGCATGGATAAAAATTATTTTTTCCCATATGGACAACCAATTGTCCTGGCTCCATTTGTTGGAGAGCTTGTTCTTTCTTCACTGAATTTCCTTCATATCTTTGTTGAAAATTAGTTGTCTATATATGACTGCATCTATTTCTGAACACTATCCTATTTCATGGATCTAATTATGCCAAAACCACACTGCCTTGATTACCGTAGGTTTATAATAAGTCTTGAAATCAGAGATTGTTAGTACTTCAACTTTGTTCTTTTTCAAAGTTATTTTGGCTATTCTAGGTCCTTTGCATTTCCATATGGATTTCAGAATTAGTATGTCATTTTTTATAACAAGCCTCCTGGGATTTAGTGATTTTTTTTTTTTTTTTTTTTTTTGGCAATAGAAATCTCATCATGCCCATCCCTCTTTTAAACTCTTCAGTGGCTTCCCACATGCTCAGACTAACTCGCTTCCCCAGTTGTACTCCCTGGCTTAGAATGCTCTGAAGGGTCTAGACTCTTCCCTCCTCTCTGGTCTCATCTTTCTTGGTCCCCATTTCTGTACTCCAGGCAGCCTAGTCTCTTTCAGGTCCATGAATGTGCCCTTGTTCTCTCATACCTCAGGGCCTTTACAAGTGCTATCCCCTCTGACAGGAGCACTCCAACCCCACTCCACTCACATCCCTTCTGCCTTCTTAACTCCAAATGTCTCTTCCTTATGGAAATCTTACCTAAACCCAACCCACCCTCAGCTACATCAGCTCCTCCTGTTAAATATTTTATAGCTCCCAATATTTTTCCTTCACAACATTTATTAAAGGGTGAAATCATATATATGAATTTGTGTTTATTTTCAAATGTCTGTAGCATGTAGATTGACTTCGTATGGGCAGAATCTATGTCTGTTTGCCTAACTTTGTACTCTACCTAACAAAATGCTTGGCATGTGATAGGTGCTCAATAAATACTGGTTAAATGAATGAATGAATGAGGCAGAATTTTTGGAATGCTTAACCCTTTTGCTTCATATTAGGGTGGATCTGGGTCTTGGGGCAGGTCTGAGTTGATGGGCAGGGAGACCAGGAAAGACAAGGTTAACCAAGGGAGACCAGATCCAGGTTTCCTAACTCCATGCCCAGGGCTCACCCAGCCACCCTGTGTAGAGTCCAGTGTCTTAAGGAAGTCATCTCTGAATGATACATTCATTTGCAGTAGTTCATGCACATGCATTTTCACTCAGTTTGTCTTTGCTGTCTTGAAATAGGGCCTAGAGGAGAAATTGAGCAATAAACAAACAAAACTATTAAATTATTGTTTGGGAATTGCATCTTCCTTCTTTGTTCAAGCAACTGCTTAGCATAACTGAAGCACTCTTTGCTCCATTTTATTTTCTAGCAGTTTGAAATGAGGCAAGAGAAGTTGGCTAGCCCTATGACCTAAGGCTTTGTATTATGTTAGAAAATAAAACTGTATTCCATACATTTTGGGCTTGACAGAAGATCTCAGAAAAGAACGATTCCATGCTGGCAACCTGGGGTTTCTCCACACCTGCTCCTCCTTTCCTACCCCAATCTCCCACCCTTAGGAGCCAAAAGCCCAAGAGTGAAATCTCAGCTCTGAATTCTAGCTGTGTGGCTATAATCCAATGTCTTCACCTCTCTGGACTTCTCATGTCTAATTTGCAAAATCAGGGTAAAAATTACCCCTTCTCCACCTATCTTTCAAGGTTGTTGTGAAACTTAACAAGATAATAATTAAGCTATACCAAGCAGCTACGATGCACCAGCTGTTCACTTTACAGATGTGAATTTTAATCACAACAGCCTTCTGAGGTAGGTATTCGTTTTCTTGTTTTATAAATCAGGAAACTGAAGCTCAGAGAAAAGAAGGCAAGTGCACAAAACTGTGAAGGTTCCTCAATGCCAGGCTTATCGCTTAGACGTTATCCAAAGGACAATGTGGAAGAGTTAAATAGGAAAATAGTAAAGTCAGATTCAGTTTTAAAAAGATCTTGCCAACATCTGTGTGGAATAAGGTTTGGAGAGGGAGAACATAGGGGCCTGGAAAATGGAAAGGAGAAGTATAATAATAACACGGTGGGTTACCATTTTCAAAGCACTTTTATATCCTTTCCATTATATGATTCTCACAAGAACCCTGTGAAGTAGGGAGGAAGACTTGATTATTGCCTTTTTAATATATGGAATCTGCAGCCTACAAATAGTGTAAGTACTTTGTTCCAGTGTCACAGAGCTCACAACAGCAAAGCTGGGTCCCAAACCTAGAACTCTGGACTTCAGTGCACATTCTTTCACAGTATTCCTTGGCTGATGCAGGAAGCAAGCCAGTGTGCTGCCACTGACCATGTGACACTGTCAGGTCCCTGGCCCTCTCTGACCTTAATCCCCCAGCTGTAAAATTAAAGGGTCAGCATAGACAGGCTTCCCCAGGTCCTTGCGCTCTGTCTTTCTGTATGCTCAAGTCTCTCGCTGGCACCTTCCGTCCCAGCTGGGTTGGGGGAAGAGGTGGGGAGAGATGAGCTCCAGTTGGCCAATAAAGGGAGCTGGAGTGGGATGGTTTAGTTACAAAAGGTTAAAATCAACTTGCTTGATTGATTATGAATTTTAAGCAGTTTTCCTTCAGTGCAATCAGCACTCTCCCACCGTCATCGCTCATTAGGGAAAGATTTCCATTCCCGCAGTGATGGAGAATGTTTCCCAGCATTTGCATTTTGCATTCTACTCATTAAGCACCTTGCTGTCAGAATTATGAGCCGTTTCTCCTTGCCTGGCCCCTGCCCCTCCTTCCCTGCCGGTCCTGAGTCCCTTGCTGGGATGGTGAGAAGTGACCCCAGAGGAGAGGGCAGAAAGGTCACAGCCATATTGACCACTGGCTGGTCCATGCGTGATGATCAGCCAGCCGGCCTCTGACAGGATGATAGAAGCAGCTGCCTCATGGCCTCTTTCTCTCCTCTTCTAATTAGCCTTTATGAATATTTAATGAAATTAAGATGGAATTCAATCAGAAGTTTTACCTGCTGCATCTTCTTCGGGAGAAAGAAGAAAAAGAAATGGCAGGATATTATTAGATTCCTCTAGCCACAGGGCAGAAGCAATGGGCCCTGAAATCCCTCTGACACTCAGGTGCTCAGCAGTGTTTACTGCCCAGGTGCTTCTGCTAAGTCCAAAGGAATGCAGCCTTTATATTGGAGAGAGGCTGCAGTTTTCCATGTGCCACGTAGGCAAACAGATCTTGTCTGGAGAGGTGACTCTAACGTGCTGGAGCACACGCTCAAGCCGAAGCTGCCATCTTAGAAACAGCCTTTTAGCACATGCTGTCTCCCTGCCTACTAGGAGTCTCTTGGTTTTGCAAACAAACATTCTTTTTTCAATTATTAAATTAATTTATTTTTCACTGCAGAAAAATTATAGAGAATATCGAAAGTAAAACTCTCTCGTAATCCCACCACCTAGAGATAATGAGCGTTAGTGTTTTTACGTGTGTTTATCTATCCACTCTAACCGCTGCACGCCCTCACATAATCACACAGTAATATCTTGTAACCTACCTCTTTAAAATTTCTTAATTATTTGTACAATTTTAAAGGTTACTTTCCATTCACAGTTATTACAAAATATTGGCTGTATTCCTCGTGTTGTACGTACACCCTTGAGCCTATCTTACACCCAATAGTTTGCTCCTCCCACTCCCCCATCCCTCTGTTGCCCTTCACCCCCTACTGGTAACCACTAGTTTGTTCTCTATATCTGTGAGTCTGCTTCTTTTTTATTATATTCACTAAATTTGTTGTATTTTTTAGATTCTACATACAAGTGATATCATACAGTATTTGTCTTTTTCTGTCTGACTTATTTCACTTAGCATAATGCCTTCCAAATCCATCCATGTTGCTGCAAATGGCAAAATTTCATTCTTTTTTATGGCTGAGTAGTATTCTGTTGTTTTTATACATACCACATCTTCTTTATCCATTCATCTGTTGCTGGACACTTAGGTAGTTTCCATATCTTGGCAATTTTAAATAATGCTGCTATTAGATGGACCATTGGGGTCCATATATCTTTTTGAATTAGTGTTTTTGTTTTTTTCAGATATATACCCAGCTGTGGAATTGCTGGGTCTTATGATATTTCTACTTTTAGTTTTTTGAGAAACCTCCATACTATTTTCCACAGTGACTGTACCAATTTACTACCTTTTTTTAATATACACTATACCACTAATACTTATCTATAGCACCATGTGTAATGATTTACTGTGATTTATTGTATGGATGCTCCTTCATGTTTTTAACTGATTCCCAGTCATTGGCATCTCCATTTGGGGTCTCTGAAGGTGACTTGATGACTTTATGCAAAAAGTACAGAGCCTGGGCTTTGGAGTCAAATAGATGTGAATTCCAACCCAAGCTCTTCAAGTTATTAACTGTATATTCTTGGGAAACTTAAACTCTCTAAGTCTCTGTTTTTTCATAGTAAAAGAAAGAAATTTAGTTTTGAGGAATAAATGAGAATATATACAAAGCACCTAGTACAATGGCTGACATAAATAAATGTCCAGTTTATGGTAACTATTTATATTATCATTATTAATAACGCTCTGACAAATTTCCTTGTAGCTAAATCTTAACCACTTCATTAGGCTAACTTCCTAAGAGTGGAGTTGCCGGGGCAAAGGATTTGCACATTTTGAAGTCAGCTAAAAATTTTGAAAGCTCCTGAAGTATTTCTTTCTCACACCAGCTTCCTGATTTTGGCTAACATCTGGTAACATTTGGGGCTCTCATGGCCAGTGCATGATGAAAACTTTAAACAACTTCTTTCCCTTTCTTGGTCCTTGGTCCTTGGTTTCCTCATCATAAGATGAAGTGTTGGACAGGGTACATTTAGGTTGGCAGATTCTCTCCCTACCTCCAGCAGCTCTGTCATGGCCCAGGCCACCCACTGGAACAGGCAGGTCTAAAGCCAGCTGAGCAGCCCCAGCCATCAGGCAGGTACTCATTCGTTCAGTGCAGGCTTCCTCTTTCACCAGGGTGCCCTCGGGGATGTTAGTGTCTGACAGACAAATGAACCTATAGGTGACAAATGAACTCCAGAAGGTTCCCCTTTTCTGTCTACGTCTGTGCATATTTTGAAGGTGTGTGTTGTGGATCAAATTGTATCCCCTCCCCCAAAAGGTATGTTGAAGTCCAAACCCCCAGCACGTGTGAATGTGCCCTTATTGGGAAACAGGGTCTTTGCAGATGTAATCAAGTTACGATGAGATCAAACTGGATTAGAGTGAGCCATAAATTCACTGACTGGTTTCCTTATAAGAGGCCCATGTGAATATACAGACAGGGTGACATCCAGGGAAAATGTCATGTGACAAAGGCAGAGATTGGAGTAATGCTGCCATAAACCAAGGGACTTCAAGGATTGCTGCCAACAACCAGAAGCTGGAAGAGGCAAGGAAAATACTTCCCTAGAAGCTCTGGAAGGAACATGGCCCTGTAAGACCCTTGATATCCAATTTCTAGCCTCTAGAACTGTGAGAGAATAAATTTCTGTTGCTTTAAGTCCCCTAGCTTGTGATCATTTATTATGGAAGCCCTGGAAAACTAGTACAGTGTAGATTCTAATTTTTATTTCTCCTTCCTTATTAGAGTACAAACTGTTAATTCCTAGGGTCATTTCTGGAGTTAGTGTGACACAATGAGAAAAGTTCAGGGCTGGGAATCTGACTGTCCTAGCTAAAAGCTGGGAGTGTAACAAAATTTCTCTGCAGTGCCTGTGCTAGGTAATACCTTCTTCTTCCAGTCACCAAATTTCATGCCTGGTCAGTGTGTTGCTTCCCTCGGTCACCCCAGTAAGGCCGAAGCCTAATCTTACTTTAAGATAGATTCTCACCTGGCAGTAGAACTAAAACAGGAATTTGTCCTATGGCCAAATGTCCCTAAGACAACTATAGGCACACTAAACTAAAATGATCTCTTTATGTGTCTATGTCCCCCACCTGATTAGAGGCTTCTCAATGCCAGGGGCCATGTTTGATTCATTATTCAGACATCAAAATCCTACTCAGTGTCTCGTCCAAAATATGTGCTCAATGTAAGTTTTTAGGAGAGAGTATTCAGAGAATGGGGTCTTGTGCTTTGGGTTCTGTTGTTTCAGTTCCTTGAGTTTAGCTTTCTTCTGATACTTTGCTTGTGTTTTTGACCAGCCTTGACCTGACCCCTAGAATTTTACTGACCTGATCAACCCTATGATTTTTATTTATTCGAATACATTTAGTAAGTAATGAAATAATAATGATAATATCTGCCATTTATGGAACATTACTCCATAGTAGGCATCATGACACTATGATAGGTATGAATCTTGGTCTGCAAACTTAGGAGTACAAGAAGTATATTTACTGTTATATTAAAAACATTTAAATTGAACTTGTATCCCATATCCTACTAACCTGGTAGTAAATTGAATCTCTGTTATTACTGGGGCTTCCCACCTCCATGTTTTGGTAAGATCCCAGGATCTCATGCAGCCCCAAAGTATTAGAAGCATTGGGGTAGCCTCTCTGATTATTGGTCATTGGTCCAGACCAGTGCCCACTGACACAACTATTTCCCTTTCTCTCATGTCCCTCTACTGCTGCTTCCATGCACTGGTTGGGTCAGAATGATCTCTGATGAGTCCACAGACCATACACCCACAAGCAACCAGTCTGAGAAAACCTTAGGGTGCTGCTGCAGAGTGAAGTACAGGTAACAGATGCACTGACCTTCATCCTCCTCCCTGGTTGAGAAATAACCCTCCCCACCTTAACTCCAAAGCCATCTTCCCCTCTCCTCCTTTTTCCCTCAAGGATGTCCATAGTCCATAGTCTTCAGTGGACCCTGGCTTTCATAAAAGCAAAAGAATACAGCTGACTCCTAGAAGCTTCTGCTTTCCCCTCTTTCAAATATCCCCAGAAAAGCAAAGACTAGTAGCCTTGCTATTGCTTGGAACACAAGAGGAAGGGAAAATGCAAGAACATATACAGAAATTCTTATTCCAACAACTTATCTGACTATACTAGTCCCTTTAAAACAAAATATTATTTAATACTTACCACAGTCCTGCAAAGGTAGGATTTTTTACATATCTAAAAACCACGACTCAGAGAGAGAAAGATTTTACAATTAGTAAAGAGAGTTCTGGGAGATGACACTGGTTGGTGTGACACACTGAAGCTTGGAGGCTAAACCACTGTATCCTCACCCTCTGTGTTCTGGGTGTGGGAAGGGGAAACTTGATGGCAGCCTCGAAGGATGGGTAAACCTGAGTGAAAGAGGGAAAAAGAAGATTGCAGCACCTGGTTGAGGGAGAGCAGGAATGAAACCTGTCTGTCTGTGGTGCTTGATTCTCCCTGTAGCCCTGTTCTCCAGTATTACAACTCAGCTGTCAGGAGACATGGACATACACACACCATACATACACACACACTCTCACACATGCACACACAAGCAAGCCCACAGTGTTAAGATCACTGGATCCAGAAGGGTTTCTCATCTCAGCCTCGTGATGTTCTCAGAACTCTGCCATCGTCTTGTCCCAGTGCCAAGCTTAGAGGTAATTTCTCCCACTCCAAGACCCAGGGTAAATGATGCGCAAGCAAGAGCTCCCTGTTACTGTCACCTTCTGTAGAGGAATCGTCTGTGTACTGCGTCAGGATGCCTGGATTTGAGTCCTTGTCCTGCAGGTCCTTCCCCTCTTTTATAAAATGAAGTATAGCTCATGAACCTCAGAGGCCCTTCCAAGTCCTCTATGGATTTATGAAATATCCAGTCTGGACTTTAAATTTGACACATTTCATAACTTCCCACTAATTTCCTTCCAGTGTCATAAACGCATGATGTAATGAGACAATCTGAAAGGCTTATGAGATCTCTCTGGCTTGCACAGACTCACCGCTTATGTACGATTCATTTTTCTTAGCTTTAATCCAAATCTAGTTTCTAATATTTTCTAATAAGCTCTGGCCTATCTTGCTCACACAGTTTATTGCTATCAGGAAGAATTTTCCCTTCTATCTATACCGCTCCCTTCCAACATTTCCCTACCTTTTTTTTTTCTTTTTTCCTGCTGGCAATAATTATAAGTTGTGAAGCCCACAAAAAAGCGGATATGAAATAGACTGTATATGATTAGAGATAATATCACAGGCGTGTGTCTGAAACCTGCCGTCTGGCTAATGTGTGTTTTCCTCCCCATGTCACTGAACACAGTCATTATGCCTTGGCAGGGCCTGGGCTTTGGTAATGGTGTGCTCAGTGTTTACATGTAGAGAACGTGTTTCTTTGTGTTGAGGGGCCGTCCCAAGCACTACCTCCTTGCTATGAGGCTGAGGATGATGAATCACATTTCTAAGATTCCTGATGGCATGAACTTTACAAATTGATCTTCCTCTTTTGGCTCCTTGATTCACTGGAGCCTCTTTGGTGAAAGCTGAAGGATTAACAAGGTCTGGAAATACTATAGTTTCCCTGGCCTGGGTCGTGAGTGCTGTCCTGAAGCTGAGGCCAAGACCTGGTCTCTTACAAAGAAAGAAGACCAAACAGTGGTGCAACTGCCTCTGTTGTTATTTATAAAATGTGGATTCATTCATTCTACAAATATTTATTGAGCACCTACCATGTGCTGGCAGTGTTCTAGATACCGGAGAGCAAGTAAGGACCAAAACAGAAAACTTCCTACTTTCATAGAGCTTACATTAGAATGTAATGTAATGTTTAGAAAAGGAGGAAACATACATAAGCAAAATAAACAAGTAAAATATTTAGTATACTAGGTGATGGAAAGTAAGGCAATCATTTAATTTATTGTCCAATCCAGGACACCTCTGAGGGCGAAAGCACAAAACTATTAGTAATTTCAGTGGGTAAAGAGATATAAATCAGGACAATGGTCACCCTAAAATGCTGTGGAGGAAAATAAGGCAATTAAGGGAAGTAAGGAGTGTGGAGAAGGTGGAGACAGGGGGTGTAGAGAATTGAGTGGATTGGAATTTAAAATAGGATCGGCAGAAGGCATCACTGTGAAGGAAATAAAGAAGCAATTATGTGGATATCTGGGACAAAGTGTTTTCAGCAAAGGGAGCAATAAACAGAGTAGCCATTAGAATGGACCGTGGCTTGTATGTTACAGGAGAAGCAAGGAAGTCAGTGGCTGACATGGAATGACTGAGTGGGAGAATTTTAGGAGACGAGGTCAGTGGGGTGAGTGGAGCATCAGATCATGTAGGACCTTTAAAGACGCTGTAAGGGCTTTGGCTTTTACTGTGGTGGGGTGGCAGCCATCTAAAGCTTTTAAGCTGCCTTGTGTTATTTTACCATAATCACTCTAAATGGTGTGTTGAGAATAGTATTTTAGAAGGGCGGTATGTGGCAAGAGTTGAAATAGGGGCACCAGTTAAAAGGCTATTGCAATAATCTGAGCGAAAAATGATGGTGGCAGGAAGAAGGTAGAGATGGTGAGAAGTGGTCAGAATTTGGATATTCTGAAGACAAAGTCAATGTGATTTGATGAAGGATTGACATGGGGGGAAAAATAGTGTCAAAGATATCTCCAAGTTCTTTGACCTGAACATTGGCTGGAGGATAAAGTTATGGAGTTTCCTTAAATAAGAAGGGAGAGACTATGGGTAGAATATATTTGGAGAAGGAAATTAGGGGTTTGGCTTTGGAGTGTTAAATTTGAGAAACCTGATAAATATTCACATGGAGATATTGAAGATACAGTTAGATGGAGTCTGGAGTTTAAAAGTCAGGACTGGAGATAAACTTTGGAATCTATTAAACTGAGGGAGATCATTTAAGGAGTGAGTGTAGCTTGAGAAGAAAAGGGTTCCAAAGACTGAGCCCTGGCTTATTCCAAGATGAAAAGGTCTGGCAGAAAAAGAGGTACCAGCCACGGAGTTTTAGGAGGAGAGGCCTGTGAAATTGTAGGAAAACTAGGAGAGTGTGGCATCCTGCAAGTCAAGTTTTTAAAAAGTGGTACACGGAGGAGGGATCAAATTCTGCTGATCTATCAGGTATGAGGACTGAGAACCATTGAAGGTCATGGAGACCTTGACAAGAGCACTTTCAGTGGCATGGTGAGGGCAGAGGTGTGACTGAAGGGCATTCAAGAGAGAAGGGATGATGAAGAATCAGAAACAGTGTTAGAGACAACGATTTCAAGGAAAGGAGAAAAATGAAGTAGTAATGGAAAGGTGAAGTGGAGCCAAGAGCTGTTTTCTTTTTTCTAATGGAAGAATTAACGTGGTTTTGTACTGGTGGAAATGATCCAGGAAACTAGAAAATTTTTGTGATGCAGAAAAGATAGGCAAACATTGCTGGAGCGAAATCTTTGAGTGGGTGAAGGGGGAAGGGACCTAGTAGGGGAAGTGAACAAGTAGAGGGGATGGTCTTGGATAGGGGCAGGGAAAGCACTTCCATAACAACACGAGGAGAGGTAGAGTATGTGAGCATAGGTGCAGTTACCTAGGCGGATGTGATGTTGGGCTTTTATGTTCTTCAGGTTGCTTTCTCAGTTAAATGGTAAGCAAGTTCATCAGCTTACATGAGTAAGTTTCTTTACCACATCAGTGTTGTCTCTGTTGGGACACATTGTTGGAAGTTAAAATTCATTGTTTCATTCATTTATTGGATACTCACCAAGTACCTATTCTGTGCCAGTCTCTGTGCTTAAAGGTCACATGGGAGAGACAGATGCATAAACATACACAATCCAGGATGGCATGCGCTTAAATGGACTCAAACATGGAGAAGAATAGCTAACTTGGTCTAAGAAAGTCCAGCAATATAATTCAGAGGACAGGTGAAAACTGAGTTAGATCTAAAACGATAAGAATAGATATTTTCCAGGTGGAGAAAGGAAGGAAAGTCATCCTAGACCCAGGGAACACCATGAGCAAAGGCTTCTAAGAGTGAAAAACAAAGGAAATCCTGCATATTTGGAGAACATGTTTGAAAGACCGGACTTGGGACCGAACAGGTGGTTTGCACCATTCTGTGAAGGGCCTTAGGTGTCAGGCTGAGGAGTTGGGACAGTGAAAGTCTGTGAAGATTTGAAGCAGGAATGTGCCTCTGACTGAAAAGAGTCTAAGCAAAGGTGGGCTTGGGTGGAACAGACCATGGTGTTGGGGAAGCCAGGGAACCTCGTTTGATGGAGAGAAAGCCAGTGGGGCTTAGGGCTAGAAGGATGCCTGAGCGAGATGTGGAGAAGTCTGCCTTGGCCATCTGAGGAGAGACTTTTCTCTCTGGGTTGGGAAGGGACTCCTCATTGACATGCAGAAAGCACTGCCCGCTTTAGTGCTTTTAATAAAAATGGAAAATATGGGTTTGTGTGATGCTTTTAATCATTTTGGAATTGTAAAGAGCTCTGGGCTTTGGGGGCTGGGATGGCCCTGTGTGAACATAAATTAGCCTAACTGAGTAGCCTGTGCTGTTTATGGGCACTACTTGCTGTAAATTTGGTTCTGATTCTGGAACTGTGCATCACCCATATAGCCCTCAGCCTCAGCACGTCTCCTCCTGAAAACTGCAAGGGTTGCTTTTCGTTAGGAGGGCCGTGGACTCCAAGACGGAGTAGGGAGTCCTTTAATTAATACGCTAGTATGGTCTTTAATTTGCTTACTCATTCTGTAAACTGGGACCAGTCACCTTCTCTAGCCAGGCCCTGTGCTACACACTGGGAACACAGAGATGAGATAGGCCCTGGAGGCACCTGCAGTCTAAGACACTGGGAATTTCAACAAAAATAGGGCAAGTTGGAGCAAAATGAAAGACATGGTTACTTCTACCTGCAACCTTTTCAGACACGGGCTGTGGCTTGTCCCAAGAGAACTGGGTCTTGCTTAGAATTAGAATCATGACTGCTTGCTTAGAATTCTTGAAAAGCAGAGTGGGGCATCACTAAGGGTTTAGACCAGAGTGTTAGGTAGACCCAGGGCAGGAGGCTGACTCTGCCTCCTTGCTACCTCTGTGATTGTCAGGACAACTCCTGACCTCCTTGAGCCTCAGTCTCATCTGTAAAAAGGGGTGGTCATAATATGGCTATAAAGCTCCTAACATAGATCCAGTCCGTGGTGTGCTCTCTACAGACATCATTGGCTCCCTCTCCCTGTCCTGTGCTCACCGCCCCAGCAGGCAGAGGGAACACTGAGCCATTCCTGCTCTCTGTAAACAGATTAGTTCATGTCCAGGACACACGTTAGCAACTTGTCTCTCTCCATCACTGAACTCTTCAGTGGCCTGCAGTGGCCTCAATAATGAAATGCAAACTCCTCAGTAGGGCAAAGGGGACTCTATAATATGCCCACAAGCCTTTCAGGACAATCTCCACACACATCCTCTTTGTCCTCTATGCTCCAGTCATATTAGAATATTCACTGCTCCTTAGGTGCATACGTGCTTCCTCATCTCTGAGCCTTTGTTCACACAGAAGCCTCTGCCTGGACTCCTCAGCCCTCTTTCCCTCTTCTCCACCTAAAGAAATTCCACCCACCCTACACAAAAAAATAGTCTTAATGCCTTCTCCTCAGGAAACTGATGCCTCATTTGGACTTACTGCTTTCATCTCATTTGGACTTACTGCTTTCATCTCTGACATCCCACAACACTTTTCTGTCATTTCACATTTATCTGCTGACTTTGATGGGAGCTAATAGTACATAGGCTAATTTCCCTCACCATCCTCAAACATCTGCGAGTATTCTAGCACCAGGGAATGAGACTGGAAGTTAATATGGTGGTGCCAGTAGAATCTGTGGCTGACTAAGCCGCCTGAAGATGCTCCCAGAGAAGCATGAAGCTAACAGCAAGCTTTAGAGGATTGTCATCCCCTCATCGCACCCTTGAACCCTTAAAGATACACATTTTACAGTGAAGAAACAATGGTTCTGAGTTAGGAAGTGGCAGAGCTGGGCATCCAGGTACTTTTCCACTGTGGCACACTGTCTCATTCAAAAATGTCCATAAAGCAACAGTCCTCCAGTCCTTAGGGTGTGCTGGGCTGGACTGGCTTCCTGGGTGTGTGACCAGGGCAATACCCCAGGGCCCTCACACTCAGAAGGACCCTGCACTTGGGATTTCAAGCTCTGTGGTTTGTGTCTTACAACTCTTAATAATTTTATCTTTGAATTTTTATTTTTTGTTTTTTTGTTCTGTACGCAGGCCTCTCTCACTGTTGTGGCCTCTCCCGTTGCGGAGCACAGGCTCCGGACGCGCAGGCTCAGTGGCCATGGCTCACGGGCCCAGCCGCTCCGCGGCTTGTGGGATCCTCCCAGACCGGGGCACGAACCCGTGTCCCCTGCATCGACAGGCGGACTCTCAACCACTGCGCCACCAGGGAAGCCCTGAATTTGTATTTTATAAACATAATCTGGTAGGCCAACAAAGCATACACCAGAGACTTGGAGCCTAGGCTCATGCACAGGCCTGCCTCCTACTACCTCATGCCTCTTCAGACTGGGTTCTTGGCCACCTTCTTCCTCACTTTCTGGAAGCCTGGACCCCACCCAGCTTCCCTTTTCCCAGGATGGCAGTGCCAGGGTATGTTCGGTAGACAGCTCAGCTGGGGCAAGCACGGGGACAGGCTAGGTGCCCCCATGCAGGTGCCTAACCTGTCGCAATGTGAGAGTAGCAGTACTCTTGGGTGTTGCCGTCTACAGTGGATTGGAGCAGCCAGGCCATGGGAATGGAAATGTCTGTCTTGACCTCCCTGCCCTCAGCTGCCATCCGGGGTGGGGAGCTGGGAGAGGAAAGGGGGTTCCCAGCAGCCAGTGGGCCATGAACACTTGTGCACCCAGTCTCAGGGTGGAGCCCTAGGACACCTGTGATGGTCTGCATCCACCCCACCACTGTCCCCATTTCTGAGGGAGCACAACATTAAAAAGCAAATAAAAAAATACCATGACAGGTAGAGAGAGAAACAGTCGAAGAAAGGAAAAGGCTTCATATTTTAATACCTTTAATGCCACTTTACTCCTGCTTTTTGGATAAGGGGCTGTGCATTTTTATTTTGCACTGGGCCCCACAAATTGTGTCACCAGTCTCGGTGCCTGGCCCCGTGCTGGGCACCAGGGATACACATTTGGATGCATATAACCTCTACCTTCAAGCTGGCTATTGGGTCTGCAGTTTGTACTAGTTCAGGAAATTGGCAAACTTTTTCTATAAAGGGCAATTTTAGGCTTTACAGGCCAACCAATATCTGTCGCAACTACTTAGCCCCACCTTTGTAGCACAAAAGCATCATTTGACAGTATGTGAAAGAGTGAGTGCAGCTGTGTTCCAATAAAACTTTATTTATGGACATTGGAATTTGAATTTCATATAATTTTCACATCACAAAATATTATTTCTCTTTCTATATGTTTTCAGTAATTTGAAAATACATAAACCATATTTAGCTGTGGGCTGTACAGAAACAGGCAGCAAGCTAGATTAGGCCAGCAGGCTGCAGTTTGCTGACGTTGAACTAGACGAGCTCTAGGGGTTTTCCAGCACTTACTCAGGTGAGTTTCAGAGAGCTGGATATTTATTCTCACTGCCCTTTCCCCTATTGTTATTCTGGGTTTCTCTCTCTCTCTCTCTCTCTCTCTCGTTCTCCTTTTTGCACTTACTTTTACTCTCTCTTTACATATATACCAAACGTGCGTGCGCATGCACACACGCACACGCATGCACCCATACACCTGATAGATCCATCTCAACACTGATAGATCCGTCTCAACACAAGGAGCTCTTTTCTTTCAACTAGTGTAAGTAATGGAGCCAGTGCCCTTTCTCCAGAAGGGGCCAGCTGCTGAATTCTTGCTTGCCTCATAATTACAAAACCATTGAAGCAGAGATGAGAGGGAATCCAATGTAGTGCTCTACCTGCAGAGAAAAAAATATTGACACATTTAGGGACATTATAGTCAGATGAAGGAAAGCATGTACTCTATTCTCTGCTCCATGTATCTCCACAGACACATCTTTTAAATATGTTTTTGAATAGGATACAAATGTGATATTCAGACAAGCAATGGACAATTGTCACCATCCGCCATCTGCCCACACATAGGAGTTGGCTCAAGGAAGAAAATGTTTGACTCACAGAAACTGAAGTTCTTCATAAAAAGACTGCAAATAATTCATTATATTTTCTTATTCACCTACTGTGTGCTCATAGCTAGAAGACTATTAGAAGCAGAGAAGTGTGATATTATAAAAGCAGCATGGACTTCTGGAACTGGTGAGACTTGGGTTTCAATCCCTGGGCTGGAACTGCATAGCTATGCTGGCTAGAAAAAGTAACTGAAACTCTTTGAGCTACCATTTTCTCATCTGTATAAGAAGGGTGATGTATATGTTGCAGGTTTGTTAATAAGAATTAGTGATTTGCACAAGCCTCTTAGATAGCCTCATCCAATAGAGGGCAGACAGCAGAAGCAAGAAGAACTACAATCCTGCAGCATGTGGAATGAAAACCACATTCACAGAAAGATAGACAAGATGAAAAGGCAGAGGGCTATGTACCAGATGAAGGAACAAGATAACACCCCAGAAAAACAACTAAATGAAGTAGAGATAGGCAGCCTTCCAGAAAAAGAATTCAGAATAATGATAGTGAAGATGATCCAGGACCTCAGAAAAAGAATGGAGGCAAAGATTGAGAAGATTCAAGAAATGTTTAACAAAGACCTAAAAGAATTAAAGAACAAACAAACAGAAATGAACAATACAATAACTGAAATGAAAAATACACTAGAAGGAATCAATAGCAGAATAACTGAGGCAGAAGAACGGATGAGTGACCTGGAAGACAGAATGTGTGGAATTCACTGCTGTGGAACATAATAAAGAAAAAAGAATGAAAAGAAGTGAAGACAACCTAAGAAACCGCTGGGACAACATTAAACACAACAACATTCACATTATAGAGGTCCCAGAAGGAGAAGAGAGAGACAAAGGACCCAAGAAAATATTTGAAGAGATTATAGTCGAAAACTTCCCTAACATGGGAAAGGAAATAGCCACCCAAGTCCAGGAATCACAGAGAGTCCCAGACAGGATAAACCCAAGGAGTAACATGCTGAGACACATAGTAATCAAATTGGCAAAAATTAAAGACAAAGAAAAATTATTGAAAGCAGCAAGGGGAAAATGACAAATAACATACAGGGGAAGTCCCATAAGGTTAACAGCTGATTTCTCAGCAGAAACTCTGCAAGCCAGGGAGTGGCATGACATATTTAAAGCGATGAAAGGGAAGAACGTACAGACAAGATTACCGTATCTAGCAAGGATCTCACTGAGAGTCAATGGAGAAATCAAAAGCTTTAAAGACAAGCAAAAGTTAAGAGAATTCAGCACTACCAAACCAGCTCTACAACAAATGCTAAAGGAACTTCTCCAAGTGGGAAACACAAGAGAAGAAAAGGACCTACATAAACAAGCCCAAAGCAATTGAGAAATGGTAGTAGGAACATACATATCGATAATTACCTTAAATGTGAATGGATTAAATGCTCCAACCAAAAGACACAGGCTTGCTGAATGGATACAAAAACAAGACCCATATATATGCTGTCTACAAGAGACCCACTTCAGACCTAGGGACACATACAGACTGAAAGTGAGGGGATGGAAAAAGATATTCCATGCAAATGGAAATCAAAAGAAAGCTGGAGTAGCAATACTCATAACAGATAAAATAGACTTTAAAATAAAGAATGTTACAAGAGACAAGGAAGGACACTACATAATGATCAAGGGATCGATCCAAGAAGAAGAGATGACAAGTATAAATATATATGCACCCAACATAGGAGCGCCACATTACATAGGGCAACTGCTAACAGCTATAAAAGAGGAAATCGACAGTACCACAATAATAGTGGGGGACTTTACCACCTCACCTACACCAATGGTCATATCATCCAAAGAGAAAATTAATAAGGAAACACAAGCTTTAAATGACACAATAGACCAGACAGATTTACTTGATATTTATAGGACATTCCATCCCAAAACAGCAGATTACACTTTCTTTTCAGGTGCGCACGGAACATTCTCCAGGATAGATCACATCTTGGGTCACAGATCAAGCCTCAGTAAATTTAAGAAAATTAAAATCATATCAAGCATATTTTCTGACCACAATGCTTTGAGATTAGAAATTAATTACAGGGAAAAAAATGTAAAAAACACAAACACATGGAGGCTAAACAATATGTTACTAAATAACCAAGAGATCACTGAAGAAATCAAAGAGCAAATGAAAAAGTACCTAGACGCAAGTGTCAATGAAAACTCGATGATCCAAAACCTATGGGATACAGCAAAAGCAGTTCTAAGAGGGAAGTTTATAGCAATACAAGCCTACCTCAGGAAACAAGGAAAATCTCAAACAATCTAACCTTACACCTAAAGGAAATAGAGAAAGAAGAAAAAACGAAACACATAGTTAGCAGAAGGAAAGAAATCATAAAGATCAGAGCAGAAATAAATGAAATAGAAACAAAGAAAACAATAGCAAAGATCAATAAAACTAAGCCCTGGGTCTCTGAGAAGATAAACAAACTTGATAAACCATTAGCCAGACTCATCAAGAAAAAGAGGGTGAGGACTCAAATCAACAAAGTTAGAAATGAAAAAGGAGAAGTTACAACAGACACTGCAGTAATACAAAGCATCCTAAGAGACTACTACAAGCAACTCTGTGACAATAAAATGGGCAACCTGGAAGAAATGAACAAATTCTTAGAAAAGCACAACCTTCCGAGACTGAACCAGGAAGAAATGGAAAATATGAACAGACCAATCACAAGTAATGAAATTGAAACTGATTAAAACTCTTCCAACAAACAAAAGTCCAGGACCAGATGGCTTCACAGGTGAATTCTATCAAACATTTAGAGAAGAGCTAACACCTATTCTTCTCAACCTCTTCCAAAATATAGCAGAGGGAGGAATACTCCCAACCTCATTCTACAAGGCCACCATCACCCTGATACCAAAACCAGACAAAGATGTTACAAAGAAAAATAACTACAGGTCAATATCACTGATGAACATAGATGCAAAAATCCTCAACAAAATACTAGCAAACAGAATGCAACAGCACATTAAAAGAATCATACCCCATGATCAAGTGGGATTTATCCCAGGGATGCAAGGATTCTTCAATATAGGTAAATCAATGTGATACACCATATTAACAAATTGAGGGAGAAAAACCATATGATCTTCTCAAGAGATGCAGAAAAAGCTTTCAACAAAATTCAAAACCCATTTATGATAAAAACCCTCCAGAAAGTAGGCATAGAGGGAACTTACCTCAACATAATAAAGGCTATATATTACAAACCCACAGCCAACATCGTTCTGAATGGTGAAAAACTGAAACCATTTCCACTCTGGTTAGGAACAAGACAAGGTTGCCCACTCTCACTGCTGTTATTCAACATAGTTTTGGAAGTTTCAGAAGAAAAAGAAATAAAAGGAATCCAAATCAGAAAAGAAGAAGTAAAACTGTCACTGTTTGCAGATGACATGGTACTATCCATAGAGAATCCTAAAGAAGCTACTGGAAAACTACTATAACTAATCAATGAATTTGGTAAGGTTGCAGGATACAAAATTAATGCACAGAAATCCCCTGCATTCCTATACACTAATGATGAAAAATCTGAAAGAGAAATTAAGGAAACACTCCCATTGACCATTGCAACAAAAAGAATAAAATATCTATGAATAAACCTACCAGGAGACATAAGACCTGTATGCAGAAAACTATAAGACACTGCTGAAAGAAATTAAAGATGATACAAACAGATGGAGAGATATACCATGTTCTTGGATTGGAAGAATCACTAATGTGAAAATCACTGTACTATCCAAAGCAATCTACAGATTCAATTCAATCCATATCCAATTACCAATGGCATTTTTTATAGAACTAGAACAAAAAATCTTAAAATTTGTATGGAGACACAAAAGACCCCAAATAGCCAAAGCAGCCTTGAAGGAAGAAAATCGAGCTGGAGGAATCAGACTCCCTGACTTCAGACTATACTACGAAGCTACAGTAATCAAGACAGTATGGTACTGGCACAAAAACAGAAATATAGATCAATGGAACAGGATAGAAAGCCCAGAGATAAACCCACACACCTATGGTCAACTAATCTATGACAAAGGAGGCAAGGATATACAATGGAGAAAAGACAGTCTCTTCAATAAGTGGTGCTGGGAAAACTGGACAGCTACATGTGAAAGAATGAAATTAGAACACTCCCTAACACCATACACAAAAATAAACTCAAAATGTATTAGAGACCTAAATATAAGAGCAGACACTATAAACCTCTTAGAGGAAAACATAGGAAGAACACTCTTTGACATAAATCACAGCAAGATCTTTCTTGATCCACCTCCTAGAGACGTGGAAATAAAAACAAAAATAAACAAATGGGACCTACCGAAACTTAAAAGCTTTTGCAAAGCAAAGGAAACTACAAACAAGATGAAATGACAACCCTCAGAATGGCAGAAAATATTTGCGAACGAATCAATGGACAGGGATTGATTTCTAAAATATATAAACAGCTCATGCAGCTCAATATAAAAAAAGCAAACAACCCAATCCAAAAATGGACAGAAGCCCTAAGTAGACATTTTTCCAAAGAATACATACAAATGGCCAAGAAGCCCCTGAAAAGCTGCTCAACGTCACTAATTTTTAGAGAAATGCAAGTCAAAACTACAATAAGGTATCACCTCACACCATCATTAGAATGGGCACCATCAGAAAATCTACAAACAACAAATGCTGGAGAGAATGTGGAGAAAAGGGAACCCTCTTACCCTGCTGGTGGGAATGTAAATTGATACACCGACTGTGGAGAACAGTATGGAGGTTCCTTAAAAAACTAAAAATAGAATTACCATATGACCCAGCAATCCCACTACTGGGCATATACCCAGAGAAAACCACAATTCAAAAAGACAGATGCACCCCAATGTTCATTGCAGCACTATTTACAATAGCCAGGTCATGGAAGCAACCTAAATGTCCATCGACAGACTTATGGTTAAAGAAGATGTGATACATATATACAATGGAATATTACTCAGCCATGAAAAGGGACGAAATTGGCTCATTTGTAAAGACATGGATGAATCTAAAGACTGTCATACAGAGTGAAGTTAATCAGAAAGAGAAATACAAATATCGTATATTAATGTGTATATGTGGAACCTAGGAAAATGGTACAGATGAACCAGTTTCCAGGGCAGAAATTGAGACACAGATGTAGAGAATAAACGTATGGACACCACGGGGGGAAAGCGGCAGGGCGTGGGGATGGTGGTGTTATGAACTGGGTGATTGGGATTGACGTGTATACACTGATGTGCATAAAATGGATGACTAATAAGAACCTGCCGTATAAAAATATAAATAAATTAAAATTCAAAAATTCCAAAAAAGAAACAAAAAGAGGTAGACATAGAAAATGGATTTGAGGACATGGGATGGGAGGGCCAAGCTGGGGTGAAGTGAGAATAGCATCGACATATATATACTACAGAATGTAAAATAGTTGGTTGGTGCGAAGCAGGTGCATAGCAAAGGGAGAGCGGCGCAGTGCTTTGCGATGACCTAGAGGGGTGGGATAGGGAGGAGGGGAGGGAGGCTTAAGAGGGAGGGGATAGGGGGACACGTGTATGCATATGGCTGATTCGCTTTGTTGTGCAACAGAAACTAACACAGTATTGTGAAGCAATTATACTCCAATAAAGATCTATCAAAAAAAAAGAATTAGTGATTTGACGAAGAGAAAGAGAGTACAAAGTACAGTACCTGACACATGATAGGCATTTGCTCAATGGTAGCTGCAGGAAAGTTAGTGATGGAAAAAGGCAGAGCCACGAGTCAAACCAGGGTGTGACTGCAAAGCCCATGCTTGGTCTTTACAGAATGCTGATAGAGTAGGTGGCCTGGAACAGGGGGCCCTCTAGGGGGGCACAGCTGGGAAAACAGAGGCTTGAGCAACTACAAATAATGCCTTCCTCTTCATTTATTGGTGATCACACCTTCTTTTTATTGTTTATTCCACCAGTCATTCAGTGAATGGTGGACAAGAACATTCAACAACTTAAAGTAACTACAAACAACTATAGTTGAAAAACCCCTGACCTCTTGGATCACGATGTGTTTGCCAGCTCTGCAGTTTCTGATTCTGCTCGTTTCTTAATTTATTCAAGTATATTTACTGGGCATCGTCTTAGTCTGTTTGGGCCACTATAACAAAAATGTCATCGACTGGGTGGCTTTTAAACAATAGAAATTTATTTCTCACAGTTCTGGAAGCTGTCAGTCCATGATCAAGGCACCAGCATATTCAGTGTCTGGTGAGAGCCTGCTTCCTGGTTCATAGACTTCTTCCTGTAACCTCACATGTGAAAAGGGCAAGAGATCTCTCTGGGGTCTCTTTTATAAGGACATTAATCTCATCCATGAGGGCTCTGCCCTCAGTACCCAATCACTTCCGAAAGCCTTCACCTCCAAATACCATCACACTGGGGATTAGTTTTCAACAACATAAGAGCTTTGGGGAGATACAGACATTCAGTCTGCAGCAGGCATTTACTCTGTGCCATTCACTATGCTTAAATGCTGGGGCTACAGTGATGGGTGAGACAATTTTCACCTTTAAGGAGTTCACAGTTGAATGAGAAAACAAGTGGACAATTATAGGGTGGTAGCCAAAGTGCTATGATAGCACAGAAGAATGGCATCTAAGCTATTCTGTGGGGGGGGGGGCGGTCAGATAAGGCTTAATGATGGAGATGACCTTTAAAATGAAATTTGAAAAAGGAATGGGAAGTAGCTAACCAAGGAAAGACTGTGACAGGAAGGATGTGGGAGGCAAAGGAAACGGCCTCTAAAAAGACATGAGGACTATACTTTCAGGGGTCATGACTAGAGAAATTTCATACAGAAAACAGACTGATGGTTGACAGAGAGGAAGGGGGTGGGGGAGTGAAATGGGTGAAGGGAGTCAAGAAGTACAAATTTCTGATTATAAAATAAATAAGTCATGGGGATCTAATGTACAGCATGGTGACTAGAGTCATTAATTTTGTGTTGCATGTTTGAAAGTTGCTAAGAGAGTAGATCTTAAAAGTTCTCATCACAAGAAAAAGATATTACTTTGTATGGTGACAGATGGCAACCAGACTTAACTGTGGTGATCATTTCACAGTATATACAAATATTGAATCATTGTTGTACACCTCAAACTAATATAATGGGGCTTCCCTGGTGGCGCAGTGGTTGAGAGTCCGCCTGCCGATGCAAGGGACGCGGGTTCGTGCCCCGGTCCGGGAAGATCCCACATGCCGTGGAGCAGCTGGGCCCGTGAGCCATGGCCGCTGAGCCTGCGCGTCCGGAGCCTGTGCTCCTCAATGGGAGAGGCCCCCGTACTGCAAAAAAAAAAAAAAAAAACTAATATAATGTTACATGTCAGTTATACCTCAATGAAAAAAGAAAAAAAGCAAAAGACAGGGAGGCAAGAGGTAAAGCATGGTGTCCTGCAGACTAAAGGTGATCGGCATGGAGCCTGGACTATGAAGGGAGTGGCAGCAAGCATGGAGGCTACAGAGGCTGGCAGGGCAGAATGATAGTGTTAGGTAGTTTAGACATTATTATTTTATCAATGGAGGATTTTAAAGAGAACAGCACATTTGCATTTTTGAAACTTCACTCTGATTGCAGAGTAGAGAATGGGTTGAGGGAAGTGCAACTAGAAGCATGGAGACCAACTCATAACTGGGATCGTGGATAAATTCCTTTACATTTCTGGCCCTCAGTTTCTTCAGCTACAAAAGGGAATTATGAAACAAACCTCATAATATTGTGGGGTTTAAGTGAGCCAATATAAACAAAATGCCTGGCCCAGGTAAGTGCTTCTCCGTGCCCGCTTCCCATTCTGCCCCAGGGCTTAACTCAGAGCTATGTATACAATATGTGCTAAGCCATGTGCATCTGTGGCTGACTGAGTGACTGCTCTTCTCTGAACAAAGCAAAGTGAGGGTAATGGTACTTTTAGTTGGGGAGTAGATGGCTACTGAACACATGAATCCTAACCTAAAACAAATCTTTCCCTCAAGTTCTTGCTGTAAATACAGATAAAGCTTCGCTAGCTCGCCTGCCACTCACCTCCTGCTGTGCGGCCGGGGTTCCTAACAGGCCACTGCCCGGTACCCCTGCTCTAGGGCAGTCGTGGGGAAAACACCACCTCTTGTACTATGGCCCAGTCAGTGCCCTTGATCTCCTGCAGAGCTCCTCCTGTTCAGTGAGAAGTGACATGGTCCTTCCTTAGAACGGGATTAAAGGAGGAGGGGAACTCAGAGCATTCTTAAATCCTTGTGAGCCTATACTAACACTATCTAGATGTGCAATTTCCTAGTTTTAGTGGGCTCTATCTTTAACTGGAAACTTTAAAAATGGCCTTGTTATTTAGGGGAAGCATTTCCTTTGGTGTCAAATCAGGTCCCCGAGTGGGTATTTCCAGTGCCACCAAAGATGGTGAACCGAGAACAAGACAGGTGGCTCTCCCCTGAGAGTTTAAAATGCAAATAGAACTAAAACTTTAATGCCAGATATATAATGTGAAAAGTCAACTCTCACTATAGGAAACACAATGAACAAACAAGCTAATGAAAAAGAATTCAAACCTACTGAATCATCTTTTAAAAAAAAGACAACGCTTAGATACCATATGATAACTATTACATTAAAAAATATATTTTAAAGATTATAATCCCCCATGCTGGCAAGGCTACAGTAAAATCTTTATCTCAGGAACTTCTTATGGGAGTGTAAATTGGAATGATCCTACTGGAAAGTAATTTGGCAGTATGTATCAAGAGTACTAAAAAGGTACATGCTTTCCGACCCAGTAATTCCACTCTTGGGTATTCATCCCAGAGAGGTAATCTAATCCAAATGAAGGAAAAAATTGTATGCAGGAAGATGTTTACCATAATGTCATTTATAATAACAGAATAATAGCAGCCTAAATGTTCTATGTTTAAGTAAACCATGCCCTTTCACTAAATGAAACATTATGAAGTCATTAAAATAGTTTTACAATGACTGTGTAATACTATTGGAAAACTTCTTACGATATAATGTAACCTAAAAATAACAGAATACAGAAAGTAGCAAAGTCGTATTTATGCCATGACTACATCTTTGTTCTTCATGTATAATTGTTACCCATGCATTACAAGTACAGATATTTAGACAAGAACTAGAAAACAGCATGAAAAAAAATGAAAATCGCTGTTGTGATCTTGAGTTTTTGTGTGTATTTTTCTCCTTTTTGGATATCATCAATATTCTTATTTAATAATACTATATCCTATGGAGAGAGTGTTTTTAAACATGGGTTTCATAGTCAGAAGCTTGGTTTAAATCTTAGTGCCATCACTTAACGGCTATGTGACTTCAAACAATTTACTTAACCTCTTTGAATGTCAGCTTCCTCATCTCTAAAATGGAGGTTAAATACCTATGTTTATGAGAGTGTTATGAGGATAAAACGAGTAAACATAAATAAAGCATCTGTTACATAGTAGATGTACAATTAAGTTTTTAACATCTTAAGTAACTCTTTTCTAGAAAGGATTTATCAGTTTACAAAGATATATGCATACACGTAAACACACACACATATATATATATAAAATTGGAATACATTTTAAAATAGGTTAGGAAATTTAGTCAAGGGAAAATAAGGGCAGTTCTATAAATGTTAACTCCCCTCACTTTTCCAATTCCTATCTACTAAAAGTGTAATGAGAATATTCTGGCTGCATTGTTCAGAAATCAGACATGAATGATGCTTGTTTTTCAAAAGCAAAAGGAAAGAAAAGGAAAGGAAAAGAAAAAAAGGCAGAAAGAGATATCTCTCCCACCCTACTCTACTCCTGAACACACACACACACACATACACATACACATACACATCCCTCTCTCAGACTTCAAGGTGTGTCCCTGGAGTTCCAAGAAAATCACATTTTGGTCTTTTTTTGTAGTGAACACATTTGCCTCCCCCACGTAACAAAAGGTATCATTTTACTTTTAATTATGGATTGTTATTATGCATTGCTTTTATTTGGCAAAGATGTTTGTTTCAGGAAAATTAATTTAGACAGTTCCATTTTTCAAGCAATAATACCTTCTGTCCCAGGCTTACAAAGAACAATTAGATCTGGATTCTTTCCCCACAATCAAGCTGACAATTTCTTATGGAAAGTCGTGGTCCGTCAGCGTGGAATGGAGCTTCCATGAGAGCTAGTCAAATGCGGAAAATAGACTGTTATGGCCAGGCACTTCTACTTCCTGTGGTATATATAACTGACATTGTGCAGAGGCATTCCTCTGGATGGGCAGGAACACAGATTAATGTTGCCTCACTTTCAGTGCCACAGTTTTATCCTGAATATCATGATATTTTTGTCAAGAACTCCAGTTTCATGCAATTCAGCAAACATGACTGAAGGCCTTCTCTGTGCCAAGTACAGTGGTATGAACTGGAGATACCAATCTGAATCACACAGCATCCTTGTCTGCAAGAGCTCTCACGGCAGGTGACTCACAGATGATTGCAACCCACAGTGACAATGTCTGTGGCCAAGGGTAGGACAAAAGTGCTGAGGGGCCTGGAGGAGGCACCTAACCCAGCCTAGGAGAGCAGAGGCTTCCAGAAGGTGATGATGTAATAGAGAAGTCATATATAGAGACAGAGAGGAGGAAAGGCTTTCCAAGCAGTTTCGGAATTAAAAATAAAAGTCTTAGCAGTCTAAGTGCCATTTACCCCCAGATTATATGACAAGCGCAAGGCTAACTGCTTTACAAGTAGGTGGGTTGCTAAAAACCCATTTAAAAGTATTTAACTGACTTGCCCGTGATCACTTAGTATGTGGTAGAGACATGATCAGAGAAGGTAAATTATTGGCTCATACAGCAAGAAAGTGGCAAAGCTGGGGCCAAAATACAAGTGTTTCTGGTTCATTATTTCACTCAGTCCTTACCACGGTTCTGTGCAGGCCTGTGTGGACAACTTTGCACACCTGCTGGATCTGAAGGAGAATGGGAGCAAAAAAACCTTTATTGAACGCTTACTTGAGTGTGATACGATCCTTTGTGAAGACAGAGCCTCCGAGCTCTTCCACCTAAGTAGGGAAGAGTGACCTTGACACTCAAAAAATCCATAACTTTAATGTTTTATGGAATCTTTTCTCTTTAAAAGAGACGTGGATTTTATATTATATTCCATAATACGGTAATGTTTGTTATAATATAAAAACTCTGAGTGGAATTATATTCTGGTTTAAAAACTCTTCTTATCCCTACATTAGAAATGTGGAAATGGGTGCTTCCCTGATGGCGCAGTGGTTAAGAACCCGCCTGCCAATGCAGGGGACAGGGGTTCAATCCCTGCTCCAGGAAGATGCCACATGCCGCAGAGCAGCTAAGCCCGTGCACCACAACTACTGAGTCTGCACTCTAGAGCCTGCAGACCACAACTGCTGAGCCCACGTGCTGCAGCTACTGAAGCCGGTGTGCCTAGAGCCCGTGCTCCGCATCAAGAGAAGCCACCACCGCAATGAGAAGCCCGCGCGTGGCAACAAAGAGTAGCCCCCGCTTGCTGCAACTAGAGAAAGCCTGCATGCAGCAACGAAGACCCAACGCAGCCAGAAGTAAATAAATTAAAAAAAAAAAAAAAGAAATGTGGAAATGAGAGAGAGTTTGAGTAATTCATCCAAGGGCTATATACTTGTGAGTATACAGGCTACGATTTGTGCTCATGTCTGTCCTTTGCTCTTATCCATGGCACAGACCTGGGGCCTCTTATTCTGGTCCTGGTGGTCATTTCACCTATCTCTGTGCTCCATAAGCCTTATTCAAAAGCAGAATGGGACTCAGGTCTGCTGGTATGTCACTGCATGACCTGGCCAAATCCTATCAACCACTAGGCCTCAAGATACCCTTTCTAAGGACCCTAAGAAGATATTTCCCTCAGATCTCAAGTTAGGAACAGTGGAGATTCTGTAATTCAACTGTTTTATTTGGGGTTTTTGTTTTTTCCTTAGGACACTGGGTATATTGTAACCGAGTTTTCCACTGTGCCTAAGTTGTTGAAAAGCCGAGAGCCAAATTTGTACCCTACCTCTAGCAAGTGAGAAGAGTGTCTCAGGATATGAATTCTGAGTTATGACCTTGTACCTAGCATCTAATTTCTCCTTATTTTTCTTTTTCTCCATGTCTTTAATTACATGTGCCTTAATTTTATTGCATTCTTTTAAGCATCTTCAGATTTTTTTTGGAATTAGTGTTATATATTGAATAACCAAATATGTAAAGAAACAAACAGAAAATAGTGTTTCAAGGAGATAACCTGATAGTCTTAAGAACCAGACATCAAACATGAACAGACTCATTAGCTCCTAGAGACAGAGGACAGCAGGGCCTATGGCCAACCCAGATTCCTGTGCTATTCTTTTTAAAGTTGGCTTCACTTTCTCAGTGAGGAGTAAATTGGTTCCTGTCCTTTAGGGGCCATTTCAATTACTACCTCTTGAAGGAAGTCCTCTTGATAACTCCTCAGTTAAAACCAGTTGAATCAAATAGAAATAATGGTATTAAAACTCAAAACAAATTCTTAACTAAGTTCCTCCCCTGCCTCCATAACCTTATCCCACTCTCTTGCTTTCCTCAACAGTTTTTTGTTCTCTGAGCATCTGTGCTCTTTTAGGCATGGCTGGGATATAGACATCCCTTTTTTTCCACTCTGTTGAAGGAGGCACATAAGCAAATAGTGCAGAACACTGTGGCAGGTGACTGAGCAGCTCCCTTCCCCTCTGTGGGCTCGGTTTGCTTTTCGTTGAAATAAAGCAGTTGGGCCAAATGACCTGCAAACCCCTTGCTCTGACATTCCAAGAGGCTATGTCGTGGGATAGCCTCACTCATGCTGGGTGGTGGTGATCTTAAGGATGAGGGGTAATCGCAGCTTTGAAGTATAAACTGAAGACCTAAAAGGCATATCTTTTTTTGTTTTTTTTTTGCGGTACGCGGGCCTCTCACTGTTGTGGCCTCTCCCGTTGCAGAGCCCAGGCTCCGGACGCTCAGGCTCAGCGGCCATGGCTCACGGGCCCAGCCGCTCCGCGGCATGTGGGATCCTCCCGGACCGGGGCATGAACCCGTGTCCCCTGCATCGGCGGGCGGACTCTCAACCACTGCGCCACCAGGGAAGCCCTAAAAGGCATCTTTTAAACTCTAAAATTTGATTTCACAAAAGAAAAGTTGTGACTTAAAGCATATAAAAAAAGAGAATTTATAACCATATAACTTTGTCTGATAGTAAGCCAAAATATCACATCTGTAACAAACTTCCTGTGGTCCTATCTGGGATCAGGTACAGAAGAATACCCAATATAGAAAATATTCATCTGTCACCTTGGAGGAGAAGGTCGGGGGAGGGGGAGGAGATGGAGAGAGGGGAGGTACAGGTGGGAAGAAAAAAAGAGACTAATATATAAATACCTAACTGTAATGTGAGACATGATTAAATCAATGCTCAGAGGCTTTGGGGCCCATGGGTGTACTGGGTAGGCATCTGTCAGCCATGCATGCATCCTCTCCAGCGTTGAGCTTCACTGTCACTTTAGATGCCACGTCTGTTCTTGCAGGTTCCCACATGGCCTTATATTGCTGGAGCAGAGGGTGGGGAAGAAGCAATCTGTCCTGGCATGGAATCTTCTGACTCATGACTGGAACAACCTCACTCTCACTGTTTCCTCCAGAGCTGGGCAGGGTGAAGTCTTCCAGCACAAGCCCCCATCTGAGTCTCTGGGGTTTTAGGATGGGACGTGTGTCATTTCTTTCCAGCAGGAGTAAGGGTTTCAGCTGTTTATCCAGCCCTCTTCAAAAACCTGATCTAGCCTTCCACATTTAATTTTTTAATACATATTTAGATAGAGTCCACTCTGCCAGGAAAACTAAACTGTCCTTTCTGCCATGGAGCTTAGCATATAATGAGAATGACATTAATCAAATATAAATACAGATAAATATAGAATTTCAAATTGTGAACGCTATGAAGGAAAAATGCAAAACATCACGCTTAAGTCATAGCCCCTCCCACTCCCCTGTGAAACCTGGGGATCGCCAAGAACATTTCTCATAACTCAATACTCTCACAGCTACCTGGGCACGGGCATCAGAGGCCAACAGTATGGGTCTGAATCTAGGTTCTTCCATTAGCAGCTGTGACCTTGAGCACGTAACCTAACCTCTTGAACTTCAGCTTCTCCATTTGTTAAAACGGGTAACAATGCTGGCCTCAGAAGGTTGTGAGGATTGGCACAGAGTAAGTGCTCAGCAAATGCAGCTGCTACAGCCTCTGCAGCCATTCATCCTGCTTCCAAAATGTCTCTGCAGTTTCATATGCTCCTCTCCATTGCCACTGGCCCTGCTTTTGTGCAGACTGCCAGAGGTGAACCCAAATGCTCCGTTAAGCTGCCCTGGGGATGAAAGCCACTTGGGTGCCTGGCTTTTCCAATAACAGGAAGCTACAGGAGCAGAAACTACTCGGTGAAGTACATTGATGCAATCTCGCTTGTGCAGCCCTAGCTTTCGTCTGCTGCCCCACTCTGCTTCCCACTGAATTTAACCCCTAGTCATGAGATTCTAGTTCAGCCTTGAGTGATGTTCACTCTCTCCCTGAGTAAAAGGCTAATGCATTTTTTTAATTATCCTGATGGGAGTAGGCGCCCAAAAGGGCAGCTAAGCCTCAGCCATTGGTCAGGTTCCCCTGGAAGGTGGTGGAGTTGGTGGATGCTTAGGGGAGGCGTCCAGGCATCAGCCATTGGCCCGGGTGGGGCTTGAGGAATACGTTGAACCCTGGTCATGTACCTTTCCCCATGTTTTTCTTTGGAGCACTTACCATAACTGAAATTAATTCATACTGTGTGATTATTTACTTAATATGTCTCTTCCACTCCACTATTAGCTATCTCTTTGAAAACAGGGGCTGTGTCTTTCTCGTTCTCCTCAGCAATATGCCTGGAACAGTAGATGCTTCATGGTTATTTGTTGGATTAATGAGTGAACAAGTGAAGAGGCAGAGAGTGAAGTTCCAGGGCTATCTGCAGAAGCTGTGCTGCACATCACTTGTTCAGCATATGAGGAGAAGTAGAAAGAGGGCCATGTCAAAGGCAGAAGGCAGGGTCAGGGACAGGTAAGGTGATGGCATACAGAATGGTCAGGTAAACAGAAGACCGGCGTCCCACTTCAGTGGGGTGTGGGCATGAACTCAGTGCTTGAGACAGCGTTTTTCACACTTTCATAATCCCTGCTCCTTTTCCTCACAGAGGCGACTGGCTTTCCCCACACCTTCCTCCTGCCACATCTTCTACATGTGACACTGACCAAGGTGATTAGACCCACCTTTATTATCTGAAGTTTGGTTCCGAAAATAATAGGTAACTTTTTGTTTGTTCTCCAAACATGGGGTCATGTTAAAATATAAAACCTGCTTTTTCAAATAACATAGAATTTGTGGATATTTCTCATCCCTTGTTGACAATGGGGATCATTAAATTATTCTAAGAAAGGATCAAATTTAATTTCAGAGTGATCAGTCCTGCAGCCAGTAAGCAGGCTAGACTGGAGTGAGAACAATCAGAAGTAGTGAGCTTAGGGAGAGGTCAGCACCACATAAGATGTTTTCTAGGGAGCAGGCTCTGCTTGGGGTAGGGCAGGGAGGGAGCCTGAGATCCCTAGATGCCTAGAAAATGACTATGGCTGGGTGAGGGGTGGGGGGTGGGAACTGAACAGGAAGGGGGTTTCAGGGAAAAGAGGGTCTGAGCCATGAAGCCAAATGTGTGCCTATGCCCCTGTGACCTCCCTTTCTAGAGGGTGTGGATCCCCAGGTCCTCCCCATTATGGCTGGCTTCTGGAGTGACAGGAAAATGCACAGGGATTACTGGTCCTCTTATTTAAATTATCTCCAGTGTATGACATGAAAGACTGATTTTTTTCCCCTAATAGCTATCCTGCACGAAACAGAAAAAAGCAAAACAGAACACATAATCAGTGACTGTTCTTTTCTACCACATAGAACCTCACACATCAAACCAGTCCCTGAGCTCCTGGAACACCACGTCCCTTTCTCATTCCGAGAAGTAATTGCAATGCAGTTCGTGATGAAAATGAAAAGTCCGTTTTTAACTGTAGCTTCATAATTACTCATCCAGATGGAGATGGCCAAATTCTCAGTGGTCTACCTAGGTCACCAAGACAAAAATCAGAGAGGGTTTTGAGAAAAATTATGGTGTGTGTCTTTTGAGAGAGAAGGGGATAAAACTAAAGACCTTTTCTGATGATCGATTCAGCAGGAACTTCTCTAGTTATCATCTTGGTAACCAGTGATCGGCAAATCTTTGTTATCATCTGTTGGTCAGGCACTGGGCTAGTCCCTGAGAGGAGTGAAGTAATAATGGCACAGCCCTTGCCCTCAGGGAGATCACACAGCCAGTGGAGAGGATGGAGGAGTAAATAGGCCAGGGCGATGCAGTGTGGTGCTGCTCTGATAGGGAAGGTCAGAGGGATAAGGGCGAGATCCAGTCCAGCCTTGGCAAGTCAAGAAAGCCTTTACAGAAGAGGTGGCATGAGAGTGGAGAGCTGAATAACAAGTAGGAATTAGCCAGGTAAATCTGGTTGGGTTGTTGTTCTAAGAGGGAACAACACGTGCAAAGACCTTGAGGTGAGAGCACAGCAAAATTTGGGGAACTGGAAGTGGCTCATCATGGTTGGAGCTCAGAGTCGGAAGGAACAGGAGAAAAGAGGCAGGAGCTGGGTCACAGAAGTCCTCCAACAGCAGCTAAATGGTTAAACTTTATTCTGTAGGAGCCCTGGTGAGTTTTAAGATGTCATTCTAGAAAGTTCACTCCAGCTGCAGCAGCAATTTGCAAGACATGAAGCAGGGAGACCAGTTAAGGTGCTGTTGTAAAAGGCTAGGTACCAGATGGTGAGAAGCCCAAAGTCTCAGCCTGAGGTGGGGCACAGCTGGAGAGGCACTCAGAAATCCTAGCCTCCGACCAGTGTGCTTCCCATTCTACCTATTGACACCTCCCACCACCACCCCAACCCCCTCACCTGTGAATGATTCTTCTTCTTTCTCTCAGCTTCTCTTTCCTGTTATGCTCCTGGAGGTTGGTCTACACTCTTTTTATGAATGGGATACCTAATTGCCAACTAGCTTAAGTAACATGCCTAGGATAACAACAGCTCAAAGATGGTAGAATCAGGATTCATATGTTTGTCTGTCTGATTTTGATTTTGGAGCTCTTTCCACAAAATACTTCGTGTAACTGCAGGGAGAAGGACTTCAGACATGAAGAAAAGAGTATCTTGCAGGTTGGATATTGCCTGGAAGAGTCTCCCCAGATTCAGAGGACTTTGTTTACATCTCTAGGCTGCAGTAGCTGGGCTTTTCAAACTGCCTCCCATGACAAAATAACCAAGTAGTTCTCTCTTGATGTCTTACTAACACCACCTTCCCTGAAAAAGGACTAGAAACAAAATCACAGCAACAAGAGTTGTCACATAACAATAAATGTATGTGACTTACATTCTTATACTTTAAAGACTCAGCCTGAGACCAAAAATAAAAAAAAATAACATAATGCTGTACAAGATTAAAGCATGCTTCATTTGTTATATATAAATATGACCTTGTTAAATAAACACAAGCAAGAAAGATGACAAAAAAAAAACAACACCAAAACAATGCTAACTGTGCTTCTCTTTCAGTGGTGGGATTTCATTTATTTTTACTTTCTGTATTTTCTGGAAATTTGGAAAATGACAAAAATAAGCATGTGTTACTTTCATTACAAAAATTTTTTTTTTTTTTTTTTTTTTTTTTTGCGGTACGCGGGCCTCTCATTGTTGTGGCCTCTCCCGTTGCGGAGCACAGGCTCCGGACGCGCAGGCTCAGCGGCCATGGCTCATGGGCCCAGCTGCTCCGCGGCATGTGGGATCTTCCTGGACCGGGGCACGAACCCGTGTCCCCTGCATCGGCAGGCGGACTCTCAACCACTGCGCCACCAGGGAAGCCCTACAAAAATTTTAAAGATAGTTTCTTTAATGTTGGACAATAGTTTTCATTGAGAATAACTGAAATCACAAAAGATCCAAAATTCCTAGATGAGGTTTCGAACTGACCCACCTTTCAGTACTTTTAGCCTTGGGGCTGTCAACTGTGACCAGAGGTGAAGTAGCGTTGTATTAACAAAATAGCTTCCACTGGTTGAACAGAGGAATATGGATGACTCTTGGAACAAGGATGCTGAGAGACAGTTCCTTAAGCATCCACTACAGATGCTTCTGCCATCCTTGGTTGGCATCAAGTTCAGAGATTACTCCTATTGACCTTGGAACCTCCAGCCCCCATGATCTTTATGGAGTCATGACTCTGCATCAACCACACATTGGTTAAACACAGAAATGGGTTTCCTCTGAATGTTTATGAGGCACCACTCTTACCAGGGAAAGCTGGATGCAGAGTCATACACAGCCAGGAGTCCACACATTACCTCCTAACTGACCCAACCCTGGCATACCCACACTCCACCAGGAATCCATGGAATGCCATACAGGCACACTTGGACACATTGCCCTCTGTGTAGGTTTAGAATTCCTTTATCTGAGGAGAAATGCTCCCCCCACTCCTCAACACACACACACACACACACACACACACACACACATATACACACACACACACACACACACACACACACGGTACCACTACCACACATGTGAAGGGCCTGCCTTCCTGAGACTGTAGCTTATGGTTAGCTAGTGGTTCAGCTGCTCAGCCCTCAGTCAGCAGGCCCTGTCAGCCTACCAAACCTGCTGCCTAGCTAGCTACCTTCATTTCCTCCAACTAACATTGCATATTCTACCATCCAGGCAGTTAGGTAATATATCATCTCCATGTAAAAGGCTCTTATGTCTCTCAGTTGGTAACTAATTTAAATAATCTGGTAATTCTTTATGTCCACCATGCTCCCTTCTTATATAACTAGTTTTCTATTATTGGTCAAATTCCACAAATCACGTGCCCTATTGTAACAAATGCCAAACAGTTTCCGCTGGTGATCCTAAATGATTATACCAGGCACACTGTTTAGTAATGAAAATTTTCTCTTTCGTTTATTCCTTGTATTTCTTAAGGACTTTGAGTGAATTATTTGGATATTTTAGTATCTTAGGTTCAAACTGTTGTGACTCTTTTTTTTTTTTTAAACATCTTTATTGGAGTATAATTGCTTTACAATGGTGTATTAGTTTCTGCTTTATAACACAGTGAATCAGCTATACATATACATATATTCCCATACCCCCTCCCTCTTGCATCTCCCTCCCACCCTCACTACTGCACAGTGATTCTTGAATGTACACTTTTGTTTTTATTTGCATATAGAACATGCAGACTTTGTAATACTATCTTAAGAGCTACAGGTTAAAACACTAGTCTACACTTATCTGCTTGGGCCACTAGGTGGTGTACACATATGTCTGTGAACTGTAGGTTAAAGGGATTTGTCACCAAGTTCGATTTAATTCATCACTACAGGAGTGGTACAGACAGTAGGAGCTATAGGAGTCCAGGAGAGAGCTCTGGTACCAATAATTCTATGAAAAGGGGCAAGGCAGGTTTTATAAAACAGAATCAGTTCATACAACTGGTGGGGACATTGCTGAGGGGATTCCTATACTGGTGGCAGGTCAGACTCAATGACCTTTGAGCTCTGGTACCAATAATTCTATGAAAAGGGGCAAGGCAGGTTTTATAAAGCAAGGGTCACATGGTCTATAATAATAACAAAACATCAATACAAAGTACCTGGTGATCCTATGGGTGGGAGTAAAGGAAGGAAGGTCTCCAGAGGAGGTGGATAGATAATATTGCTGCTGAGATGGCAGGAGCAAAATCATAAAGGCAGGAATCCCCAAAGCCACGACAGGGGGGAAGTCCTGTAGAGGAAGGGGCATGCTTACTTTCCATGCTGATGAATTCCTACCTAACAGGGTTGTTGCAGAGGGAATAATGGAATAGTTGAATCATTTGAACTAGATGGCATCAAGCATTCCTTTCAGCCTTTGTGCTGGGCAATGGAAATATAGGGAGGAATGGCATAGTCTTATCCTCAGGTAAAGACCACATGAGAGAAACAGAGAAGGAAACAGATAATTAAGACAGAGCATGATACAAAAGTTAGGTTTTACAAGATGCATTGGAAGAACAAAGTGTGAAATATTCTGTTCTGAGGAAAGGAGAGAAGGGGGTTAGGTGTGGGAGCTGAGGTGCAGAGCAGACCTCATGGACGTCTTGAGTTGTGAGGAGGGAGCTCCATGAAGATCTCAGATTAGTTAGAACAGCGTGAGCAAAGGCATGGGGATTTGAAAGGATAATATGCATTCCAGGAATGGTTCAGCTGAGTTTAGCAATGTTTACTGAGGGCTATTGTGTGCCATGGACTGAATAATAGATGTTCCAGGCCCTTAAGATGCCCCTCAGCTAGTGAGGAAGACACACAAGCACTGAAAATTGCTGTGTGAGAGGTTAGCTTAAAATTCGTTCTCTTTTAAATTCTCAGCTCTGTCATTTAGCCCCCAGGGTCCTGGCTACAGGCGTGCTCAGAGAACTCTACACCGGAAGGGGAGCCCACAAGCACAGTGTCTGGCTGTATTTGACTCAGAGTCACTGACAGTATTTCAGTCTCATTCACTCATTTTAGAGGTATGAAGTTCACGGCCGGAGACATAACAGTAAGTTATCCAAAACTACAGAGAGGAGCTAGGACACAAGGCCAGGTCTGTCCGTGTTCCTGTCAGATTTTCTTCCATTTTTTCTCTACTGGACCCTGGATACAGAATCACCATTTAGAGATAGATCTTAATGAGGAAATAGACACTTTTCAGATAAATGGACCTCCTTCATCAACGGCAATTGCCACGAAACCAAGCTTATGGAAAAATAGAAGGACAGATTGTCTTCCTTCCTCATGTATGAGGGAAGGGCCTAGCCTCACAGGCTGGCCTTGGCAAAGGCAGCGTGAGCCAGTTGTCCCACTAGCCTGGTTCTGTGATTGGGAAAGCAGGCAGTCTGGCTCCAGCAGTCCTTCTAGCTTGCACATGTGGATGTGTGTTTCATTTCAGCACGAGGATGTGTGCTCACAGTGGAGGTCAGTGACATCTTGGAGTTGCACTGTTGCTTGAAAATGTCAACTGGAATGAATTATGAGCTGGCAGTAAAACAGGGATGCGTGATTGAGAAGGCTATGAAAGGCTGCAGACCTGCTTTTAGGGCCCTGAAAAATCATTAGAGAGAGGGATAGAGAGATAAAGAGATAGAGATAGATAGAGATAGAGAGATCTTAAAGAGGTTTTGACTGGGACAGATCAAATTTAAATGGAAGAGGAGGGGACCACAAGGGCCAGGAGATTTGAGACCAGGTCTTATAAGGAAAAGGTGAAGGAACTGGAAATATTTAACCAGGAGGGAAGATGACACAGATCTTCTTCAGACCTCCAAGCTTGTCATGGACTGAAGCAGCTAGAAACAGGGATGATTTCATAAGGAAGCAGCTTTTAACCCTGCTCAAAGTAGAGCTATTTAGGGACACGGGTTCGATTGCTTGTTGGGGAACTAAAATCCCACATGCCGTGTGGCATGGCCAAAAAAAACAGAAAAAAAAAAATTTTAACTGACAAAAAGTGAGTTCCCTGTCAGGCAAAAGGATAAAACAGAATCATTTCATACAACTGGTGGGGACATTGCTGAGGGGATTCCTATACTGGTGGCAGGTCAGACTCAATGACCTTTGAGCTCTGGTACCAATAATTCTATGAAAAGGGGCAAGGCAGGTTTTATAAAGCAAGGGTCACATGGTCTATAATAATAACAAAACATCAATACAAAAATAGCTCTTTTTATTAAGTACCTATTAAGTACCAGGCATCCTGCTAAGTGATTTATTGTGCATGGTCATATATTGGACTTTCAAGCCAAGATTAGAACGGACTGAATTCTAATCCTGGCTCTCTCCTTCAATGAAGATGTGGTCTTAGGCAGATAATTTCTCCTGTCTGAACCCCATGTCCCTCTGTTGTATATTACCAACCCTGTAGGGTTGCCAAGAGTGTAAGAAGAAATGACACATCAAAGTGCCTGGTACTGTGCCTGGCCTATATTCCATACTCAAAAAATGTTGCTGCCTTCTCCTTTCTGCTTAAGCAGAATTTCAGGAAGCCATTCTAGGGGAGAGGCAAGATAAAGAGGGAAATGTAGGTGAGGTGAAATATGGCAAAGGACCCGCTGGATGAAGTACCAGATAATCAGAAGCTCCTGCAATGTGTATCCTTGAAGCGGTGGTTCTCAAAGTGAAGTTTGTTAGGACCCCTTTTTAAGAAAAAAAAACTACATATTAATGGAAATTGCTATTAATAGAAAATAAAGTGTAGGAAAGAGACAGGTTGACTGAGGCTTAAGGAATCCTGACTTGTCTTTAAGAGAGTTGCTTCCCACTGCCCCATCCTCAGCCTACAATACCCTCTTCTCCACCCTCAGGTTCCCATGACATCCATTTCAGGACTAGGCTTCTCCATAAGTACGGTGTGATAGGGGGCAAGCCAACTGAGATATTGACCACCTCAGCCCTTGGGGCCAAGGCTAGTTGCCTCCAAACAAGAGCGACTTCATCTATATGGGCTAGTATACCTGACAAATATTATTTTCTTTGAATATTGTATGGTACAGAGAGACGAGGATTCAGTTAGAAAAGTAATGGTTTGTTCATCAATAATTGAAATTGTCATAGCACTGTGGAGCAGATTTAATAAATAAACCAGCCCCCAGGAGTATCTTGGTTAGAAAGGATTATCAGGAGGGTGACAGTGACTTAAGGACCCAAGGCAAAGAGGGTTGCCAGGATATCAGACACTTAACCAGTACAGCCAGTGTGACCCAAGAGAAATCTGAGGCTGCCTGGTACAGAGGAGTGAGCCATGGCTGGGAGTCTGGAAAGGGACTTTCTTTGTGGCTATAGGTAAGCCACGTTCCTCTCAGGACTTCATTTTCCCGAAGTATAAGATAGGTCTGACTGGAAGGTCTCTAAGGCCCTTTCGGCTCTGACCAGAAAGGCTATCCATTCCCCCTTGTCTCTAGGGTGCAAGGCCTCCCTGCAGAAGTGTGAGACCACGTCCTCCGCAATACAGCCTGCTCTGCGTGTCTGAACATCCCCTTTGCACGTTCACCCTGACCTGCTAAGCAACAAGTTTGGCTCTGGCTCGAATCAGTGCTCTCACAATGTGTTTTCTTTTGCAGCAACAGCGGCACCTAGACCTCCTGACGATAACCAGCCCTGGTGAGTAGGTGTGGCCATTCTGCTTGGGCTTTTCCCTTATTTCCCAGAGTGATGCCTGGTTGCCTATCCAAATGCAATTCCTGCCCTCCTCCTTTGGCTTCCTGAATGAACAGCAGAGTTCTTGTGTCATGAATGATCCTTCTCCCCCATCCTCTACCCCACAGGCAGTTTCTTTTCTCTTCCCCAGCTCTGTGCTGCCTTGTCTTGACTCTGCAGATGGCAGGGTTGGTACTATGATGTTGCTGCGTATTCCAGGGCCAGGTTCTCCCCAGATCACTCAGTGGATCCAAGTGTCAAGGAAGTGCCCTGGTCTCCTGAGAAATAAGCTTTAAAATCATGGCGAATGGGAAACTGCCTGGTAGATGGCATGGAATGAAGGGAGGACAGTTAATGAGGAAAGGCCAGTCTGGGGAAGTGACCAGGTTTGGTCTCCTGTCACTCTTGTCACTCACCTTTAGGAAGGACAAGTCCCACAACAAAGCTATGGCCCTGGGATTTAAAGCTCCTTTCCTTCCCCTCGGTCTGGCATATAGCCCAGAGAAAAGTTGAGCAGTTTAGTTTTACCAGAAGGTATTTTATTTCAGTTTGGGAACTTGAGGCAAAACTGGCCAACAAGAGATGCTGTTCTCTCTTGGAATCCAAGGAGATGATGGTGCCAGCAGTGAGCATTCAAGAGTGGGTGTGGTGGTCCATCTTCATTCACTGGTGATGTTCTAAATATTTAATGGCCCACAGTGGCCTCTACTGTGCTGGGCATTAACGCTTTGTTTACCGGACTGTGGGGAGATGGCATCCTGAGGAAGGGACGGGTGTGGGGGGGGTGGTCACATGGCAGGGTTGGGGAGCTCTAGGAGTGGCTAATTACCAATAAATGTGGAGGTATTTCAGTATTTTAGTAACCAATATAGCTGTGCCATGTCATCCTGCCTACCACCCAGCCTGTTGCTGTGTCCAGGGCCAATTGGTTCACAAGGAGATTGAGAAATTGTCCTCTGCAGGAACTATCTTAGCCCAAAGGCTGGTTATCTGTCTATGTAACTGAGATATAAGACAATGACTGCAAATGGAATTTGGATCCACCCAGTTCAGGTGGCCTTACTACATTTCCACCTGATAGATCTCTTTGAACTTGGGACTTCAGAAGAACAAAGATGAACTGGTTTGAAAATGTTCAATCTAATCCATAGAATGAATTGTGTTTAACAAGTATATAATTAACATATATAGAAATTCCAAATCATGGGCTAATATAATTAGAATGGCTCAGTTGTGTGACCTACCAATCCCTTCCCACTAAGGTGTTGGTTAAGTGATTATCTTTGTCCCATCCGGTTAGTTGCTTTCCTTCATGATTGTTTTCTGTTCTGCTCCACAAATGCTGACCCAGATTGCCTGCTTTCACATCCCAGTCTCATCTGGTCACACCCTGATATGATGCTGACATGTGAATTGGAGAGGTTTCTTGATCTGTCTTCAGTTGCTTTAGAAGGAGACTTTTAGACTCTGTTAACTGCATTTCTTTTGCACCAGTTCTTTCCGTTCCTAATTGCTACTGCACAAATTCAAGCAGAATAGTTGTGACTCTCAGTGCACTCTTTTTGGGCAAACTGTTAAGCACTGCCAGAGTTTGGAATGGTTTATAATTTTCCCTACTCTTAGATGAGAAAAGACTATTTTCTGGGTCAAAGCTTCTCAAAAGTCACGTTGCGTCACACGAGTATACAGTACTGAAAGTAGGCTACATTTGTGTGGTATTGTAAGATATACACTTGTGATATATTGATCCACTCATCTCTCAGGGGTACAGGTAGGTCCCAGGATAACTGAGCTGCCAAGGTGGTAGCCTCTACTCCAGTGTACGAAGTATTATCCATGTGTGTCATGACTTGGAAAGGTTAGGAAAGACCATTAGGCTATATATTACCTGAACAACTCTAGTCCATGTCAGAATCACTTCCCTCTACTGTTACTGTCTCTCACTTTCAAAGTCATCTCCATTCCCCACCTCACCAGAAGCTGCTACAGCTAGCAAGGGGCATGCTACCTCTCTGGGGGTGCCAGTGGGAGGTACCAGCTTGTTTGCACTCGTCACCAGACCATCCTCAACACCGAACTGCAGTCTGATTCTGCCACTCCTCATCAGCTAGGAGCCTTCAGAAATGCTGGCTGGGAATTTAGAAGCCTTAAAAACCTGTGTTATCTTCTTTAAACTCTTATTTTGTTCATCGTGAATAATTTTGAATTCACAGAAAAGAGTAGAGATAAAATGAAGAGTCATTTATTACCCCCCTCACCACCAAACAGCTTGGCTTTATCATATCAACGTAGTGCCATATATGCTACAGAGGCCCCTATTAAAAAAATTATAGATCTAGTTGAGACTTTTCTGTACTCCCAGCTGATTGCATCTCTCTCCCTTCACTCTATAGGTAATCACTGTAATAAATTCAATGATTTTCTATATCTATATATCCAAAAATGTGACTGGTATAACTGGTATTGTTTTACAAATTCCTATAAGTGATGTCACACTGTAAATGTCATACTGAACTTTTCCCTTACTTATTATTACTGTAGAGATTCATTCATGTGAATACATGTAGCTCTGGTTCAATCATTTTATCTGCTATGATTACATAGCAATTATGATTACATCACAATTTCTTTTTCCATTTTATTGATCATAATTTAGGTTATTTCCAGTTTTTTTGCAATTTTAAATAATACTACTTGGATCATTTTGTGCATAAGTATGAGAATTTATCTAGAGCATATAACTAGGAGAGGAATTACTGATTACATGCATCTTCAAATTTACTGTATAATGGCCAGTTGTTTTCTAAAGTAGTTGAACAAATTTATACTTCAAAGTATAAGAACAGCAAAGTATAATAGTTTCCATTTCTCTGAATCCTCCACACTTGGAATCATCAGACATAAATTTTTACCAGACATCATGATAAATGTAAAATGTTATCCCATTGTTTTTATAATATGTGTTTCCCTAATTACTGGTGGGGTTTAATATCTTTTCGTATGTTTATTGACCACTTTGCTTTCTTCTGTGAACTGACTTTTCATATCATTTTTCAATTTTCTCTTGGGTTGTTTCTTTTTATTGACTTTTAATTCTTTGTTATTCTGCATGTTGACACTTTGTCACTTAACATGCATTGCAAATATCTTACCCCAGATGGTGGCTTGTGTTTTTTGATTTATGATGTATTTTGATTTATGGAAGGGTTTTTTTTTTATTTTAGTGTAGTTGAGTGTATGAATATTGCTTTATGAACTTTGCTTTTATGACTTATTTAACAAATCCTTCCCTACCTGAATATCATATTCTCCTGTATTCTAAAAATTGTCAAGTTTTACATCACACTTGGGTATTTATCTCATTTAGGACGGATCATTGTGTATGATATGAGCTGGGGATTTAATTTGTTGTTTACATATGGATAACCCATTATCTCAGTGTCATTCAACAACTAGTTCATTCTTTCTTCCACTTATTAGCAACTACACATGACGACGATGATGATGATGATGGAGAGCCAATTGACTTTTCCTACACAGCTTATAAATTTTTGTGTTCTCCTGTTTATTGCATCTCAAGACTTTCCTGTTACCTTATTAAAGTAGACCCCTTAATAACTGTTTTAGTGAGAGTCCATGAGAAACTATCTTAATCTATATATGTTCTTATTTTGACTTATCTTTGGGATGATAGTTTGGCAAGGTATAAATTCTAGCTTGAGGAGGACTTCCCTTCATTCTTTGAACTTTTTTTTTTCATTTTTTTCTGACATCCACAGTTGCTAATAAGAAGTCTGCCATTATTTGTTTATGGTAACTTATCTTTTCTTGGGTAGGTTTAAAGACTTTCCTTTTGATCTTCATGCTCTGCTTTTTCACTTTAATGTGTCTGGATGTGAATTTATTTCTGTTTACCCTGCTTGGTACTCTGAGTAGTCTTTCTACCTGAGAGTCTATGTCTTTCTTTATTTTTTTTTGTTTTTTTGTTTTTTTGTTTTTTTGTGTGTGTGTGGTACACGGGCCTCTCACTGTTGTGGCCTCTCCCGTTGCGGAACACAGGCTCCAGACACACAGGCTCAGCGGCATGGCTCACAGGCCCAGCCGCTCCATGGCATGTGGGATCTTCCCGGACCGGGGCACGAACCCGTGTCCCCTGTATCAGCAGGCGGACTCTCAACCACTGCGCCACCAGGGAAGCCCCTATGTCTTTCTTTAATTCTGAGAAATTACTGGCAAATTATCCCTTCAAAGATTGCCTTTTCTTCATTCCTTTGATTCTCTTCTTCAATAATTTCTATTAGATGAATGTTGGAGTCTCTCAAGTGGCCCTCCATGATTTTTTACTAATTTTTCATAATTTTTAGCATTTTATTTTACTGCACTGATTCTGAGTTCCCCACAAGTAACTTGAATTCATAAATTCACTTTTTGACCATATCTAGTCTGGATTATTTTCCTGTCTTTTTCAATATTTCAGTGATTATTTTTAATTTCCAAGATTTCTAATTTTGTTCATATCCACCTGCTCTTGTTTTATTTCTGCCTGTTCTGTTTCATAATTTCTTATTCTGTTTTAACATTTTCATTTGTTTCTTCGAACATCTTCAATATGCTTATTTTAAAATCTTTGTTCTATAAAATAAGTTTCATCTGGAGTGAATTCAAGTTATAACTGTTGATTTTATTTAGTATCATTTTTAGCATTTAATTTCTTCATGTGTTTTGAAATTTTACTTTGTAATATCACTTTGAGAAGGAAGTTTTCTGTTACTCTCTCTCCCCAGCCCTGACCACCATCACCACCCCTCCCCCCCACCCCTGCAAACTCCCACTATGCTCACATATCCCTAGATGGTGGATTTTGCAGTTGACTCTACCCATATTTTCAGTATAGGACCTGGTAAATATTGGGGATATGGAGAACCAGTGACAAAAAGTCAGCAGGATAGTATAACTTTGCTTCTGTTTCCTTTGTCTATATTCCTTGCCTCTCTAGGCCTACAGCACACAGGAACTGTGTGTGTGCTGTAGACCTAGAGAGGCAAGGAATATAGACAAAGGAAACAGAAGCAAAGTTTCTGCAGCAGCCTTTTTTTTTCCTAGGCTTCTTTCATAACAGGGGAGCCCCACCCTAGATCCTTGTTCTAAGCAGAAGACCTTGTCTCTGATCCTCATCTCCTATAGAGCATTTTAGGAGGCTCATAGGAGTCCAACTTTCAGCTGCTACTGCCTGCTGCTATATCCAGATCTCAACAAACAGGTAGCCTCAGGAGCATGTATCCTTTTGCATTTCTGTACTTTTCAGCTTCATGGAGATATGTCTCTTGCAATGGAGCCCAACTATATATTTTCATTTCTTTTTTTCATATATTATTCAATATTACTATTTGATGGGAATGAATGGGCTTATTGAAGCATGAACTCATTTAGTCATGTGGCCCAGAAGTCCAACTACAGTTTTTTTCTTACTTTTTGGAAAGTTTATTCTCCTATAACCTCTTCAGCAGAAGGGAGGCAGTATGAGGAAATATTTTTCTCCTATCCAAGTGAGACTTTTATTACCAGATTGATGAAAGAGACTGTTATTTTTTGGGACTTCCCTGGTGGTCCAGTGGGTAAGACTCCACGCTCACAATGCAGGGGGCCCAGGTTTGATCCGTGGTTGGGGAACTAGATCCCGCATGCATCCCTCAACTAAGAGTCTGCATGCCGTGGCTAAGAATCCGCATGCCACAACTAAGAAGTCTGCATGTCACAACTAAAGATCCCGCATACCGCAATGAAGGTCCCTCACGCTGTGACTAAGACCCAGCGCAGCCAAAATAAATAATAAATAAATAGATATTTTTTAAAAAGAGAGACAGTTACTTTTTGCACGTGTATATACAAATATATATGTAATTTAAAAAATAAAATTATAATGATCCTATATAAACTATATAGGAATATAATGTGAACATTTTTTTAATATTGTTAAATATTCTCAGAGGGACTTTTATATAGCTGAAAAACATTCTATATTAAATTTATCTATTGTATATTAAATTGTCCCTGATGATTTAATTATAAATAATACCACAGTGAACATTCTTGTATAAAGATTTTTGTGTGCATCTTTAATTATTTCTTTAGGAAAAATTCCTAGAATGAGAATTACTAAGAAAAGTTATACGTAGTTCACTAATCGTGACAGACTAAGTTACACCAAAGTAATAATGACATCAAAATTACAGAGACTTAAAAAATAAAGGTTTATTTTTTACTTTTGGTACATGTCTCTCATGGATTGGAGTCAGTTCTGCTCTACTTCATCTTTACTCTGGCACCAAGGCTGACCAAGCATCCTTTATTTGGAACATTGCTCTATGTCTTGGTTTGGGTTCCCTAAGAAGCAGAACTTGAGACAAAGATTTTAATGCAAGTAGTTTATTTGGGAGGTGATCCCAGAGACCTTGGCGGGAGGTAGGGAAGTGATACAAGAAAATGAAGAAAGCTAAGAAAGGTTCGTTATCAAGCAAGCTACCACTGACGGCAAGTGGAATTTAATCCTACAGGGAAACCCTGGAAGTCAGTGTGGAAAATAAGCCTCAGAGTTATCCCTTAGGGGCAAAGGAGTGGGAGTGAGGGTAGGGGTGTTAATTCCCTGACACTTCCAATCTGCTCAATGTATGGACATAGCAGATTCCAGTGGCCCAAGAAAGCCCTCAGGAGAGGTTTGCAGATGTCGGCAATTGGAAAGTATTCAATATGTGCAGAAATAATAAGTGCCAGGAGAATATGTGAGGTTGCAGAAAAGTGCTGACAGCACCTGCCATATGGGTAGTCATGGCAGAGGGAAAAGGGAGAGATGGTGAACCATGTACCTTCTCTTAAAAATTTTTAGAAGGGGTCACTTTTGCCCAGATTTCCTATATCAAAGCAGTCATATGACCACTTCTAATTCAACAAGGTAGAGATGCAGAATCTTCCTACAGGGAAGGGCACTGCATTGAGAAGAGCTAGAATATTTGGCCATGATGATTATATCTTTTCACACTTCTAGAAAGATTTTATGTTCCCACCATCAAGTTAAAAGTGCTGGTCATAGCTTTAAAAAAAATAACACCTTTATTGAGATATAATTCATATGCAATAAAATTCATCCTTTAAAGGACACCATTTAGTGGTTTTCAGTACATTCACAGAATTGTACAATCATAACCACTAATTCCAGAACATTATTATTACTCCAAAAAGGAACTCTGTACCCATTCGCAGTCACCCCCCATTTTTGCCTTCCCCTAGGCCCTGGCAACCACTAATTTACTTTCTATCTCTATGGATTTGCCTATTCTAGACATCTCATATAAATGGAATTGTACAGTATGTGGCCTTTTGTGACCGGATTTTTTTCACTTAGCATAATGTTTTCAAAGTTCATCCATATTATAGCATGTATCAGTACTTCATTCCTTTTTATTGCCAAATAATATTCCATTGTATGGATATATCACAACTTGCTTACCCATTCATCTAGTGATGAACATTTCAGTTGTTTACATTTTTGGCTACTGTAAATAATGCTGCCATAGATATGTGTGAGCAAGTAAAAACTATGTTTTTCATTCTCTTGGACATATACCTAGGAATGGAATGGCTGGATCATTTGGTAAATGTTAAGGTAAACATTTTGAGAAACTGCCACTGCTTTCTAAAGTAGCTGTGCCATTTTGCATTCTCATCAGCAATGTAAGATGTTTCTAATTTCTCTGCATCCTCTCTTATTATCTACCTTTTGATTATAGTCATCCTAGTGGGTGTAAAGTGGTATCTCACAGTAGTTTTGGTTTGCATTTTCCTAAAGACTTATGATGTTGAACATATTTTCACGTGCTTATTGGCCATTTGTATATTTTCTTTGGAGAAATGTTTAGTCAAGTTATTTTCCCTTACTCATTTAAATTAGGTTATATTTTGTCTTTTTATTGTTGAGTTGTAAGAGTTTTTAAATGTATACTCTGAGTACAGATACATGATTCGCAAATACGTTTTCCTGTTTTGTGGGTTGTCTTTTCACTTGCTTGATGTTCTTTAAAGCCAAAATTTTTTTTTTATTTTGATGAAAATTCAATTTATCTATTTTGTTGCTTTTGTTGCTTATACTTTTGGTATCATATCCGAGAAAACATTGCCTAATGTCACGAAGATGTACTCCTATGAGTTAATTTTTATATGATATAAGACTCCAATTTGCCTCTTTTGCATGTGATTGTCCAGTTTTGCTAGCACCATTTGTTGAAAATAAAAACTGTTCTTTCCCCTGTTGATTTATCTTGGCACCCTTGTCAAATGGTCATTAACTTTTTGATTGTATAGACTAAAAGGACAGCATTTAGGAAGTATCTAAATGTTGGCACTCAGTGCCAGAACTGTGTTAGGCGCTCTACATGTATTTTTCATATAATTCTCCCCACTGTCCCATAAGGCAGGCATCATCTTTCCTGACTTGCAAATGAGAAAGGAAGGTGCTGCTCCATTAGAATTGCCCACATAAATACATTTAATAAGTGAGTGATGGAGTCAGGGTTCAAATACAGATCTGTCTGATCCTAAATCCTTCACCTTTTCTACTGCTACATATAAATATTACTTCATGTGCGATATTGGCCCACAGAATCTTCTTTCTCAGACAGAATTAAAGCTGACCTACTTTGCTGGTGATAAGGAAAGCATGAAATGTTGGGGACATCATAGTCATGGGGCTTTTCACACTAACTAGGCTGCATTCTGAAGAGACAATTGATTTCCTTAAAACATCACAGAAACTTCCAGAAAAAAATCACAGATTTGTTCCTGATTGCAAATATCCACACAGAAAAATTTATCCCCTCTTAACCTTGTTAAAACAATACCTATGTTAAATGGTGACTGAACCTGCTGACCATTACATGACAACTTTGGGCTTTGTCTCCAGTTAAAGTCCCCCATGATGTACATGTAGCCCCACTGAAGACTAAAGGAACAAGAGAGGCCAAACTAGCCATTATTCCTGCTTCACGGACATTTATAGAGCGAGCAAAGCCTATGGAGCCAGTCCAGAGGGGCCAGGACCAGATGTGAAGCCAAGCCAGGGTACTCCCGACCTCACAGCCAGAAAGTTAGCAGCACAGTGAATACACACAGAGAGGATGGTTCAAAAAATGCATGCACTTCATTAAAACAACTTTAAAGAGATCTTTAAAGGAGATAAACAAATTACTCCTAGTCCCACAGCCTTAGCGCAATAAAAAACCTAATTCTATTTATACATTTTTCCCTTTCAGTTCTTGTCTATATGCAGAAACATATTTACATAATTGCAATCACAGTAAGATTTTATGTACATCTTTTTTCACTTAACATTATTTCATAAACAATCTTCATGTTGCTGTGTAGTTTGCATATTTACCATCTTTTTATAATAACTTTCTCTATTAAAAAATTGCACATGCCCATAGTACAAATTTTGAAAAACACAAATAAGTTAAAAAGATGAAATATCAGTTATCTCCCAGAGGCAATCACTGTTTAATATTTTAATACATTTACTTCTTTGCCTTTTTTCTATGCATGTATAATTTTGTTTTACATAGTTGAGATCATATAGAATATAAAATTTTATCCTGATTTTTCACTTAATATTACAACAGAAATATTTCCCCATGCCAATGATGTTGGATATTTAACTTGATTTTAGTTTTTCCATCTTATGAATAATTTATCAACCTTTGTGTATATAGCTGTGTCTACATTTTAGCTTATTGTCTTAAGATAAATTACTAGGGATGGAATTACTAGATCCATGAGCATTTTAAAGGCACACTTATTCTTAAAAGCTCTACTCTCTTCCATCTTTTAAACGTAACCTGGTTTACAAAAATGCACGTCTTATTGTTGTGCATTTGTGTTATTTCCAGATGTTTTTCTCTTATAAATGACTCTACCATAAAATTATTTGTGAAAAAAGCTTTTACTTCTTTTGCATAAGTTTTTTATCTGGCTATTTTCAAAGTATAATTGCTGGGCCAAAGAGCATTAATATGTTTAAGGAATTATTAAGTCTTACTGCCAACTCATTTTCCAGAAAGGTTGTATCAGTTTACATTCCCACTTCCAGCCAGAGAACAGGAACTAGGCTTAACAGATACAGAGCAGGATGCCAGCCTTACCTGGGAGTCAACTTTCAACAGTAGTCAAAGTATGGATCCAGGTAGACCTGGGTTCCAATCTTGATTCTCCCACTTCTTGGCTCCAAGCTCTTAAGAAAATTATTTAACTACTTTGTGGCTTAGTTTTTCATTAAATATGGATGTAGTTACACCTACTTCACAGGAATGAAATGAAGATTAAGTGAGGTAATCATGACAGTAAAGCCCCTAGCATATTATTAATATTAGTATGAAAATGCTATACACACTAGAGGCCAGAACAGCTTTATTGATCAAACTAGGCCTTTATAATGGGGTTTGAGAGAAAGAGGAAAGCTTATCTGGCCTTAGCTGGGAGGACATTTGTTCTTTTGGTTCTCATTGGTTCAGGGACTAGAGCACTAAACCCGCAGGCTAAAGGTCTACGACAGTGTTAGGCTGTCTCTGCACTGCTAAAATGTATGTAGGCAAGTGTGATACACCCTGGCCTGAAGCAGTGCAATTACAATCGCCCCAGTCTAGCCAGGAGATAGAATAAGAAATTAGTAATTTATACATCTGAGTTGTCATTTCCTTCATGGGGATGGCAGAGAAGGGGAGTACTGATTTTCTCTCATTAGTCATTATATTAGGTGTCCATGGGAGTACTGTATTTTAAAGTCCTTCCCAAAGAAGTAACCATTATTTTTATTTATTTATTATTATTATTTTACATTTTCAAAGAAGTTTTGGAGAAATTACCAAAATATTTTGATATCAAGGATAATTGTTATTTCTCTTTTCTCTCATTCTCTCTCTCTTTTTCTAACCTGTATGGGGGGGGGGGCGAGAACTTTTTTAAAATTGTATTTATTTATTTATTTTTACATATACATGTATCTATTCTTTTTCAAATTCTTTTAGGTTGTTACAGAATATTGAGCAGAATTCCCTGTGCTGTATAGTAGGTTCTTGTTGGTTATCCATTTTAATTTTTTTAAAAAAAGATTTTTACTGCTGTTTACTATATTTTAATTAATTTATTTATGTTTTTAATTTTTGGCCACACCACGCGCGGCACGTGGGATCTTAGTTCCCCGACCAGGGATCGAACCCACACCCCCTGTATTGGAAGGTGAACTCTTAACCACTGGACCACTGAGGAAGTCCCTGGTTATCCATTTTAAATATAGCAGTGTGTACCTGTCAATCCCAAACTCCCTAACTATCCCTCCCCTCCCCACACTTCCCCCGGGTAGCCATAAGTTCATTCTCTAAGTCTATGAGTCTGTTTCTGTTTTGTAAATAAGTTCATTTGTATCATTGTTTTTAGATTTCACATGTAAGTGATATCATACAATATTTCTCTTTCTCTGTCTGACTTCCTTCACTCAGTATGACAATCTCTTGTTCTATCCATGTTGCTGCAAATGGCATTATTTCATTATTTTTAACAGCTGAGTAATATTCCATTGTAGATAGGTACCACATCTTCTTTATCCGTTCTTCTGTCAAAGGACATTTAGGTTGCTTCCATGTCTTGGCTATTGTAAACAGTGCTATAATGAACATTGGGATGCATGTATCCTTTCGGACCATGTATTTCTCTGGGTTTATGCCCAGGAGTGGGATTGCAGGATCAAGTGGTAGTTCCATTTTTAGTTTCTTAAGGAACATCCATACTGTTCTCCATAGTGGCTGCACCAATTTATCTTTCCGTGTGCGGTAAGAACTTTTAAGATCTACTCTCCTAGCAACTGTCAAGTGTGCAGTATGGTATTGTTAACTATAGTCACCATGTTGTACATTAGATCTCCAGAACTTATTCATCTTATAACTGGAAGTGTGAACCGTTTGACCACCATCACCTATATCCTCCACCCTCTAGCCCCTAACAACCACTAATCTACTCCCTGTTTCTATGAGTTTGGTGTTTTAGATCCTACATATGAAATCCTACAGTATTTGTCTTTCTCTATCTGACTTATTTCACTGAGTGTAATGCCATGAGGCCTCATCTGTGTTGTCAGAAATGGCAGGATTTCACTCTTTTATGGCTGAAATATATGTATATTGCATTTTGGACACTTAGATTGTTTCCACATCTTGGCTATTATAAGTAATGCTACAATGAACATGTGGATGCAGATAGATTTTTGAGACAGTGATTTCATTTCCTTTAGATATATAACCAGAAGTGGGATTGCTGCACCATATGGTAGTTCTGCTTTTAATTTTTTGAGGAACTTCTATACTGTTTTTCAGAGTGACTGTACCAATTTACATTCCCACCAACAGTACACAAATCCTTGCCAGCACTTATAATCTCTTTTTGATAATAGCCATTCTAACAAATGTAAGGTGATACCTCACTGTGGTTTTGATTTGCATTTCCCTGGTAATAAGTGATGTTGAGCAACTTTTCCTGTACTTTGGCCATATGTGTGTCTTTTTGGAAAAATGGCTATTCAGGTCCTCTGCCCATTTTAACTCACTTTTTCTTGTTGCTTTGTTTGTTTCATTTTTGTTGTTGTTTGTTTTTGCTATTAAGTTATATGAGTCCTTTCTTATATATTTTGAATATTAACCTTTTATCAGATATATGGTTTGCAAATATTTTCTCCCATTCCATAGGTTGTCCTTTCATTTTGTTTCTGCACTTTTGCTGTGCAGAAACTTTATAATTTGACACAGTCTCATTTGTTTATCTTTGTTTTGTTGCTTGTGCTTTTGGTGCCATAGCCAAAAAGATCATTGCCAAGACCAATGTCAAAGAGATTTTCCCCTATGTTTTCTTCTGGGACTTTTACAGTTTCAGATCTTACATTTCAGTCCTTAATCCATTTCAAGTTAATTTTTGTGAGTAATGTAAGGTAGGAGTTCAATTTCACTCTTTTACAAGTTCATATGAGTATCCAGTTTTACCAACACCATTTATTGATTAGATTATCTTCTCTACATTGTGTATTCCTGGCTCCCTTGTCAAATATTAGTTAACTGTATATGCATGGGTTTATTTCTGAGCTCTTGATTCTGTTCCATTGGTCTATGTGTGACTAATAGTGACTATGGAGATTGAAGTATTTTATGCTAGTACCATATTATTTTGATTACTACAGCTCTGTAGTAGATTTTGACATCAGGAAGTGTGATGCCTCCAGCTTTCTTCTTTCTCAAGATTGCTTTTTTGGTTCCTACAAATTTTAGGAATTTTAAAAATTCCTATAAAAATACAAATTAGAATTTTGATAGGGATTGCATTGAATATATAGGTGGCTTTGTATAGTATGGACATTTTAAAAATATTAATTCTTCCAATCCATGAACATGGGATATATTTCCAGTTATTCGTATCTTCTTCAATTACTTTCATCAATGTCTTAAAGTTTCCAGCATAAAGATCTTTCATCTCCTTAGTTAAATTTATGCCTAGATAGCTGCACCACCAGAGGGAAGACAGCAGAAGCAGGAAGAAGTACAATCCTGCATCCTGTGGAACAAAATCCACATTCACAGAAAGATGGACAGATGAAAAGGCAGAGGGCTATGTACCAGATGAAGGAACAAGGTAAAACCCAAGAAAAACAACCAAATAAAGTGGAGATAGGCAACTTTCCAGAAAAAGAATGCAGAATAATGATAGTGAAGATGATCCAGGACCCCGGAAAAAGAATGGAGGCAAAGATCAAGAAGATGCAAGAAATGTTTAACAAAGACCTAGAAGAATTAAAGAACAAACAAACAGAGATGAACAATACAATAACTGGAATGAAAAATACACTAGAAGGAATCAATAGCAGAATAACTGAGGCAGAAGGACAGATAAGTGACGTGGAAGACAGAATGGTGGAATTCACTGCTGTGGAATATAATAAAGAAAAAAGAATGAAAAGAAATGAAGACAGACTAAGAGACCTCTGGGGCAACATTAAATGTAACAACATTCACATCATAGGGGTCCCAGAAGGAGAAGAGAGAGAGAAAGGACCTGAGAAAATATTTGAAGAGATTATAGTTGAAAACTTCCCTAACATGGGAAAGGAAATAGTCACCCAAGTCCAGGAAGTGCAGAGAGTCCCATACAGGATAAACCCGAAGAGAAACATGCCGAGACACATAGTAATCAAATTGGCAAAAATTAAAGACAAAGAAAAATTATTGAAAGCAGCAAGGGAAAAACAACAAATAACATACAAGGGAACTCCCATACAGTTAACAGTTGATTTCTCAGCAGAAACTCTACAAGCCAGAAGCGAGTGTTAGGACGTATTTAAAGTGATGAAAGGGAAGAACCTACAACCAAGATTACTCTACCCAGCAAGGATCTCATTCAGATTCAATGGAGAAATCAAAAGCTTCACAGACAAGCAAAAGCTAAGAGAATTCAGCACCACCAAACCAGCTCTACAACAAATGCTAAAGGAACTTCTCTAAGTGGGAAACACAAGAGAAGAAAAGGACCTACAAAAACAAACCCAAAACAATTAAGAAAATGGTAACAGGAACATACATATTGATAATTACCTTATACGTGAATGGATTAAATGCTCCAACCAAAAGACACAGGCTCACTGAATGGATACGAAAACAAGACCCATATATGTGCTGTCTACAAGAGACCCACTTCAGACCTAGGGACACATACACACTGAAAGTGAGGGGATGGAAAAAGATATTCCATGCAAATGGAAATCAAAAGAAAGCTGGAGTACCAATACTCATATATGATAAAATAGACTTTTAAAAAAAGAATGTTAAAAAAAAAAAAGAATGTTAAAAGAGACAAAGGAGGACACTATATAATGATCAAGAGATCAATCCAAGAAGAAGATATAACAATTATAAATATACATGCACCCAACATAGGATCACCTCAATACATAAGGCTACTGCTAACAGCTATAAAAGAGGAAATCGACAGTAACACAATAATAGTGGGGGATTTTAACACCTCACTTACACCAATGGACAGATTATCCAAACAGAAAATTAATAAGGAAACACAAGCTTTAAATGATGCAATAGACCAGATAGATTTAATTTATATTTATAGGACATTCCATCCAGAAACAGCAGATTACACTTTCTTCTCAAGTGCGCATGGAACATTCTCCAGGTTAGATCACATCTTGGGTCACAAATCAAGCCTCAGTAAATTTAAGAAAATTGAAATCATATAAAGGATCTTTTCTGAGCAAAATACTATGAGATTATAAATGAATTACACGAAATAAAATGTAAAAAACACAAACACATGGAGGCTAAATAATACGTTTACCTAGGGAGACAAAAGACCTATATGCAGAAAACTATAAGACACTGCTGAAGAAATTAAAGATGATACAAACACCTGGAGAGATATACCATGTTCTTGGATTGGAAGAAGCACTATTGTGAAAGTGACTATACTACCCAAAGCAATCTACATATTCAGTGCATCCCTATCCAATTACCAATGGCATTTTTTTGAACAGAACTAGAACAAAAATCTTAAAATTTGTATGGAGACAAAAAAGACCCCGAATAGCCAAAGCAGTCTTGAGGGAAAAAAATGGAGCTGGAGGAATCAGACTCCCTGACTTCAGACTATAATACAAAGCTACAGTAATTAAGAGAATACGGTACTGGCACAAAAAGAGAGATATAGATCAATGGAACAGGATAGAAAGCCCAGAGATAAACCCACGCACCTATGGTCAACTAATCTATGACAAAGGAGGCAAGGATATACAATGGAGAAAAGACAGTCTCTTCAGTAAGTGGTGCTGGGAAAACTGGACAGCTACATGTAAAAAAATGAATTTAGAACACTCCCTAACACCATACACAAAAATAAACTCAAAATGGTTTAGAGACCTAAATGTAAGACTGGACACTATAAAACTCTTAGAGGACGACATATGAAGAACCCTCTTTGACATAAATCACAGCAAGATCTTTTTTGATCCACCTTCTAGAGTAATGGAAATAAAAACAAAAATGAATGAATGGGACCTAATGAAACTTAAAAGCTTCTGCAAAGCAAAGGAAACTACAAGCAAGATGAAAAGACAACCCTCTGAATGGGAGAAAATATTTGCAAACAAATCAACGGACAAAGGATTAATCTCCAAAATATATAAACAACTCATGCAGCTCAACATCAAAACCACAAACAACCCAATCCAAAAATGGGCAGAAGACCTAAATCGATATTTATCCAAAGAAGACATACAGATGGCCAAGAAGTACATGAAGATCTGCTCAACATCACTAATTTTTAGAGAAATGCAAGTCAAAACTACAATGAGGTATCACCTCACACCAACTACAAAATCTACAAACAGCAAATGCTGGAGAGGGTGTGGAGAAAAGGGAACCCTCTTGCACTGTTGGTGGGAATGTAAATTTTTACAACCACTATGTTGAGCAGTATGGAGGTTCCTCAAAAAACTAAAAATAGAATTACCATATGACCCAGCAATCCCACTACGGGGCATATACCCAGAGCAAAACATGATTCAAAAAGACACATGCACCCCAACGTTCACTGCAGCACTATTTACAATAGCCAGGACATGGAAGCAACCTAAATGCCCATCTACAGATGAATGAATAAAGAAGATGTGGTACATATATACAATGGAGTATTACTCAGCCATAAAAAATAATGAAATTGGGTCATTTTTAGAGACTGGGATGAATCAAGAGACTGTCATACAGAGTGAAGTAAGTCAGAAAGAGAAAAACAAATATTGTATATGAACGCATATATGTGGAACCTAGGAAAATGGTACAGATGAACCAGTTTTCAGGTCAGAAATTGAGACACTGATGTAGAGAACAAATGTATGGACACCAAGGGGCGAAAGCAGTGGCGGGTGGGGGGATGGTGGTGTGATGAATTGGGAGATTGTGATTGACATATATACACTAATATGTATAAAATGGATAAGAACCTGCTGTATAAAAAAATAAAATTAAATTAAAAAAAAAAAGAGTTGGAGACATGAGTGAGTTGCACTTGTTAACTTACCTCAAGCAGACGGGCCACTGTAAAAAAAAATATATATATATATTGCTAAGTATTTTATTGGTTTTGATGCTATTGCAGATAGAATTGTTTTCTTTATTTCTCTTTAGATAGTTTGTTGTTAGTATATAGAAATACAATACAGCTGATTTTTGTATGTTACTTTTGTATCCTGCAACTGTACTGAATTAGTTCTAAACCGTTTTTTGGTGGAAGCTTTAGGGTTTTCTGTGCATCAGATCATGTTATATGCAAAGAGAGACAATTTTACTACTTCCTTTCCAATTTATACGCCTTTGATGTCTTTTTCTTATTAATTGCTCTGGCTAGGACTTCCAATACTATATTGAATAGGTGTGATGAGAGTAGGCACCCTTGTTTTGTTCCTGATCTTAGAGAAAAAGTTTTAAACCTTTCACTGTTGAGTAAGATGCTAGCTGAGGGTTTGTCATATATGGACTTTATTATGTTATGTTCCTTTTTTCCCAATTTTTTGAAAGCTTTTATCATTAAAGAATGTTGAATTTTATAAACACTTTTTCTGCATCTATTGAGAGGATCATAAGATTTATCCTTTCTATTAATGAAGTGTATCATTAATTGAGTCACATGTTGAACCATCCTGCACCCCATAGGTAAATCCCATTTGATCATGGTGCATGATCCTTTTAATGCGCTGTTGAATTTTGTTTGCTAGTTTTTTGTTGAGAATTTTTGCATTTATATTCATCGAGGATATTGGCTTGTAGTTTTCTTTTCTTGTAACGTCCTTACCTGGCTTGGTATGAGGGTAATGCTGGCCTCAAAAAATGAGTTTGGGAGTGTTCCCTCCTCTTCAGTTTTTTGGAAGAGGTTGAGAAGGATTAGCATTAATTCCTCTTTAAATGTTTGGTAGAACTCATCTGTGAAACTGTCTGATCCTGGCTGTTCTTTGCTGGGAGATTTTATATTATTGCTTCAATCTCTATAGTCACTATTAGTCTGTTCAGATTTTTTGTTTCTTCCTGATTCATTATTGGTAGGTTGTATATTTCTAGGAATTTATCCATTTTTTTCTAGGTTTTCTAATTTGTTGGCGATAATTGTTTATAGTAAGAAATATCTTAATCTGCTCCAGATGAACACAGAAGCAGGCATATGCTCTCTGCACTTTTTATTCATTTATTTATCTATTTATTTACTGTGCATGTGTGCGACATCAGGGTGTAAGTAGAAGAGCAAGAGATTTGTAGTACGTACATACATGGTGTGTTCAAATCCTACATCTTCCACTTAGAGTTTGACTTCGGGAAGGTCTAGTAGCTTTTTTGTGCTTTACTTTCCTTTTACCATCTTTAAAAGAGCAGGATGATGATAACACTTCTTGGAATTTTGTGAAGATTAGATATAATATGTGTAAAGTGGCTAGAATAGTAAAGTGCATGACCCATAGTAGATTTTTAAATAAATAGTTGTGATTGTGATTGCGTGGCTTTGTGACAGATTACCCCAAAGCTTGGCAGTCTCAAACAAGAAGGAATGTTTATTATTTCACACAGTGTGTGTGGGTCATGAATCTAGTAGCAGCTGGGATAGGTGGGTTTGGCTCAGGATCGCTCATGAGGTTGTAGTCAAGGTGTCAGCCAAGGCTCTAGTTATCTGAAGGCTTGAGTGAGGCTAGAAGATCATCTTTCAAGATAACTCACACACATGGATGGCACGTTGGTGCTGTTTTTTGCCAAGAGGCTCAGTTCCTTGCCGCGTAAGTTTCTCTGTAGGGTTGCTTGAGTATGCTCACAATATGGCAACTGATTTCCTTCAGAGTGACTAATCCAATAGACAGATGGTAGAAGCTGCAATGTTTTTTTATGGGATAGCCTAGGAAGTTATACCTCATCATTCTATAATATCCTATTAATTACATAGTTCAGCCTATTCACTGTGGGAGGAGACTATACCAGGGCATGAATACTAGGAAGAAGTGAGGATCATTCAGGCCCACCTTGGAGACTGACTACCAAAATGCTAATGATGATGATAATGATTATCAATACTATAACGCTGGTTCCTTTCAGACCCACTTCCCTTTTCTCGTTCCTCCAAGGATTCTCCCCATACTCCCAAGGTATGTGAGTAATGGCTTGTCTTTTTGAGATTGGCAGGGATTTCTGAGAAAAGTGTTAAGAATTGTCTAGCTGCTGTTTCTTTCATAAATAAACAGCTGCATTTGTCCATCTGTGTCTTTCTCTATAACATAGACCTAAACTATAAGGGCCTTTGCCTTGGCCACAAAAGTGAGAAATATTTTTGGTTCAATGGACTAAGAAAAGTGACATCTCTCATTTAGGAAAAGAAGGTTGTATACCCCAATATCCAATTCCCAATTTATATCAAAGCCCTCTGCACTCTTGGTAAATGGGTGGTGGGCTGCCACTGAGTTGAGGCAAGGTGTGATCCAAGTACATGTACTTGAAATTCCTAGAGACTAAGGACACAGTGGCATGTCATAGAGGGTGGTTCATATCTTTCATTCTCTGGTCTAAAACATTATCAGGGACAGTGATGAGGATAGGCTTGAAGAATGTGGGAGTTTTCCCTTAACAAGATTTACTGACCTGCCATTACCAGTGCTTACTCAGCACTATTGGAACAGAAAAAGTGTTACTATAACAAAAAAAAAAAAAAGAAGAGAGAGAGAGAGAGGGAGGGAGAAGGAAAGAAAAAGAAAGAAATTCTAGTAGCATAATACAACAAAAATTTTGAGATTAGCTGGACCCGGGTTCAAATCTCAACTCTACCATTTACTCTTTAATGATTTTAGACAAAATGCAAACTCTCAGACGTTCAGCTCTTTCATTCCTAACATGGGGCTGATAATATTGACCTCAAAGTGTTGTTCTATTAGATGAGATAATGTATCTGGCATAAATTAAGTCCTTCTTTGAGGATGATCACGCCAGATAACTTTTTTTTCTTTCTTACTAACTTAGCACCAGCCTATTAGGTTATTCTCTGAAATGCCAGAAAAGTCTATCTTTGGCACTTGCAGTACAATTTCCTCCCCTCCAGATGATGGTTGAATCACTGTCTTATAAACCAGATACACTTCTCTCCAGAAACTGAAGAATAAATAAATAAATAAAGGGAAATCAGCCCAGCCCAGCTGAATTTCATCCTTGGATGGATGGCTGGATGTCCTTCAGAAGGTTTCCCTTCTGGTAAAGATTATTGGGAGACTGGTTTGTTAAAGAGTTTTTAATCGCAATGATGAAAGGAGAATTGGTGGTTTTCAGCTGCTTTTTGGGGAAACAAACCTTGCATTTTCCACACCAATTGTAATTGAATTTGTGAGGTGGGCTCAGTTCCAGCCTTAGACAGTGCATTGGGAAGCATCTAGTATCATTTCGCTCCCCTCTCTTAAAGACCAGGACCTGATGACTAGCTGCTTCCCATGCTCTGGCCTCTACCCGTGTTTTATTCCCTAGGGTTAACTGACAGGGGCTGTCTCAGGAACGTGCTCCTGGTATTTCCACCGCGTCCTCTGCCCTGATTCTCTCTCTCTCCTTTTTTTACTCCAAATCCCTGGATCCTTCTTTCCTTCCTCCATGAAGGGTCACGGGAGGGGCAACGTAATCACCTTCTCTTTCCTGGAGGAAATAATAGCAAGTGGCAAAACAGCACAGCTGGCTTTGCTGTAGCACACCACAATGGCAACGTCAGAGAGACTTTGCATTTAATACTTTGTTTAAACAATAAAACAACCCTATAAGGTTGGCACCTTTGTCTTAGGGAGATGATAGCATTTGTCAAAGTTCACAAAATCTTCTGGTTGGAAAAGTCAGAGCTTGAACCCAGGTTTTCTAATTAACGTCCAGTGAACTTCTGACTTCTCAGCTGCCTTCCTAATCACAGGTGCTGGTTCATCCAGAGTGTGCAGAGATACTAAAAGGAAAACCCAGTGAGAGAAGAACCCATTTAATGTAGAAATGAGTATTAGGATAGAAACAGTTATGGAGCCTGAGGCAAAGGTCTGGATACAAAAAATTAGGCAGAAAGATCAGAGCAAAAGCTGACACCAAACCCCAGCCCCTGTGTATAATAAGCTCATTTATTAATCCAACACTTCTTATATCCACTGTTCTTGCCCTTACTGAACCACAAAGCCAGATGATCCTGGGATCTGGCGGGCTTCAGGAGGGCTGTGACCTCAGTTGAAGGAATGGGCTGCTAGAGTGTCTGAGACCTAGAACCAAGCAGGTCATCCCTGCCTGCTGAGCCTAGAAATCCAACCATATGGTTCCCTGTAAAACCCTTCATGTGTTCTCAAAGTATGGTCCCTGGATGACTTGTAACAAAATTACCCAGGGTTTTATTTGTGGTTTTGGTCTGGTTAGTCCACTGAACTCCAGACAGAGGCTGCTGGCAGCATGTCCTAAGCATAGGGTGGGGCTGAGGTTCCAAAAGACAAATATCAGAAAGCACTTTAAAGAACTATGCAGTGACTTAACCCGAGAAGAGAGTCCAGTATGACGGTCAGTCCAGAATAGTGGGGACCAGCAAAAGTGAGGAATGTCAGGTAAGAAGTAGCAAGTGAGAGGTGCTGCTCAAAGTGCCACCCACAGACTGGTGCCAGTGTGTACGCTGTTTGTCCACCATGAGGTAAGTATAGAAGTTGAGAGAAAGCATTTAGAAACTTTAACGGCAATTTGACATTGCTTCAGCATCCAAGTTCATGATCAGTGGACTTTTCCAAAATATCAGTTTGTGATGGATTAGAAACAAGGAAGTACTGGTATAGGTGAATTCAAGAAACGTCAGCCAGTATACACATCCAGATGTTTATGCACTCCTGACACGTGTTTGTACAAGTGGTCTAGGTTTGTCAGAGATGACAAAGGCCAGTTTTTAATCACAAGACCTGGCACATAGTAGGGGCCTAGAAATTATTTAGAAATGAACTTCGTAAGAAGGTCATTTTCCTCTTAGTCAGCTATCAACCTGAGTAAGTTTTGTGAAGGGTGACCTGACCTACCAGCCTGAAGTCTGAAGTACTGCTCCCGCCTGCTTCATTACTTTCCTTTCATTATCTGGCCGTTCTAGGCTGGCTCAGCCTTTGCAGGAGCTGGGGTTCCCCTCCCAGCTACCTGGAGCCTAAGTGGTGTTTAGTAAAGTTTAAACAACCCCATGTAGGGTGGTTGAAAAGCAATCTCCATTTCTTCTGAATAAGAAGAAAGAAAGGACAAAAAGACACCTCCCCCCTTTCCTCCACTTGCTCATTAAGATTCCGGGTTACAGCAGTGATCCTGGCCACTCTAATTGGATCCGTGTGCACACAGGTCTGCGTGGCTCCATTGAACACTGACATTTCTAACTAACTGACCTTTTCAGGACCACTCGTACTCCCATAGTGAGTGTGCAGCAGCATTGTGTGGACACAACACACAGCCTCCACAGTGCCCAAAGAATGCAGGATTGAAAACTACTCAGAATTCCCAGTCTCGAGTTAGCAAAATGAGAAAATTGGGTCCCAGCATTCATCAGTGTGTTATTTTACAAGTATCGATTTCAATGCCCTTTCATTTCTTTCAGCAAAAAAAGAAAATGTTGTATTATAGAGGTCTAAATTAACTTTTGTTCTGTTATTTTTCCCCTGTACCTATAAAAAGGTCAGATGCATTCATAAGGCTGAGATAGATTTGCTGGATATAAGCACTGAGATAGCAATCAACCTTCAGATAACCTTTAAGGAGACATCGGCTCTTCCATGAACAGTAATTGATATACTCATTAAGGCCTGGAAATTCTTCAGGACTCACCTAAAGGAGAACAGTTATAGGGCCAATGGCAAAAAATATGTTGTTTAGAACAATGAGATAATGACTCAGATATTTGAAATTGTTGTGATCCATTCAGTTTCGCTGGGACAGGAAGGGGACTTCAGAAGGAAGCTAACAAGATGGGAAAGGAGAGCAGTGGATTTCACGCTGCCCAGCAGGGACAATGTAGGCTGGACCCAGACAGGATAGGATGTGATTTCTGAGTGTCTCCCGGGTCCATAGGGGAAAATTAGGATCTTTTTCTCTGTGTAAATGCAGAAGGAGCATGATGGATTTATCAGGGCCACCTTCTTCCCTCTGAGAAACAGGGCATGGAGTAGGAAGTAGCTACGAGTGGCACCTTTTCTGAGACAGTGCCAGCAGTGAGTGGATGAATGGCCCTTCCTTTGTGTCCCTCTGAGAATTATACACTTTTCCATTAATGTATCCAGGTCTAGCATTAGGCCACCAAAAGACTATGTTCCACAAGTATTTATGAGAACAGCCCATGTAACCACGTTCTGTGCTTGATACTGAGAAGAATCTAAAAGATCGTCTAATTTCATGTCTATTGAATTCAGTTCAATTCAGGCCAGTAAGTATTCTGTAAACATTTATTTTGTGTCAAGAACTAGGTATAAAAAGACAAATAAGACACAATCTCTACGCTGAAGGCATTTACAGTCCAGAACTCCCTGCATTTACTTTGAAGATGAGTGTCAAGGGTCTCCCTCACGCAAAGTACTTTACTGTGCTAGGTACTGTTTATTTTATAATTAGCTAATCATCATTACATTACCATCCTGTGATTGTAAATATTAGTACCCCATTTTGAAGAAGAAGCAGCTAAAGTTTAGACAGGTTGCAACCGCACTCAGAATCACGCAGGTTGTAAGTGGCTAAGCATGCTGACTCCAAAGTCTGGGCTTTTTTCTTCCTTTCTTTACGGAAGGGGCCTCTGACCTCGATTTTACCTACTCACACAGGAGTGGAAAAATTTGGGGTAGAGTAAGTCTTTTTACTGGATAACTTGCCTGTGCAAAGACATAACTACATCTTACAGTTATGAGAAAAACATGGTACCATAATTGGTATGCTCATTTAGTCTGGGCAATTCTTTAGACCTAATCAAAAGAAAGTAGTTGTAGAGTATATTATCTAGTTCAGGAGTAAAAAAGAAAAAAATACATGACACAAGGACCAACAATCACTTATCTCCTGTACCACAATATCACTAAATCATGAAACTTTTCTGCTCAGCCTGGATTCAGTTTCAAAATCTTTCTATAGGGTACTCTAGCCAGTCACTAATCAAACACTGACTGATATCTGCATGTCAGATAAAACCTACTTACCATACTTGAACTAGACTAACTGCTTCACTTTGCATGTGAAGAAACTAGGCCCAGAATGGAGAGAGGACTTGCCTAAGGCCTTGAAGTGAATGAGTGGCAGTTAAGGGAGTTACAGATCCCAGCACTTATACGAGGGATATCCAAGGTCTAAAACCTGAGACCGAGTGTCAAGATCAATGGGGCTGTAGGCAGGACTTAGTACTTGCTTCCTCTGATCTGTACCTGCTACTTGTATCCTACCACCCACCGTTCATTTGACCTACAAATGTATTGAGTACTTACCAATGCCAGCATTGGGGAGACTCAAAATAATCCAGGTATAGTAGGCTACTTTTTTAAAAAGTGGAAATGGTATCTTCTTTTACAATCCAAAGTTTGGTCTAAATACCGTTTTTGGGGCCTGGGATCCTCTCTGGTATCTCCCAGGTTGTGGATCTCACACTGCTGATAACCAAAGAAGTTTATACCCCTGCAGCCAATACTCCCAAGGATATGGGACAGAACAGGCCTGTACCATCCTGGGCCTCCTAACGCGTTGGCTTCCATGAGACCAAATACTCCAGGCTATGCAGTAGAAACAATAATAAGCAACACTTATGGGTGTCTACTTCATGCCAGGTACTGTTCTAATTACTTTTGAGATATGAACTCACTTACTCTTCACAAAAGCTTTTATGAGTAGATACCATAATTATTACCATTTAACAGATGAATAAACTGAGCCACAGAGAGGGCAGGTAACTCGCTCAAGGTTTCATGGCTAGTAAGTAACAAAGGTGGGATTTGATCCCAGGCAGCTCCAGAGTCTACTCTTAACCACCATGCTCCACTGTCTCTCATGTAGTTGCTCTTTACCTAAGAATCAGGAAAATCTCAAAAGGTTATTTATTGTAGGGGGAATAAAGGGTGCAATGCTGACTGACCCAGCTACTCCTTACATCTCCTGTAGGAGGTGGGAGGTGGAGGATTCCATACTTAGGTTTTCACAGAGAGGGGGCTCAACCCCTCATGGACTTTACTTCAACTTCCTTATATTCTCTGATTCCCACTCGGGCGGGCACCTCTTTAATTCTCTCAGCCTGGTGACCACACCCTATTCCTTCAAACCAAATCTGCTGCTCCCCACTGGAGGTGGACAGCACACCGTGTGCTGTCCGTCAGGCTTCAGTCTGATGGCTCCTGCTATTCATGTTTGCTCAGTCCTTCCAGGCTCTGGAGGCAGACTGGGCCCTAGGTCAGTGGATAAAGGTCAGTGCAAGTCACTATTCCAGTTGGAGCCATGGAAGCTATGAATTATATAAACTAGCCATCCTCACAGTGAGATGACATAGGCTTATCCCCTATCTAAGAAAGGTTATTTCTTTTATCAGCATAGTTTTGGCCTTACTCTTTAGGACTGATCAACCACTCTCTGCACTATTATTCTGAGAAATATTTAAGTCCTTCTGCCTCTTCTAGGGACTGGTCCTAATACAAGAAGAAACACATTAGCTCTCAAGGGTTACATCTTTACTACCTATGAAGAATCTCATGCACTAGCTCTGATGTGTTTGTTTGCTTACCATGAGACTGTTTGTTTTAGTCCAAGTCCCCTTCTTATAGGAGCACAGCGGGAGGAGGGTACTAATGGGGAAAGGGATCATAAGGTACCAGTTTATCCTACCACACAGAGGTGAGATGGACATGTCCCTGCCTGCCTCGAGAAGAGTGCAAGCCATGTGAGGTACAAATGAGTAGATGCGTATAGTATGATAAAGGGGACAATTAACTTAAATATCAGGTACAGTGGAGGCAAAGAGACGAGGGATCAACTCTTTTTGAAGGCAGGCAGAGAAAGCTTCAAGAGGAGAAAATATCAGTTAGGTCTTAAAGGATGCAGAGGAATTCACAACGTAGGCGAAAGCAAGGGCAGGAGGAGTGATAGGAGGGTTTTCTAAGCAAAGAGGACAGCATATGCAAAGAGAGACAGAGGCACACTGAAAATGGCTGGGGTAATAGAGTATTTATATATCTTTGTCTTTCTGATATAGAGAGACCAACATGAGAGATCAGTTTGTATATGAGTTTCAAGAAGAAGGGAGTGATCACCAGTGTCAAATGAAATAAGATTTTTTTTTAAAGTGTCCATCGATTTAAACCACAAAAAAGTCACTGTGGAGTGCATTAGGGATGGGGATGGGGGGTGGGTACCAGCTTGCAATGAGTTGAGAAGTGAACAGGGAGATATTGCAAGTGTAGGCTCTACTCTCATAATGCTTGGCTGGGAAAGAAAGGAAAGAGGAGATGAAGGACTGAAGGGTAGCTTGTTTTTTAAGTGAAGAGGGATTTGAACATGTTGATCACCTGTGGAGTAGGACTTGGAGACAGCAGAGAAGGAGAAGGAGAAGTTGAGGATCCTGCAGCAAGAGGGCATAAGGGCAGAGCTAGGGCCCTGAGAGACTGAAGGAGGTGGAAGCCAGATGGCAGGATTCACCGTAAATGGGTAGACAACCTGACAGAGATCAGCATGGCCAGTGTGTATGGCAGAAGGAAGAGAACTGTGAGCTCTACAGGTCAGGGACAATTTAACCTTCCTCAGTAGGTCAGTTATGAGGACTAAATGCATTAATACTGTAAGGGTGTGCATGGCTTCTAAGGAATAATATTCAGTATATGTTCCCCAAAAAGGAGGTTCAGGAAGAAGCAGAAGATAATGCTGAGTCATAATTTGACACGTCGGATCTGCCCAGTCTAATATGAGAAAAAAGGGTGTAGTACAGAGAGTTCCAGCTCTACTATTAACTTGCTAGGACTCAAGACAAGTCGTTTCACCTCTTACTCTCAGTTTTCTTATCTGTAAAATGAGGTTTCTTAGATCCTTTCAGAGTGTCTTTTAGACTAAAACATCCTATGAATTTATGCTTCTATGAAAATCAGAATTTGGAATTTCAGCTTCTGCTGTGTGTGTGTGTGTGTGTGTGTGTGTGTGTGTGTGTGTACACACTCACACAATAAAATTTTATATGGGCACTGAAACTTGAATGTTATGTAGTTTTACATGTCACAAATTATTATTCTTCTTTTGATTATTTTTCAACCATTAAAAATACAAAAACTATTTTAGCTTATGGGCCATGTAAAAACAGGAGGCAGCAGGCCAGATTTAGCTTGTGGACGACACGTTCCCTATTCATGAGTCTCAAAAGTCTGTCTTTAAAGCTGATTTCTATTAGGAGCAAAAAGAAGATCTTTTGAACTTAATTTAAAGCCTCCATTTTAAGACATTTTAGATTAAAACACTAGTCTTAGAAATTTGTATAAACGACAGGTATAAGCAAAATATCACCTCATTAGGAAAATTTGGGAAATCGTAAAACTTTTTAAAATCACCCATGGTTCTACAGCCCTACTCAAACACTGTTGTCCCAACATAAGGTAATTTTATTAGACATTAAAGTTCTTCTTTCTGAGGTACCCCTGCCCTGGGCAGTTGAGGGTTTTATTTTGGGGTTTTTTTAGCCATCTTAACTATTTTTAATTGTACAGTTTAATGGTGTTAAGTATATTGGCATTGGCGTGAAACAGATCTCCAGAACTTTTTCATCTTGCAAATCTGAAACACTATACCCATTAAACAACTTCCATTTTCCCCTTCCCCTTCAACCCCTGGTAATCACCATTCTACTTTCTGTTTCTTTGAATTTGACTACTTTAGCTAATTCAGGTAAATGTTCACATTATTGTGTAACAGGTCTTCAGAACTTTTTCATCTTGCAAAACGGAAACCCTATAACCATTAAAAATAACTTCCATTTCCCCTTCCCCTTCAACCCCTGGTAATCACCATTCTACTTTCTGTTTCTTTGAATTTGACTACTTTAGCTAATTCAGGTAAATGGAGTCACAAAGTATTTGTCTTTTTGTAACTGGCTTATCTCACATAGCGTAATGTCCTAAAGGTCCATGCACGTTGTAATATGTGACAGGATTTCTTTCCTTGTAAGGCTGAATAATATTCCATTGTATGTATACACCATATTTTGCTTATCTGTTCATCCATCAATGGACATTAGAGGTGTTCCCATCTCTTGGCTATTGTGAATAGTGATGTTATGAACATGGGTGTGCAAATATCTCTTTGAGACCCAGCTTTTAGTTCTTTTGGATATATGCCCAGAAATTGGATTGCTAGATCATATGGTAGTTCTATTTTTAATTTTTGAGGAACCTCCATTCCACTTTGTTTTATGGTTCTGTTTCCTTCCTCCTGAAAGCTCTGGCAGAAAATGCTTCCACTTTTTCTTCTCTTTCTTATGTCTTTTGACAAATCAGATTTGTGACTGCTCATAGCTTTCCTTAGAGGGTCAGTAATCCATGGGAAGACTTTAGCACTCACAGGAGAAGACCTGGGCTAGCCATGATAATAAGAAACCTGAATGAAAGTCCTGATCAATGTTAATTCTGTTAGTTTTAATTTCATTTTTCACTCTGACTTTAGTTTTTGAAAACGGTGCACTGAGGACAATGGGACATGACTTGATGAGGTCATCCTCAGTGAAATGCACTCATTTACCTTCCCCCAGGAAAAGAAAAAAAATAAAGGATTGCAAATTATGGGATTGCAGGAATGATGGGAAATGGGGTGGTGAAGTGTGGGGAGTGAAGGCTGGTGGGGAGAGGGTTTGAGCTAGGAAATTGAAACCTTGAATGCAGAAAAAGATGTAAATGCTGTTTCCTAGAGTTTATAGCTCCCAGATGCCTCCTCTAATTGCATAGCTAACCCTGAGTTTATTAAGTTATTTTCCAGAGTCAAACTCATCTGTATACCTGTCAGAATATAAACTGAATTTAAAAAGAAAGGTCCTTGGATTAAAATTCAGAGATGATAAACAAATTCATTTAGAATGTAAGATTTGCATGTCATTTGCATGTGCCCAAATGCAATTACATGTGCTCTGTAAATATGCATTTCCCATTTATTTGTCATGATAGAACAGTATGGAAGAAATTAATTGCCACAGATTTTTAAAAAAATATTTAAAGAAAAAAATGATGGCTCTTAAAATAGACTCTGCTAGTGCATGATTCAATGTGCAGAAACTGGCAAGAAGAGATAAGGATCCTTCGAAAACCATAAATTCCCACTGCAACATCTGTAGTAGTTCAAATCGCATGGTTTACTGAGGCCCCTTTTGCCTTCTCCATGGGTATTACCATAGTGTTCTGTAGATTTATCGCTGGCTCAGTGCAAGGACAGTTTTACTAGCAAAGCTTTTAAAAGGGGAGGTTTTTTTTTCTCTTTGAAAGTTCAGGATTGAATTGAAATGAAATAGCTGCTCTAGCTTTAGAAAGTTCCAGACAATTCAGAGTCTCCCATATATCTCCACACTGTCTACAACCTGCTCCTTCTCTCTCAGTTTTTACATTTTGTAACGAGAGATAGCTTGAATAATAAAGATACTATCCCTGGATTAAAAATACACTTTAGAATTGGGAGGCCTATTAGATGTTAATGCCAATATAAGAAAGCTTTTTATTTTATTTAATATTTTAAATTAACATGCAGTTAAGTTGACATTTTTGTGTATAGCTCTTTGAATTTTAACACAGGTATATACCTGTGTATCTGCCACCACAATTGGGATACAGAACAGTTCTATCACCCCAAAAGACTCCTTTGTCACACCCTTCCCCCCCAGCCTCTAGCAAACAATGATCTGTTCTCCATCACTAATAGTTTTGTCTGCTCAAGAATGGCATGAAAATGGAATCATATAATAGGTAACCTTTTGAGACTGGCTTCTTTCACTTAGCGTAATGCTATTGTGATTTCATCTGAGTTATGTGTATCAATAGTTCATTTTTTTTCATTGCTGAGTACTATTTAATTATACAGGATACCACAGTTTGTTTATACTATGCTCACCATTGAAGGACATTTGGATTGTTTCCAGCTTGGACAAGTATAAACAGAGAGGCTATGAACATTCATGTACAGGTTTTATGTGAACATAGTTTTCATTTCTCTAGGTAAATACCTAACAGTGGGATTGCTAGGTCACGTGATAACCATGTTTAATATTCTAAGGAACTATACCAGTTTGCATTCCGACCAGCAATCTATGAGGATTCCAAGTGGTCTGCTTCCTGACCAGTACTTGAAATTGTCAGTATTTTTAAAAACTTTAGCCAATCTAATAAATCTGTAGTAATAGCTTATTGTGCTTTTAATTTGCATTCCCTGATATCTAAAGATGCTGAGCAAGGAAAAGCTTCTGGTATATAGATAATGTATGAATTTGTTTCTTAAGCTCCTACACTGTGTTAGTATCCTACGTGCATGTTAACTCATTTAAACTTCACCATCTTGTGAGGCAGTTATTAATTATTCCCTTTTAAAGGTTGAGGAAACTGAGGCCAGAAGAGGTTAACTTCTTTATCCTCTCAGTAAACAGTTACAGGGTATATACTGTGTGCCAATTGCTCAGCCAGGAGCTGGACACACAGAGGTGTCTCTGCCTCTGGCAGTCTTATAGTTTAGTAAGAAAGATGCACACATATAAACAAAGAAGTGTTCTGTGTGGATAGGACATAAGAGTAGAGTGAGGGGCAAGCCAGGAGATGAGCTTTGTCATGGTTCTGAAATGTCCTAGTGAAAATATGAGAACCAAGAGGCCACAGGTAACATTAACCTGTGGAGGAGTCTGGACTCAAAACTGTCATCAGATTCTTTTCTTCATCTGTGAAGCTGGGAAGCTACAAAACACATTCACGATCTGTCCACTTCTCTCTCCTGGATCAGTAGAGAGCAGCCATATGCCCTCAGCAGGAGTAGAGACCATCTCCTTCTCCTGATCCCAGCCTTGGACTGGGAGGGCTAGCAGTTGACAAGTGGGAAATGGAGCAAGTGTAGGACTCCCATTCTAATATGCGAATGCCCAGAAGCCTCCCTGCTATATACCTACTCAGTGTCTATTAATAGTTATTAAGAGTTATATGTCCCATCTCAACCGAGCACCCCTCACCTACCACATGCCAGGCTGTTACTTTGAGCAGAGGCGTATGGTGTACTGGGAAGAACACTGTATGTGGACTTAGAAGTCTTGAATTCAAGTTTTGTTTCGGTCATTTCCCATCTTTGTTCTTTCCTGGGCCTCAGCTGCTCACATGCATAGATAAAGAGGTTAAAAAATGTCCTTCAACCAACATCTGAATTCATCACCAACTCCTGTCTATTCTACTCCCAAAGTATATTTTGTATTTACCTGTTGCTTTTAATCTCTACCATGTTTCTCTTTCAGCCACCAATCCCTCTCTTACCTGGACTACTTTAATAGCCCACTGCTTGGTCTGCCAGTTTTACCTCTTGCCACCATATGGTCTATTATTGACAGGTCAGCCAGTGACCTTTTTAAGATGTAGAATCAGGTCGTATCACACTCCTGATTAAAATTCTTTAATCGCTTCCCATCACTCAAAATCCAATGTCCTTACCATGGTCCACAGAGCTCCCATGGTTTGTGTTTTTGTATCTCTCCCACCTCCTCTCATATCACTGTCTCTATCTCACTCATTATGCTCCAGCCAAACTGTTGTCCACTTCATTTCTCAGATAAGTCGACCTTTTCTCATAACTGGTCTCTGTGATACTGTTCTTTCTGTTTGTAATGCCACCTTTCCCAGAAGGTTTTCTGACTATTCTATTGAAAATTGCCTTCTCTGTTTACTTGCTGACTCACCACCCTACTAATTTTTCTTCATAAAACTTACTATAAACAGTAATTATTTTATTACATTTATTATATGTCATTATATACTATATATTATTGTATATTTTATTATTGTATATTTTATTATCTTAAGAAAAACCTTGCCTATTACAAATTTATACTGGCACGCTGTAGGTGTCTGATAAACATGTGTCAAATAAATGAATATCTAAAGTCTCTTTAAGCACTGGCATTTCTTCTCTCCTGAGCTCATTCTACTCATTTCTCTGAACTGGTGTACCTCACAAGGTTGTTGTGTCAAATGAGATAAGGCATATTAAGACACTAAATGAAGTTAAGAAATTATTATGAGTATCACCGTCATTATCATCATCCAAGATATTTCCCCATCTGACACTGACTTTTTTGTTATTGATTTGTTTGGTCTCTAGGGGAATCTTCCAATGAGAGATTCTTTTTCTTTTCTTTTGTGCGGTAGACACCTGGCAATGCCTGGTTCATAGCCTGATTCAAGGTGTCACAACTATTTATCATCAAGCTACAGGCTTGGTTATCATTCCAGCAAGTACATTTTCAGAAAGGATAGTCTTAGACATTTGAGGGAGAGGGGAGAAATGAATTAAGATCACAGAATTATTGAACCACAGAATGTTAGCACTGGAAGATCTCTGAAAGATTCTCTAATCTTATGGTTTGCAGATTCCTACCATTTCTTGGAGGAGACTTGTGGGCTACCCTGGTGGGTGAAGGGGATGCTGAGGCACCAAGGGATTTGTGCAACATTATACAGAATTTTTTAGCAGAACCAGGACAGGTGTCTGCATTGCCTGTTCTTTACCCGTGTTCTCACTGTTACTTCTCCTAAAGATCTAAATTCATCCACTTGTCTCCATATCCACTGCCACCAACCTGATCCAAAATGTCATGGTCTTTCATCTGAACTACCTAACTGGTAGTTAGTAATACTGGTAGTTGGTAATAGCCTCCTAACTGGTCTCTCTGAACTCACTTGTCAAACAGCACATATGATCCTTCCAGCACCCCACTTCTTCTATCTCACTGACTTAAAACTTTCCAGCTTTTCCAAGACTTTTGGGATAATCTCTCCAGAATTGTATCACATCCCTCCCCTGCCCCAACATTCTTTCCACAGTGGTTTCTTTCAATTTCTGGAACCTACATATTCCCTCTATATTATAAGGTTTTTGGACGTATTTTGCCCTCTGCTGCCTATGTTTTGTGTTCTTTTAGGTGATGGTCAGTCAGGTGAAGCCACACAAGGGGACACAGGAGAAGGGCAAGAAAATAAAGTTTATTATACTCACAGGTCCTAGGGAGACAGAGTCACCACATGCCAAGAGGGGGTCATGCTAAGGAAGGCAATGCTAACAAAGTAGGCTCAACCAAGCTGGTGGAGAACAGAGAGAGACTGGGCAAGTGCTCTTATTGGGGGTCAGGATGGAGTACACAAGAAAAGATGTGAGGGGATGTTATAGGTGCATTTGGATGTTATTAGGTCATGGTCAGGGGACGGTAGGAAGGGGAAATTGCATTAAGGGCCAAACTTATCATACTGGCGAACCGGTTACCTGGTCAGGGGGCCCACAAGCTGTGCGGATACTGAGGCAGCAGGAAAATGTGAAGTTTCAAAACTTACAGTACAGCCTCTCACTTATATATGGAATCTAAAAAATAAAACAAATGAATGCATATCACAAAACAGAAACAGATATAGAGAACAAACTAGTAGCTACTAGTGGGGAGAGGGAAGGAAGAGGTGCAAGACAGGGGTAGAGGATTAAGAGATACAAACTGCTATGTGTAAATAAGATAAGCAGGAAGAATATATTGTACAGCACAGGGACATACAGCCATTATTTTGTAATAAATTTATTTTTTTTAATTTTATTTTTTTAACATCTTTATTGGAGTATAATTGCTTAAAAATGGTATGTTAGTTTCTGCTGTATAACAAAGGGAATCAGGTATACATATACATATATCCCCATAACTCCTCCCTCTTGCATCTTCCTCCCACCCTCCCTATCCCACCCCTCTAGGTGGTCACAAAGCACCGAGCTTATCTGCTTGTGCTATTGAACTACTTCCCACTAGCTGTCTATTTTACATTTGGTAGTATATATAAGTCCATGCCACTCTCTCACTTGGTCTCAGCTTTCCCTTCCCGCTCCCTGTGTCCTCAAGTCCATACTCTACATCTGCATCTTTATTCCTGTTCTGCCCCTAGGTTCTTCATAACCATTTTTTTTGATTCCATATATATGTGTTAGCATGTGCTATTTTTTTTCTCTTTCTGACTTACTTCACTCTGTATGACAGTCTCTAGGTCCATCCACCTCACTACAAATAACTCAATTTCATTTCTTTTTATGGCTGAGTAATATTCCATTGTATATATGTGCCACATCTTCTTTATCCATTCATCTGTCAATGGACACTTAGGTTGCTCCCATGTCCTGGCGATTGTAAATAGAGCTGCAGAAAATATTGTGGTACATGACTCTTTTTGAACTATGGTTTTCTCATGCTATATGCCCAGTAGTGGGATTGCAGGGTCGTATGGTTGTTCTATTTTTAGTTTTTTAAAAAACGTCCATACTGTTCTCAATAGTGGCGGTATCAATTTACATTCTCACCAACAGTGCAGGAGGGTTCCCTTTTCTCCACACCCTCTCCAGCACTAATTGCTTGTAGATTTTATGATGATGGCCATTCTGAGTGGTGTGAGGTGATACCTCAAGGTAGTTTTGATTTGTATTTCTCTAATGATGAGTGATGTGGAGAATTCTTTCATGTTTGTTGGCAATCTGTGTATCTTCTTTGGAGAAATGTCTATTTAGGTCTTCTGCCCATTTATGGATTGGGTTGTTTGTTTTTTCTGATATTGAGCTGCATAAGCTGCTTGTATATTTTGGAGATTAATCCTTTGTCAGTTATTTCATTTGCAAACATTTTCTCCCATTCTGAGGGTTGTCTTTTCGTCTTGTTCAGGGTTTCCTTTGCTGTGCAAAAGCTTTGAAGTTTCATTAGGTCCCATTTGTTTATTTCTGTTTTTGTTTCCATTTCTCTAGGAGGTGGGTCAAAAAGGATCTTGCTGCGATTTATGTCATAGAGTGTTCTGCCTACGTTTTCCTCTCAGAGTTTTATAGTGTCTGGCCTTACATTTAGGTCTGTAATCCATTTGGAGTTCATTTTTGTGTATGATGTTAGGGAGTGTTCTAATTTCATTCTTTTACATGTAGCTGTCCAGTTTTCCCAGCACCACTTATTGAAGAGGCTGTCTTTTCTCCACTGTATATTCTTGCCTCCTTTATCAAAAATAAGGTGACCATATATGCCTGGGTTTATCTCTGGGATTTCTATCCTGTTCCATTGTTCTATATTTCTGTTTTTGTGCCAGCACCATACTGTCTTGATTACTGTAGCTTTGTAGTATAGTCTGAAGTCAGGGAGCCTGATTCCTCCAGCTCCATTTTTCTTTCTCAAGATTGCTTTGGCTATTTGGGGTCTTTTGTGTTTCCATACAAATTGTGAAATATTTTGCTTTAGTTCTGTGAAAACTGAAATTGGTAGTTTGATAGGGATTGCATTGAACCAGTAGATTGCTTTGGGTAGTATAGTCATTTTCACAATATCGAGTTTTCCAATCCAAGAACATGGTATATCTCTCCATCTGTTTGTATCGTCTTTAATTTCTTTCATCAGTGTCTTATAGTTTTCTGCGTACAGGTCTTTTGTCTCCTTAGGTAGGTTTATTCCTAGGTATTTTATTCTTTTTGTTGCAATGGTAAATGGGAGTGTTTCCTTAATTTCTCTTTCAGATTTTTCATCATTAGTGTATAGGGATGCAAGAGATTTCTGTGCATTAGTTTTGTATCCTGCTACTTTACCAAATTCATATATTAGCTCTAGCACTTTTCTGGTAGAGTTCTTAGGATTCTCTATGGATAGTGTCATGTCATCTGCAAACCATGAAAGCTTTACTTCCTCTTTTCTGATTTGGATTCCTTGTATTTCTTTTTTTTCTCTGATTGCTGTGGCTGAAACTTCCAAAACTATGTTGAATAATAGTGGTGAGAGTGGGCACCCTTGTCTTCCTCCTAATCACAGTGGAAATGGTTTCAGTTTTTCACCATTCAGAACGATGTTGGATGTGGGTTTGTAATATATGGCCTTTATTGTGTTGAGGTAAGTTCCCTCTATGTCTGCTTTCTGGAGGGTTTTTATTATATATGGGTGTTGAATTTTGTTGAAAGAGTTTTCTGCATCTCTTGAGAAGATCATATGGTTTTTCTCCCTCAATTTGTTAATATGGTGTATCACATTGATTGGTTTGCATATATTGAAGAATCCTTGCATCCCTGGGATAAATCCCACTTGATCATGGTGTATGATCCTTTAAATGTGCTGTTGCATTCTATTTGCTAGTATTTTGTTGAGGATTTTTGCATCTATGTTCATCAATGATATTGACCTGTAGTTTTCTTTCTTTGTGACATCTTTGTCTGGTTTTGGTATTAGGGTGATTGTGGCCTTGTACAATGTGGTTGGGAGTATTCCTCCCTCTGATGTATTTTGGAAGAGGTTGAGAAGGATAGGTGTTAGCTCTTCTCTAAATGTTTGATAGAATTCACCTGTGAAGCCATCTGGTCCTGGGCTTTTGTTTGTTGGAAGATTTTGAATCACAGTCTCAATTTCAGTGCTTGTGATTGGTCTGTTTATATTTTCTATTTCTTCCTGCTTCAGTCTCGGAAGGTTATGCTTTTCTAAGAATTTCTCCATTTCTTCCAGGTTGTCTATTTTATTGGCATATAGTTGCTTGTAGTACTCTCTCATGATCCTTTGTATTTCTGCAGTGTCAGTTGTTACTTCTCCTTTTTAATTTCTAATTCTATTGATTTGAGTCTTCTCCCTTTTTTTCTTGATGAGTCTGGCTAATGGTTTATCAATTTTGTTTATCTTCTCAAGGAACCAGCTTTTAGTTTTATTGATCTTTGCTGTTGTTTCCTTCATTTCTTTTTCATTTATTTCTGATCTGATCTTTATGATTTCTTTCCTTTTTGCTAACTTCGGGGGTTTTTGTTCTTCTTTCTCTAATTGCTTTAGGTGTAAGGTTAGGCTGTTTATTTGAGATGTTTCTTATTTCTTGAGGTAGGATTGTATTCTATAAACTTCCCTCTTAGAACTGCTTTTGCTGCATCCCACAGGTTTTGGGTCGTTGTGTTTTCACTGTCATTTGTTTCTAGATATTTATTGATTTTCTCTTTGATTTCTTCAGGGATCTCTTGGTTATTTAGCGTGTATTGTTTAGCCTCCCTGTGTTTGTTTTTTTTACAGATTTTTTCCTGTATTTGGTATCTAGTCTCGTAGCATTGTGGCTGGAAAAGATACTTGTTAAGACTTCAATTTTCTTAAATTTACCAAAGCTTGATTTGTGACCCAAGATATGATCTATGCTGGAGAATGTTCCATGAGCACTTGAGAAGAAAGTGTATTCTGTTGTATTTGTATGGAATGTCCTATAAATATCAATTAAGTCCATCTTGTTTAATGTATCATTTAAAGTTTGTATTTCCTTATTTATTTTTATTTTGGATGATCTGTCCATTGGTGAACGTGTGATGTTAAAGTCCCCTACTATGATTGTGTTACTGTCGATTTCCCCTTTTATGGCTGTTAGCATTTCCCTTATATATCGAGGTGCTCCTATGTTGGGTGCATAATATTTACAGTTGTTATATCTTCTTGGATTGATCTGTTGATCAATATGTTGTGTCCTTCTTTGTCTCTTGTAATAGTCTTTATTTTAAAGTCTGTTTTGTCTGATAAGAGATTTGCTACTCCAGCTTTCTTTGATTTCCATTTGCGTAGAATATCTTTTTCCATCCCCTCACTTTCAGTCTGTATGTGTCCCTAGTTCTGAAGTGGGTCTCTTGTAGACAGCGTATATATGAGTCTTGTTTTTGTATCCATTCAGCCAGTCTATGTCTTTGGTTGGAGCATTTAATCCATTTACATTTAAGGTAAGTATCAATATGTATGTTCCTATTACCATTTTCTTAATTGTTTTGGGTTTGTTATTGTAGGTCTTTTCCTTCTCTTGTGTTTCCTGCCTATAGAAGTTCGTTTTGCATTTATTGTAGAGCTGGTTTTATGGTGCTGAATTCTCTTAGCTTTTGCTTCTCTGTAAAGGTTTTAATTTCTCTGTCGAATCTGAATGATATCCTTGCTGGGTAGAGTAATCTTTGTTGTTGTTTTTTCCCTTTCGTCACTTTAAATATGTCCTGCCACACCCTTGTGGCTTACTGAGTTTCTGCTGAAAGATCAGTTGTTAACCTTATGGGGATTCCCTTGTACGTTATTTATTGCTTTTCCCTTGCTGCTTTTAATATTTTTTCTTTTTATTTAAGTTTTGATATTTTGATTAAGATTTGTCTTGGCATGTTTATCCTTTATGGGACTCTCTGCACTTCCTGGACTTGATTGACTATTTCCTTTCCCATATTAGGGAAGTTTTCAAGTATAATCTCTTCAAATATTTTCTCAGTCCCTTTCTCTCTCTTGCTCTTCTGGGACCCTATAATTCAGATGTTGGTGCATTTCATGCTGTCCCAGAGGTCTCTGAGACTGTCCTGAATTCTTTTCATTCTTTTTGCTTTATTCTGCTCTGCAGTATTTATTTCCATTATTTTATCTTCCAGGTCACTTATCCATTCTTCTGCCTCTGTTATTCTGCTATTGATTCCTTCCAGAGAATTTTTAATTGCATTTATTGTATTGTTCATCATTGTTTGTCTGCTCTTTAGTTCTTCCATGTCCTTGTTAAACGTTTCTTGTATTTTCTCTATTGTATTTCCAAGATTTTGAATCATCTTTACTATCATTACTCTGAATTCTTTTTCAAGTAGACCATTTCCTCTTCATTTGTTTTGTCTGGTGGGTTTTTACATTCCTCCTTCATCTGCTGTTTGTTTCTCTGTCTTCTCATTTTGCTTATCTTACTGTGTTTGGGGTCTCCTTTTCGCAGGCTGTAGGTTCGTAGTTCCCATTGTTTTTGGTGTCTGCCCCCAGTGGCTAAGGTTGGTTCAGTGGGTTTTGTAGGCTTCCTGGTGGAGGGGACTAGTGCCTGTGTTGTGCATGCGGCTGGATTTTGTCTTTCTGGTGGGCAGGACCGCATCTGGTGCTGTGTTTTGGGGCATATGTGAACTTATTATGACTTTAGGCAGCCTCTCTGCTAATGGGTGGGTTTGTGTTCCTGTCTTGCTAGTTGTTTGGCACAGGGTGTCCAGCACTGTAGCTTGCTAGTCGTTGAGTGGAGCTGGGTCTTAACATTGAGATTGAGATCTCTGGGAGATGTTTTGCCGTTTGATATTATGTGGAGCTGGGAGGTCTCCAGTGGACCAATGTCCTGAACTCAGCTTTACCACCTCAGAGGCACAGGCCTAACACCCAGCTGGAGCACCAAGACCCTGTCAGCCACATGGCTCAGAAGAAAAGGGAGGAAAAGAAGAAAGAAAGAGAGAGAGAGAGAGAGAGAGAAAGAAAGAAAAGAAAGAAGGAAGGAGGAAGGAAAGAAAGAAAGAAAAGAAAATAATTAAAATAAATAATAAAAAATAATTATTAAAAATTAAGAAAATTTAAAAGTAATAAAAAAAGAAAGAAGAGAGAAACCAAACCAAAAAACAAATCCACCAATGATAACAAGTGCTAAAATCTATACTAAAACAACAACAACAAATGGACATGCAGAACCCTAGGACAAATGGTAAAAGCAAAGCTATACAGACAAAATCACACAAAGAAGCATACACATACACACTCACAAAAAGAGAGAAAGGAAAAAAATATATATATCGTTGCTCCCAAAATCCCCCTCCTCAATTTGGGATGATTCGTTGTCTATTCAGGCATTCCAACGATGCAGGGTACATGAAGTTGATTGTGGAGATTTAATCTGCTGCTCCTGAGGCTGCAGAGAGAAATTTCCCTTTCTCTTTTTGTTCGCACAGCTCCCGGGGTTCGTCTTTGGATTTGGACCCGCCTGTGTGTGTAGGTCGCCTGAGGGCGTCTGCTCTTCACTCAGACAGGACGGAGTTAAAGGAGCAGCTGATTTGGGGGCTCTGGCTCACTCAGGCCGGGGGGAGGGTGGGGTACGGAATGTGGGGCGAGCCTGCAGCGGCAGAGGCCAATATGACGTTGCAGCAGCCTGAGGTGCGCCGTGTGTTCTCCTGGGGAAGTTGTCCCTGGATCACAGGACCCTGGCAGTGGTGGGCTGCACAGCCTCCCGGGAGGGGCGGTGTGGACAGTGACCGGTGCTCGCACACAGGCTTCTTGGTGGTGGCAGCAGCAGCCTTAGCGTCTCATGCCCGTCTCTGGTGTCCGCACTGATAGCCGTGGCTCGCGCCTGTCTCTGGAGCCCGTTTAGATGGTGCTCTGAATCCCCACCCCTCGCGCTCCCCGAAACAATGGTCTCTTGCCTCTTAGGCAAGTCCAGACTTTTTCCTGGACTCCCTCCTGGCTAGCCATGGCGCACTAGCCCCCTTCAGGCTGTGTTCACGCAGCCAGCCCCAGTCTTCTCCGAAGCCCGAGCCTCAGCTCCCAGCCCCCGCCCGCCCCGGCGGGTGAGCAGACGAGACTCTCGGGCTGGTGAGTGCTGGCCAGCACCAATCGTCTGTGCGGGAATCTCTCCCCCTTTGCCCTCCGCACCCCTGTTGCTGTGCTCTCCTCCGTAGCTCTGAAGCTTCCGCTCTGCCAACCCACGCACGTCTCTAACCGTGAAGGGGCTTCCTAGTGTGTGGAAACTTTTCCTGCTTCACAGCTCCCTCCCAGAGGTGCAGGTCCCATCCCTATTCTTTTATCTCTGTTTTTTCTTTTTTCTTTTGCCCTACCCAGGTACGTGGGGAGTTTCTTGCCTTTTGGGGAGTCTGAGTTCTTCTGCCAGCATTCAGTAGTTGTTCTGTAGGAGTTGTTCCACACGTAGATGTATTTCTGATGTATTTGTGGAGAGGAAGGTGATCTCCACGTCTTACTCTTCCGCCATCTTGAAGGTCTCCTGGAATAACTTTAAATGGAGTATAATCTACAAAGATATTGAATCACTATGTCATACACCTAAAACTAAATCACCTATAATAAATCAACTCTACTTCAATAATTAATAAATAAAAATAAAATGTACTGTATATCCTGGATTAGTGTTGGCCCCCCAGTTTCTCCATTGGAGGAACTTAAATTAGCATCCTAACTGGAAAGAGAGTTCTAGGGTTTTGAAGATGCATTTGTGTATAGCAGGCCAACTATTTTTCCTTAGATTGTATTTTATTTTAGAGTGTTTGCTTGGAGTTTATGAAGTCTTTATTAAGATTATGGACCCCAGACTTCCTCTTGGTGCTACCACTTTCCTGTGATGTTCTTGCTTCTCCCTTCACCCCAGCACCACTTACACATCATGCATACCTCCGCACAAGCTTACTTACTCAGGGAACCCTGTCTTGGACCCATAATCTTGGTCAGCTTACCTTGTTGTATGAACTCACAGAACACTGTCCTTTCTCTCATAACACTTATCTCAGAGTGTAATTATACCCATATTTGTGCGATTGTTTGAAGAACTTCTGTCTCTCCCACGAACCTCTAGGCTCTATGAGGGCACAGCCCATGTCTGCTTTTGCTCATCTTTAGATTTCAGCATCTGACACCACATCAGGCATTTAAAAGGTGCTTAGGGCCTTCCCTGGTGGTGCAGTGGTTAAGAATCCTCCTACCAATGCAGAGGACATGGGTTCGAGCCCTGGTCCAGGAAGATGCCACGGAGCAACTAAGCCCGTGTGCCACAAATGCTGAGTCTGCGCTCTAGAGTCTGCAAGCCACAAGTACTGAGCTGACGTGCCACAACTACTGAAGCCCACTTGCCTAGAGCCCGTGCTCCACAACAAGTGAAGCTACTGCAATGAGAAGCCTGAGCATGACAACAAAGAGTAGTTCCCACTCGCCACAACTAAAGAAAGCCTGTGCGCAGCAATGAAGACACAACACAGCCAAAAATAATAAATAAATAAATTTAATAAAAAACTAAAAGGAAAGGTGCTTAATCTGTTGAATAGATGGATAAATCTCAGCATTCTGCCTCTGCTGGGGGTTCTAAGAGGCATTTGGTCAGGGCAGATTGGCTTCCTCATCCCACACTTCACAGAGTGGGGTCAAGCTCTTAAGTCCCCTTAATAACCTAGAACCGTGCTTTCAGGACTGCATTTCTGAGAAATCCTTTTTAAATTCAAAGCATTTGAGTATTTAACACAATCATCCATGACAGGCAGCTACTTTTTATTAGGATAAGGCACTTATTTTAAAACTCTGTCACATCAAATCCTGATTACAAGAACTGTGACAAAGGTGATGAGCAAGGCCAGTGTCCACTACCATCCTTGTTCTAGAGAAAACTTTGTCACTCTGGAATCTGAACGGGTAGCAACTCTCAACAAGTGAGGAATTCAGGGTTTTGTGAAGGTATTGTTCAAGGTTTGAAGGCTCAACAGTATTTTATTCTCAGCCCAACTCCAACTGGAAGTGAGAAGTTTGCTAAATCTCTGCATTAGTCTACTCAGGCTGCTATAACAAAATACCACAGACTGGGTAGCTTAAACAGCAGACATTTATTTCTTATAGCTCTGGAGCCGAGAAGTCCACGATCAACGGGCCCGTAAATTCAGTTCCTGATAAGGGCTCTCTTCCTGGCTTGCCTTCTTGCTGTGTCCTCACGAGAGAGAGAGAGAGAGAGAGAGAGAGAGAGAGAGAGAGAGAGAG
>NW_020172632.1:1537545-1583315 GCF_003031525.2 Neophocaena asiaeorientalis asiaeorientalis | reverse complement strand
GGAGGGAGGGAGAGAGAGAGAGAGAGAGAGAGAGAATGCGCATATGCATGTGTGCAAAAGCACCAGAGTGCAAGTAAACTCTTATCTCCCTTCCCTTCTTATAACGATACTAGTACAATCACGGGGTGGGGGTGGGGGCCCCACCCTCATGATCTCGTCTAAATCTAAGTATCTCCCAGAGATCCTACGTCCAATACCATCACATTGGGGGTTAAAGCTTTAACATGGATATGGGGGGACAGACATTCAGTCCAGAACATTCTGGCTTTGTTCCCCCAGTTCATGTCTTCCCACATGCAAAATACATTTATTCCATCCCACTAACCCCAAGACTTAAGTCATTCTAGCATCAAGTCTAAAATATAAAGTCCAGAGTCTCATCTAAGTAACATCTCATCTAACTCAGATACGACTGAAACTCAAGGTATTATTTATCCTGAGGCAAAATTCCTCTCCAGCTGTGAACACATGAAACCAGATAAGTTATGTGCTTCCAAAATACAATGGTGAGCTAGACATAGGATAGATGTTCCCATTCCAAAAGGGAGAAATTAGAAAGAAAAAAGAAGTGATAGCAAGTCCAAAACCTAGTAAGGCAACCTCCATTAGATCTTAAGGCTTGAGAGTAATCCTCTTTGATTCAATGCTGTGCCCTTCAGGCTAATGCGGGTGACAGTGTCACCTTCATGGCTAGGCAGCGCAGCCCCACTCCTTCATCTCCGCAGGGCCCTACCTCCACAGACCTCTGTGGTGACCCTGCCCTCAAGGTACTGGCCAGAGGTATCCTGACCTGCTAAAACTGGAGAGGTGGCCCCACCCTTTGAAGCTGAGGAGGAACTAGCCCTTTCTCCTGGGTCTGTGGTGGGAACGGCAGCCCTGATGATCTGTGAATCTCCTTTGGTGTCATCCTTCCCTTTTTTTTTTGAGGAATAGTGCACATTCACGGCCAAATAGCTCTAGGGTCCCATCCTGTATTGAAGATAGAATCCAAGAAATCTGACAGCCTTCCTTCATTCCATCCCACTTTCTCCGCCTCCCTTAGTCCCAGCTGAGAGTGTTCCTGCCGGTGTAATGCCATCTGTATTCCTGGCTTCTGTTGAGATGGCTGATTAAGCTCGTTAGTTGTACCCATGATCTCTTTATCAAGGGATAGTCTAGCTGCCTCCTTGGTGTTCTCTTCCAAACACACCTGGACAAGCTGAGAATTTTCCAGATCTTCAACTTCTGGTTCTTTTTTCCCTTCTTCAATTCATCTCTCTCTTCTTATGTTTTACTATAAGCATTCAAGGGGAACCAAGCAGCTCCTTCAACACTTTGCTTAGAAATCTCCTCAGCTAAATATCCAGTTTCATTGCTCACAAGTTCTACCTTCCACAAAAGAGTGGAACACAGTTCAGGCAAGTTCTTTGCCACTTTATAACAAGGATCACCTTTCCTTCAGTTTCCAATAATGTGTTCCTCATTTCCATCTGAGATCTCACCAGAATCACCTCAAGCATATACCTCAAAATTCTTCCAGCCTCTACCCATTATCTAGTTTCAAAACTACCTCCACATTTTTAGTGATTTGTTACAGCACCCCACTCCATAGTGCCAGAATATCTGTATTGGTCAGCGTTCTTGAGAGGCAGGACCAACTCATGATACATACATATATATTTCTTTTTTTCTTTTCATGTTAACTAATTGATTCACATGATTATGGAGTCTGAGAAGTCCCAGGGTCTGCAGTTGGCAAGCTGGAGACCCAGGAAAGCCAGTATTACAGTTCCAGTCTGAGTTAGAAAGCCTGACAACCAGGAGAGCTGATGGTGTAAGTGTCAGTCTAGGGAGAAAACCATGTCCCAGCTCAACCGTCAGGTAGGGAGAGAGCAATTTCTCCCTTTACTCCACCTTTTCATTCTATTCAGGCCCTCAAAGGACTGGATGATGCCCACCTTTGTTAGCAAGAGCCATTCGCTTTACTCTACCTAACCAGATGCTAATCTCATCCAGAAACACCCTCTCAGACACACCCAGAAATAATCTTTAATCAAATATCTGGGCACCCCACGGCCCAGTAAGTTAACACATAAAATTAACCATCACTGTCTTGTTCCTTTAATTACAATAATTTAAGGTCTTCTTTGTGCCAGGCTCTGGGATAGGGACAGGAGAGGCAGGAATGCCAAGCCCCAGATCTCAAAGTGCTCACAATCTAGTAGGGGAAACGTTGACAACAATATGAGGGAAAAGTAATCAGTGTCATTAGAGCAGAACAAGCATGGTGACCTGGGAAAGTCATGTTATTACCTAAGATGAAGTCTGGGCCGTGCAGAATCCACATTACAGATCCTTCAACTTGCTAAAGCACCAAGATGTTTACTCATGTGACTGTGGATCTATGAGTGCCTTCTAAAAACAGCAACCATCTCCTCATGTAATAGCCAATGAGCTGACGTAGCTCCAGGAGAGAAAACCCCAGCATCTTCCAGAGCTCTCTTAAGGCTTTTTACAGTCTCTCCTCTATCACCTGCCATGCCAGGAGCTCAGGAGAGCAAGGACATTAGTTTCAGACGCTCCTAGCTTCTTCATCCTACTGTTCCCCTTCAACTTTGTGCATAAAGTGATGCCTTAATCCCCCTGATATATTTGTTCTTCATTTATAAAATGAAGATAATAATAACTACCCTCCAGATGGTTCTGAAAAATCAACTAGGATAATTTAATGGTCTAATACATTGCCTGCCATATAGTAAATCTTTAGCAAAGGTGAATATTTCTCACATCTCTCCACTTGTCCCCACTCTGTACCCCTGTTTAACCATGTCTGACAATTGTAAAAAGCAATGATTTCCTTGCAGAGGTGGGGTAATCCTCACGCAACAGAAAGAAACTGCTTTTTACAACGTGGGTTTATTCATTCAGTGAGCTTTCCTTGTGTGGCTGCTATGTACAACAGAATAGATTTGAATGTGACAAAAAGCCTTACCCAACTCATGTCAAAATCTTGTGCAACCCCCAAATGCCTTTTCAAGTCAATTCAGCTGTCCCATATTAAACACTACCATCTGCTAGACAATGAGTTAGGCACTGTGATTCAGAAACAGATGAGACATTGTCCTTGTCTCAAAAAGTTAAAAAATCAGACCCTGCAAAAACCGAAATGCTACAACAGAAGTGTATAGATAGTATAAAGGGGAGTAGTCCAGAAACACCTTCCCTGACAAAGCAAGGAAAGGCTTCAAGAGAGGAAGTGATAGTTGATCTTGGCTTTGGCAAATGAGTAGGATTAGCTTGTTTTGGGATTTTGTGAAATATGTTGGTAACAGGAGGCTCTCTCAGATACGTCTCATCCTTGTTCTGGGCCCCAGGGGGAGGGCGGGGTTCCTGGAACACGGGTGGGAGGATGGCAGAGGGGAACCTTGCTCTGTACCAGCCCAGGAGGCAGGAGAGCTGAAGTGATTTGCCTGAAGTCACAAGAAAACTGGCTCATAGACCACACTTCTACTCTACACCCATTGTTCACATGGCTCACTCCTCACGTCACTCCCTCATTGTTTGGTCGTTCAGCCCCAAACCAAAAACTCAGTTCCTTTCACAGTCCATTCCTTTACCCTACCCTGCTTCACTTCACTTCTTAGCTCTTATTTCCACCTGACATTGTATATCCATTGGGGTTTTTTTGTCTGTCTTTCCTACAAGATTGTAAGTTGCATGAAGGCAGGGACTTTGTCTTCTGCAGTGGGAGTGCCTAGAAAAATGGTTGGCACGTAGTAGCTCTCAACAAATGTTTGTTGCATGAGTGAATGAATGAATGCTGTGATGAATATCCTTGTTCATCTATCTTTACCCAATTGTCCAATTATTTTCTTAGGATCAGTCTCCCAAAGCAAAATTGCTGAGTGTCCAAGGTTATTCATTGATTAGTGCAGTGACTGGCATAGAGTGGATAATTTATCAACATCTGTTGAGTGACTGAAATTGAATGTTTTTTCATAAACTGTACCAAATTAACTGATTTCAGATTTAAATTCTGCCAATATTTTATTGAGCATATAAACCATTTGTTCATTCATTTATTTACTTATCAGACATTAACTGCATTATGAATATAAAATCAGTTGGAAAATAGTCCTCCAATAGACTGAGACGCTCTCAGTCTAGTGACGAAGGCAGACAGGTTGACCAATAGTTGGGAACTCGGCCTCCTCTCCTCTCACAGTGAGCCCAGCTGCTTGGGTTCTTTTCTGGCCTCTGCCACTCATCCCCTGTGAAACCTTAGCGATTTGCATGGCCCCTCTGAACTTGTTTTCTCACCTGGAAGATAGAAAGAGTTGAAATCACTATTTTATGGGGCTGTGGAGAAGAATAAGATGTTAATGCACACAAAGGCACGTAGGGCACCGCCTGGCATGTGGCAAGAGTTCTGTAAATGTTGACATTATTACCAGCCCCATTTTACAAAAATGACTGAAGCTCAAAAAGCCTCCATTGTTTGTCTAAGGTCGGTAATAGAGATGGAATTTGAGTCGAATTCTCGCAACTCTATACCCAGGCACTCCTCACATTATTATTCTGCCTATACCATTCAGACTTCTTTTCCTGTGGACATAACCTTCTCCTGGACTTTGAAATGTGGGGTCCAGGACTTTAGTTGTGTCCCTAGGCCTTTTGTTGCCCATCCAACCCCTGCCTCCCGCTCTCCCCTTGCCCTTCATACTTTGCTGACAAACCCCCAACTGCAAACCCACATGTTAATAGTTTTAAGGAAGAAAAAAATTCTTTTGATAATTAAGCTGGTGGAATTTAGAAATCAACAGAACAGTACATTTTCCCAGCAGAGCCAAGAAATTAATTAGGAGCAATTTGCTGTCAGAAACAGTTTCCATAATTTTAAGTTAAAAAAAAGCAGCAAACCATTTTTGTGGGTGTTTTTCCTTGGTATACTTTCTACTCTAAACTGATTTAACTCCTAGAAAGACAAATTCTTCCAAAGACCCTATTTTCTGTTCCTCAGACTTTTCCCCTGAGAGAGATTCCAGCCTCTCTCTGGCTGCTCATATTCAAGAGCAAGGAGGAATCGTGTGTGATAGAGCCTTTTTGATTGCCTCCCTCACTCCATAGGGTAGAACTTGTACTTTGCCAATGGAGCGATTATGAAATGCGAACGTTCCTGTCCCACGAGTTGGGGCAGAGGGTAGGGCATGTGATGCTTTTGAAAAGAAGTCTGAGAGGGGAGGAACAGAGGTGATGGTATAATGAATGGGCCATGCCAGGAGCCTGCTCTATAGAGAGGCACTAAGGAATTGTGGCTTATAGCATACCTCTACAAACTGACTGCGTGTACTCACCCAGACTCCGCCCTTTTTCTACCCATGTGATCTTGGTCAAGTTCTTCAATTTCTCTGTGACTCAGTTTCCTCGTAGGGTAGTCATGATGATTCACGGAGCTCGTAAGTCAACAGGAAGATTCACGGTGCTTGGGGTGTATACAAGTGTTTGTGACGGTCTCCTGTTATGATCATGGTGGTGATGATGATGAGGATGAGTGGCAGGTCCAAAATCCCAAAGGAGAAGTCTGAGCTGTTACTGGACCCATCTTGGACTTGGGCACTGTGGTTCCAGACTCACAATGCCCACACTAAAAAGCTGTTCTGTCACAACAACCCTTTATTTTGTAAGGCATCAGGGCAAAGAACAGTGGTTGTGAGATGTCTCACACACACACACACACACACACACACACGTGTTACTAATAACAGTGAAAACACTAAGCTTTATACATGATATACTTCTTTTGTATCGGTAGAACAGATTTAAGGTTAACCCTACAGTTTTGTTATTTTTATTTATTACTGTTCAAATATGAGAGGAAAAGAAGGGAGTAGAGTTACAACTAGAGCTAGAGAAGGGATTGTAACTGGCAGTCTGGAAATACCTGAAGCACAACCTGTCGGCAGCAATCATTACTATTACACAGTTAATAGTTCTGGCACGTTACCAGTTATTGTTATGCATCATTGCAATTTTTGTTTTGCTTTGTGTTTTAGTTTTATCTCAATCTGAGTTATCAGTCAACGTACAACCAAGAAAAAGAAACCACTCCAAATATTTAAAAGAGAGGGGACTCAATGCAAGGAATAGGTACCAGTTGAGAATCCAAACAGAGAATGGTGAACAAACTCAGAGGTCAGCAGGAAGACACTGCCATCCTAGGCTAGAGGGTCAAAGGGAGGACAGGTGATGCTGGATCCTAGGAGCTAGGGTTACCCAACAGAAGCTGAAACTGTGGCCACGTGTCCAGCAGTAGCTGGAGCCACGGAGGAGACTTAGCCACTGCCAGAGACATCTCCATGGAGGTTGGGGCGGGGGCAGTACTCTGGCTTATCTCTTCCACTTTCTGCTGCTTTGGCATCAGACAGCCATCCTGTCTTTGAACACAAGCTTCAACACTTACTAGCAGTGCAACCAGCCTCTCTGAACCTAGTGGTCCCATTTGTAAAGGGGATACCACCATATGGGGTTTGTCTTATCCCTTAGCCTATGGAAGATTTCCCAGCTGTTGTGATTCTGTGCAGCTAAAACTATTTCTTCCCTGCAACCACGCCTAAGACGGCTTTCCAAACAAAAAACATGGCTGCACATAGTGTTATACAAGAAACAATTATTGCCTTGAGTTGAAGTTGATAACTGCGAGGGGCAGCTATCAAGAGCCAGGACATAGAGTCAGACAATCCAAGAGCCAGGGAGATGAGAGCAGAGTGGAGGGTGGCAGGGAATATGAAGACGTGAGACCAGAGCTTTCACCCAGGGTTTTTCTACAGCATGCCTGCATCCAAAGACTGTGTTTAAAGGCCCATAGCCTGGGAAGCTGGGGAGAGCCATAATTACAAGAGTCAGTACCTATAAAGTGTTTGGCATGCCATTAGATATGCAATAAAAATTGATTTCCTCCTTACTCTTCTTTCATTTGCTTCAACACATACCTACTAAGCCCCTCGGCTATATGAAGACCTGTGGTAGGCACTAGGGATTTAGAGACAATATAATAAAGGAAAAGTCATAGAAAAAATTGACTAAAATTTAAATATGACAGATTTTTTACCAAATAAAAGCACAGTACAATAATATCATCTGGAGGCAATAAAAGAAGGGAGATTCATTTCACCTTAAGAAATCAAAGCAAGTTTCACCTTAAGTTTTTTTCAGAGAAAAAGAAAATATCATTTGACCAAAGCCTTAAAGAACAAACAAGATCTTGATTGGTAGAGAAGGAAGTAAGAGCTTTCAGGCAGTGGGAATAGCATGTACAGAGGCCTGGAGGTGAAAGAATAAAGAATATACTTGGGGGGCTTCCCTGGTGGCGCACTGGTTGAGAGTCCGCCTGCTGATGCAGAGGACATGGGTTCGTGCCCCAGTCCGGGAGGATTCCACATGCCGCAGAGCGGCTGGGCCCGTGAGCCATGGCCGCAGAGCCTGTGCATCTGGAGCCTGTGCTCCGCAACGGGAGAGGCCACAACAGTGAGAGGCCTGCATACAGCAAAAAAAAAAAAAAAAGAATATACTTGGGAACAGGTAAACAGTCCACTGTGCCTAGACTTTGGGGGATGGGAGAGACTTTGGGAAAGTATGAAGTTATACTGTGGGAGGTGAGGGTGGGAAAGACATTGGAGCTGGATCCTTAAGGGTCTCCTCTTAACCACAAAACCCCACATTTGTGGAGTCTTTTAGGGTTCAAAGGGTTGGTCTCAAACAAGCAATCTCCTGGCAGCAAGTCATGAAACACTTAATTCAGAAAAGTTTGAGTTGTAAATTATTCTTCTCCTGCCTAGGCCTTTATTTAGTTCACTAACAAGAGAGATTTATAACCCTCCAATCTGTGCTCTCATTTTGCTCTCTCTCAGGCCATGGGGCTCTTTCTAGAAATTTCTTAGCCAGTTCATCTGATCCCTAGACTCTAGAGTCTCACTTTCTGAAGCTCACGTCTCCCACCACAAACCTGCTTTTGGTAGTGGTTGAGGTGGTAGACTGGGACTGGAGCCCAGATTTACATTTTGCTAGCGTGTGCCTGTGTACCTGACTAGAGTACCAGCTTTCGTATTTCATGGTGACAACATGTGACTTTGGCAGTGCTGTACAATTCAGCAAACTCTTCCACACTCTTTGTATTGTTTAATTCTCCTACCAACGCTCAGAGGACAGATGCAATTTTTACCAGCCCCGTTTTATAAAATGAGAGAATGAGGTGTATGATAGGAGCAGAGGCTGCCTGGAACCCTGGTCTTCTGAAGCAAGTTAAGGGTTTGATTGTGCCAAGAAGGGTTGTCTAAGGAATGACGGGAGGAACTCTTATTATCTGGGACTTCAGGAAGGAGTTGTTCCTCCACCTTGGGGCTTAAATGCACTAAAATGATCTGTGATTCTTAGTCAAATTGAATTGTGGGCAATGGTTGGAGAAGAAAGAAGGGCTTTGAGATCCAAAATGAAGGTCCTGAACAGAGCAGACGACCAAACCACAGATTCCAGAAACAGGGAGGAAGCCCCTCCAGTCTCTCCTTGTCCAAGTCTTCCAGCACAGGGACCTCCCTGCTTGAGTACCTCCATCACCCACAGGAAACAGTCCAATGTCCTCGGCACGGCATTAAGGAATTTGCACTGTCTGCCCCCAAAGCCGTTTCCATCTTTATCTCTTAGACATACTGAACTGTTCGCTTGGTACTTGCATGGATGCTGCATATTGCCACATCCATGCCTTTGCTTATGGAGTTTCCTCTGCCAGAAATGCCCTTTTCCCTTGTTTCCAACTTGTCCGTTTATTCATACATTTATTCCTTTAGTCAGTCCGTGAATAAAGTGCCCACTATGTGCCAGACACTGCTCTAAGCACTGGGAATACAAAAGGGAACATCAAAAGTAGTCTCTGCCTTCATTGGGGAGGAGAAAAGTATTAAACAATCACACAAGTTATAAGGACACACTATAAAAAGGGTAAAGTAAATGGTGTAAGGAGATGCTACACCAGGAGGTCCTAGAGAGTTCCCGTATCAGGGAGGGCTTTTCTGAGGCAGGATATTTAAGTTGAAGGAAGTCTCTGGTACCCCTTAGCCAATTCAGTAACCAAATCTTTTATAAAGTCGATTCGAGAGGCAGGTTGGAGTCTGGAAGTCACAGCCCCAGTGAGAAGGCGGGTTGCACTAAAATGGGATCCTTCCTTCCCTCCTGGCCTCCGCAGCAATTCCCAAAATAGGAAGCAAGCGGAATTGTTTTTGTGTTCGAAGCTGAAATTATTTTTGTTTCCCTCCTCCCTCCATGCTCCCCCGCCAGCATGCTTCTCACCGCATCTCAGTATTTATGTTTAGAGTCCCGAGGAGCCTACCATGTGCATCTCCCATGTGCCAACCACGTGCTGGGTACTTGGTGTGCCTCTTTACATTAAACACTTACAGCAGTGCGCTGAAGCCAGTTTAGTTCCAGTTTTGCAAGTGAGGAAACTGAAGCTCAGTGAGGTGAGTGGATTGCCCTGTTTACACAGGTAGCCGGCCAGTCACACGCACTGGTCCCAGCACTGTTGGAGCACACAGAGCACACCTGCTTCCTCTCCCTCAGCAGCCCCTCACATGGGAAGACAGTAACGTGGCTGACCTCCAGGTCTTCCCTTCCCCAGGCCAAGCTCCCCAGCCTTTAGCTTTTATCCCCAAAATGGCAATTCCAGAGCCTCCCTCTCCCCCACTTGTCCTCCTCCCATGGGATTCCTGTTTTGCTCCTTTGGGGAACAAATCTGGACCTGTCACTCCCCACGGTAGACTCATCCCACAATTCTCACTGATCTGAGGATAGAGGCCAATACCTCATCATGGCTGATAAAGCCCTGTAGGACTGACCCCTGTCTGCCCCTCCAGTCTTATATTAACCCAACGACCATCTCTTCCACCAGGCCTCACCCAGCACTCTGACCTTTCTGATGTCCTCCATTCTCTCTCACCTCTGCTCTTCTAAACATGTCTATCCTTATGTTTAGAACAGTTTTCAGTTAACTGACACCTAGTCATGGGAGGGTAAGTCTCCCTAAAGGAAGTCTGCTCTGCCCTTGTGGGCTGTGGTGAATGCCCTTTACCTCCACGTGTGAGCAAAGCCCACGGGTTTTCTGGGTCCCCGCTCTTGGCATGCTGGATTGTGATTGTCATTTTATATCTGACTCCCTCACTGTGAGGTCCTCCTTAAAAGCAGAAAGATAGGTTTGACTGTCCTTCCATTGTATCCCAAATGTCTGGCCTGTATTAGGTGTTTGGTGAAAATATGAGGTCAGGAAGAAAGAAAGGATAGAGAGAGGAAGGGAGGGAGGGAACGTGAAAGGGAGAGAGGGAGGAACAAAAGGGACTCAAGGAAACATATGGCCCTTGGAGGGCTTACAGTCTTGTTGACACATCTTGGGAGAAGGTAACTAACTACGCTGACGGCTCACAAGGTGTACCGTGTTCACACACAGCCTTTCTGTGGGATCACATAGTCCCACCATCCCCTCTCTTTCATATATTCCTTGCAATAATTCTGAGAAGAAGATATTCCCATTCTACAGATGCCAAAATTAAGGCCTAGCAAGGTGCCTTGGTTCAGAGATGAAATAAGCAGACCTGAAATTCAAGTTATTAATTACTCATTCAATCATTCATGCATTAAACACATTTTGGTGCGTCTTGCATTTCATATTTTGTGCTGGGCACTGAGAAAGAAAGGAGTAAGACTTGATTCTTGATCCAGAGAAAGTCCAAAGGAAGAAAAGGAGAAGTGAAGAAATACAGTAGTCTCGCTTGGGTAGAAATGTGCACAGGGTACTGTGGGAGCACGAAGGAAGCATCGGACTGGGCATTAAGGAAAAATGGGAACTTGTTAGGCAAAGAAGAAAGGGGAAATGAATTCTAAGCAGAGGCCTTGGGGAATGGAGAAGGAGAGACTTGGGAAAGGTGATAGATGGTGACCCCCACCTTTGATCACCAGAGTCCTTAGTCTGCCCCAGCTGACCTTTGCCCTGGTACCAGAGTCTAGCCAACCTCTGAGTGTGTGTTGGTCTCAAGGTAGGGCTGGCTTACTTATCAGGGGAGGCCAGTTAATTGTTTGGCACTATGTTTCAGCCTGCTGAACAGAACTGGATAAAGAAGGATATAACAGAGGGAACCAGAGGCGGTAGATGGTGATAGGAAAGCAAAGTTGCTTCTCAGGATTTGTCTTCCGACAGTGACTACTGAAAACACCCTGTGAGAATGAAGGAAATCTTTGCCCTACTAAGGGATAAGCATGTAGTGAATAGTTAGATGTATTAAGAAACCAAGGCTTCGGCCTTCAAGAATCTTGGAAAGTCTGATGCCAGAAAAGCTGGTACAGGCAATAAGGAATTTATTTTCTCTCAGGTGGTCCTGGTGTGTTTTGATACAGTGTGGTAGAGTGAAAGGGCCCCAGGCAGGAGCCATGAGACCTAGGCTTGCCTCCTAGCTTTGCAACTGGTTAAGTCAACTCTGGTGCCACTGAGGCAATGTGGATGTGAAAAGGACCAATGTGATTACAGACTATATTAGTAGAAATCTGATTATAAGAACAGAACCAGTAGCAGTAGACATACCTGCATATCTATCTATCTATCTATCTATCTATCTATCTATCTATCTATCCATCTATCCCTAGAGAGATTTATAATAAGAAATTGGCCCATGTAATTATAGAGACTGACAAGTGCCAAGATCTTCAGTTGGCGAGCTGGAGACCCAGGAGAGCGGATGGTGTAATTCTAGTCCAAAGAAAGGAAGGACAAGTAAGCTCAAGACCCAGGAAGGGCTGATATTTCCATCAGAGTCCAAAGGCAGGAAAAAACTGATGTCCCAACTCAAAGGCAGTCAGGCAGGAGGGCTTCTCTCTTATCTGGGGGGAAGGGGTAGTCTGCCTTTTCTTCTATTCCGGCCTTCAACTGATAGGTTGAGACCTACTCACACTAGGGAGAGCAATCTGCTTTGCTCAGTCTGTTGATTTCAGTGTTAAACTGATCCAGAAACATGTTCTTCCTCCAACGTCAAAGGCTGGAAGATTTCTAAGGGCTCTTGTAAGTCTAGGATTCCTTGGTTCATTCTTTGCATCTTTCACCAGAACTCCTGCTATACTATGCCCATTGACTTCTCTACCTTCAATCTCTCTTTATCCCTCACAAATCCATCCCCCAAATCCATTCCCAAGTCCATGCTGCAGCCAGAGAGACATTCTTGGCACACAACTCTGACCACTTCCTGCCCCTGTTAGCAGTCTCAAAGGCTCCTTGTTGCCCTCAGGATAAACCTCTCCAGATTTTCTCAGAGAAGGGCTGCTTTAGAATGATATTCAAGGCCTTTCAGAATCTAGCCTGGGGGTTTCCCTGGTGGCGCAGTGGTTGAGAGTCCGCCTGCCGATGATCCGGGAAGATCCCACATGCCGCGGAGTGGCTGGGCCTGTGAGCCATGGCCGCTGAGCCTGCGCGTCTGGGGATGCTTTTTATCACTCATTCCCCATGCACCCAATATTTCAGCCACAATGAAGTACTGGTCATTCCCCAAATGTGACAGGGTCTTTCACATACCTTTTTTGACCCGTTTTCTTTTCTTGGAATGTTCTCTGCCTCTTTATCCTTCAAAATCTATTTTGAATATTACCACCTCCAGGAAGCCCTCATTGACCACTCAGGCTGGTTTAAGAGCCTGCTCTGTGCTCCTCCAGCACTCCACATAACCTCTTCCACATAGTGGGGGAGCTGTCCTTCCCCAATATTCCATGAAGCCTTGAAGGCAAAGACAAGCATTCAGTGTTGGGTCCTGCCATGTGGATTCTTAATACTTATCTCCTGACCAAATGAAAATATATTTCCACGTTACCAGCTGGTTTCCTCAATCCAGGATGTGGAATACAGTGACTTTGTGAAGTTGCCAGTATGACCAATCATTTCCTCTTCTCACCATTTTTAGTGAAGTTTAATTGTAAAATTAATGCACATTCATTCAAGAAAAATGTAGGAGAAAATAGAAGGTGAAATGCTCAAAGACTACCACCATTGTCACATCACTGTATTTCCTTCCAGGCTTTTTTTCTATGCGTATTTTCTAAAAGGTATAGAACACCCACTTATTTTGTTTCTCTTCTTTTCTCTTAACAGCACAAGGTAAGAATTTTCCATGTCAATATGTAGTGCTCCATTACCATCATTCTTACTGGCTTGATAATATTCCATCAGGTAAATGCATAATAACTTATTTACTCCTTTTATATTGAATATTTAAGTTAATATTTTGTTCACCATTATGAAAAGAAATCTGTGGTAGGCATCTTTGTGCATAAAGCATTTCTTTGCATTTAGGATTTGTTCCTTAGGATTAGTGCCTCTGGTTGTCTTCATCTTGTGAAAATCAGGGCCTTGATCTAGCATCTGCCTGTGTTTTTTGCCCAAAACCCTTCATACCAAGAAAAGCAAAAACTGACATCAGTGCCCTAAGAATCACTTAGCCCAGTGTTCCATGTATGGCTCCTGATTAAGACAATATGCCCTTTCTCTAATGTGGCCATAAATATTTGCCTTCAGTGAAGTAGATGCCAAGGAGATAATATTGATTGCAAATCATAGCCCTTGTAATTAACCAATTTGTGCAGCTGGAAGATGGAGCTGGTGAAAACATTTGCTTCCGAAGGAGGATGACGGCCTTTCCAAATCTGTCTCTCATATATGAATTTGGCCTAATCCCGGGAACATTCCTGGTGTGGCTGCAGACTATCAGGTGCTCAAGATGTTGCCAAGGCTCTGGACAGAAACGAAATGTCTTGGTCTTTTGCCTGCCGATCACACAGCCTCCATCACCCACCCGAAACAGGCCTACATCTCCCAGGTGCCTCTGCAGGGACGCATAAGCACATACTAGAAAGGGTTATGAACTGAAGTTGGCCCTGGGTGCTGCGCTCTCTGTTCCTGCCTTATCAGGAAGTGTAAGAGGGAGGCCCAAGAAGCAGGAGGTTAGGCTTCTGGTCCCGTATCTACTGTGGAAGCCTGGCTCTGGACAGGTGAGGGCAGCAGAGAGCCAGTCAGTCTGGTCAGCTGGAATTCTAGCTGACCATAGCTGGTGGGAGCACCCAAGCTCAGCATTGTGGGAAAGGGGAGTACTAGATCCAGACACCTGCGTAAATGGAATAGGGGTCCAGGTACCCACCGGATAGAGATGAAATTCTAATTAATACTAATAAATCCTTTCACTTGGGCTTCCCTGGTGGCACAGTGGTTGAGAGTCTGCCTGCCGATACAGGGGACACGAGTTCGTGCCCCGGTCTGGGAAGATCCCACACGCCACGGAGCGGCTGGGCCCGTGAGCCATGGCCGCTGAGCCTGCGCGTCCGGAGCCTGTGCTCCGCAACGGGAGAGGCCACAACAGTGAGAGGCCCGTGTACCGCAAAAAACAAAAACAAACAAACAAACAAACAAAAAAATCCTTTCACTTAACCAGTATGCTTCAGTTTATAAATAGAATAAGTTATTCTGTTGAATCCTCTCCATAATCATATCCATTCAATAAATGAAAAAACTGAAGTTCATGGAAGTTAAATAACTTTCCAATGTTCACACAGCCCTCAATGGCAAAGCTGTGTAATAAACCAGGTCTGATCCCATGGAGTAACTGGAGTATATTTAATTCTTTACTTCCACTATCTCATTTGATTCTTGAAGCCCGTCAGGTCAACCAAATGCCCTCTTAAGTGGACAAATTGAGGCCTCCTAAACTTAACAGAACACTATCCCAGGTGATCAGGAATCGCTCGAGGCAGGAAATAGCAGCCTTCAAAATGTCATATATATTTGGGGGGCAGGGTGCAGGGCACTAGTCTCTGGCTTCCATGAAGCACTGGGCAAATATCTCTCCAGCCTCACTGTTTTCCCTGGCCACTCAGTTTTATCTCTGTGCTCAAACTTTTCTCAAGTGTTTGCAATTCCTAGAATGGACCAAGTTCTCTCTCATGTTTAGACTTTTGTGCATGTTGGTCCCTCAGCCTTGAATGACTTCCCTCACACCTGTTGGTCTGGTGAATTCCTCTTCATCCTGACCACCTCTGGGGCATTCCCTGAGTTCCTCATCCCTGAGCATGCTTAGACGCATCTGTGGTCTCACAGTGGTTTGCCCAAACCTGCATCTTTGCAAGTGTCACACTATATTATAATGTCCTCTTCCTTCGTTAGACTGTAGGCTTTTTACTGACAGAAGATATCCTATTAATCTTTCTGTTGGGCACATAGTTGGTGCTCAAATATTTATTGAATGAATGCATGCATGCATGAAGAAACATCTTCCATGGTGCAAGAGTCCAGGGGTACCAGAGGTTTCATGCTTATTGATTACGGGGATAAGCTCTCATAACCCACTAGGGAAATGAGTGTTGATTTCCTGAACCTTGGGGTTACAGGCTGGCAAAGGAGGCCACATTTCCTTCTTCTCTTCAGAAGCATGGTTAGTTTCCTGCCTGGGTGGCCATCTGGTTAAAAGGACTTAAAACACTAGAAGACCTCATGCAAAAGAGACACTTAATCTTTACCTTATTCCCACAAATGCCTGAACGTGAAGTCCAGGCACCTCCACAGTTCTATCTGAGCTTCTTTTCAGATTGATTTGGCAGAGTGAAATCTGGCTGTTCAGCCACAAAGAATGGTCTCAGACTTATTCAAGGCACTTCAAATTTTACCTACCCGTCCAAAACACAACTATTTCAGAGGTTTCCTCCATCCTCCTCAACTTGTACTTAACTGCCCCCCACCCAACCTCCACTACCCTGACAAAGGCATTTAACTGCAGCTCCACATAGCAGATTCCATAAATCAGCAGAACTGGCCACGTTTTCCCTCTCTCTCTCTGTCTCTCTGTCTCTCTCTCTCTCTCTCTCTTCCTCACTTTCTCTCTCCACTCCCCTTCCCCGCCATACACACATGTTATAGCTTCTCAATGAGTAGTCACATTCTGCCCATGTTTTATTTAGTTTGAGATGCTAATGCCAGAACAATGATAATGAAATATATTAGTTACATTAAAGACGTTTTAGAGAACCAGGAATTGCTTTCAGAAAGACAGAGCATATCTGACTCCAAGCAGAGATGGTAGCAACAGGCAGATGATTAACAGCTAATAGCATTAGTGTTGTAATTAGAACTGCCTTGAACTCTTAACCCGTCTGCTTCTCTGATTTCTAGGTCCATACAGTGAAGAACGAGATGCCCTTTTTTCTTTTTTATCCCCTTTCTTCATTTGGCTGCGTGTTCGGAATATACTCTTTCTCAAGTAAATATTACTAACTGCTATCATTTACTGTCCACCTATTGTGTGCCAGGTGCTTTGTACGTACTGAGGGTACAAGGAAGAATACAGCATGGGCTCAACCCTTGAGGAACTGAATATAATATACTTTGCTCAAAGGTCTTATCTGGTTAGAATTATTACCCCTGCTTTTATAAATGAGGAAAGTGAGGCTGACGACGGTGAAGTGGCTTGTCGAAGCTTAGCTTGTAAGTAGCCAAGCACGGATTCAAATTAACTCCATCTGACTCCAGTCAGTGTTCTTTCCAGCGTGACAGTGCTCTATGAATGAGCATTATTGCCATCGCTTTGCTAATTTACCCACATTGGTTGACTCTCTGGGACTCAACTCACAGTTCAGTAGTGGAGGACAAAGGGAAAGGAAGAATGAGATTGAACAAGAGGTCAAGTGCTCTACTTGGCTGTTTGAAAAATCACCATTACCATTAGAGTGTTCTGCATCTGGAGTCCCAATAGAAGAAGCAAACTAGCGGAGCTCAGCGATGAGAGAGTCAAGCGGGTAGTTCTTAGATGTCCGTGTTAATAGGCAAATGGCACCAGGGAAGACTAGGCACATGGCTGGGTTTCAAGACAAGAGTGAAGAGATTCTAGGCCCCATTGAGGAGGCTGGCAGGGAACTGGGGGACATTCGGTCTCTGGCTAAAACTAGTAGACAGTGATAATGGTAAGGGTGTTGCTGAGATGATATCATGGTAGCATTTGGCCAGGGGACTCAAAAATACCCATATCCAACCTCATCTCAGCCCACTTTCCCTAAGGCAAATATACTCACAAGGAAGGAGAAAGTTAGCTATTATAATTACCTGGAACTTTGGCTCCAAATCTCAGTGCAGATTTCCACTGAGCTGAGCTGAACTAAAATGTGGGTTCTTTTATCCCGAGCTTGTGAGACTCAAATGGTCCAGAACCAAAACAACACTTAAGTCCTCCTTTGTGATTTTCCAGTGCCCTAGCCTGAGCCTTGCCTTTAAGAAAAAGCTGCCCAGAGTGCCCCCATCAGAGCCAGAGGGATATGAGCAAGGAAGTCCACACAGGAAGGGTAGTAACTCCAATGGTAGGACACACCTCACCCAGTTTTGCTCCATGACCAGTTATTCTTTTCCACCAAGGCTCTAATGAGGGGAAATACATAAAGTCTGACCCATAGGAAGTAAAACAGAACCTTATTCTTAGCTGGAGTTTTGGGCTCAAACCCTAGTGCAGAGAGCCCTGGAAACCAGATCGTGGATCTGGTAAAGAAAGAGTAAATGAGATAATATAAGAAGCTTCTACCATAAACCTAGGCTCCCTTTAGATGGGATCACCTCTTCCTTGGGACCTAGAATCTCTTTTCTCTGCTCTTGATCCCAGCCAAGGGTCCAGATCTCCCTGATGCCATGTGCTTATTAATCTGGACACTTAGGACTCTCTGCTTGATTTCCCCATTACTGAGATCTGTTCCTAAACTGTTTTGGTTTGGTTTGGTTTTCCACCAGTTCTTTGCCCAAGCCTGCCTGTGTCTTTCTACAGCAATCTGACACTATCCCTTCTTTACATATCCAAATCCTTTTCTCCCTCAGCAGATATTTCTTTCTTCTGGAAGCTTTTCCTGCTGCACTCTTTCCCCCCACACTCACTCACCTCCAGGCTGGGTCAGGTGCCTCCTCTCTCCTCTGCCTCCTGGCTTCCATCTCTCACAGCACTCACCACTCTATATTATTTTTGAGTTTACATGAATGTTTCTCCCCAAGAAATTAAATCCTTAAAGGCAGGGAGTATACAGGATTCACCTTTGTTTCCTTAGTGTCTAGCCGAAGATCTGGCACAGAGCAGACTCTAGGGAATGTTTGATGAATGAATAACTTTAAAAATTATGAATTTGTCCAGGCCAATGTAGTGTTATTCAGGAGGGAGGGAAAAAAGAGGAACGTCTGATCCAGAGCCCTTATTGTAAATTAAGGTGAACCTCCTAACCTACCTCCTTCGTCTGTTCTTCATGACCCATAGCCACCAAAACTGCTGTTCACTCTAAAATCACACCCAGCCTTTCCCCCGTAGCACCACGCGCGTTCCCATTCCTGACTCCAGCTTTGTAGCTTCCTCTGGGCAACTCTCAGCCTTGGAAGTGCCCCGCTGTCCTAATTCATCCCCTGGGAATGTCTGTCCATTTTGATGCCCCCAAAGGCAATTCCTCACCTACATAAGGTCCAGCCATGCAAGAGGCCACACTTATTATCTGGCTCAGCTTTAGGTGGTGGCCTCCCATAGCTTTCCTTGATCATGCTGCCCTGGCTTCCAGACAGACCTTCCTAAGGTTACCTTTCTGTGTGAGCTTCCAAGTGTAACACCTCGCTGAAGGGCTCCTTATCTTTTATCTCAGACCCTTTTGACACTGCCTCTCGGGTTGTGGTCAGACACAGCCATGCCCTGGACACTGCTGGGTCGACCCCTCTAGTAGAAAGCTGTAACATCAGATCCCACTCACTCCCCAACTGCATCATCTGACATAGCATCATCTGTACTTTCTAGATAAACCCCCAAAGGGCACTCTTACGGAGAAGGTTGAACCTCAGCCAGAAAGCGAATGGTCAGGACAGAAACCAAGAAGACACACTTAAGTAAGAGCCAGACATCCCAGAGCAGACAATAGAGAAGAGGGGGATTTAAACAAAAGTAAAGGGGAATTTGGAGCAAATTTTCAAGAGAAGGAAGTACCAGTCTAAGTTGTCCATTGAGTTTGAAATAAGGCTAGAAAGGTAGAGTGACTGTCAGATCCCCTAGATGCTGGATGCCAGAGCAGAGCATTTGAATTTGATATGTTGGAAACAGGATGCCATTGTAGATGCCCAAACAAAGCTGCCCAGGAACATGGAGAAGGCACAGACTGGGATTCAGGAGACCAGAGTCTGAGGTCTTGGCCATATCACTAGAGAGCTGTGTGGCTATGGACAACTTTCTTCTCTAACCTGCCCCAGAAAAGTTACACGCCGGTGCTGAAAGGTCTTAGAAGTCTCTCTCGGCTCTTGGACTCCATGGCACAGTGGATTTGGCCTAAAGAACTTGAGTTTCCCTCTATCTAGCATCCACCCCCACTGCCCACCACCCACCCCCAACCAGCTGATGATCAGGGCCCTGGAGGGCTACCTGTGGTGTCCCATCTGTTGGGACACAGCCAGAGAGAGGACTGCTCCTGCCACATGTGCTCTTGTTTATTTTATTCTTGATGCTTTCCAGAGAGCTGGGGGTAGTAGGAAGGGGAGGGAGAGAGAGGGCCTCCTTGCAGGATCAGTTACAAGTATTGTTGTCCCACTCCATATGTAGGGACTGGGCCCAAGCACAGCAGACAATCAGCATGTGGGAAAGCCTGGGCCTTTTACCAACTAGCATCCTCCAAAGGTCAAATTAGAGACTTGGAATTTTAAAGAGAAACAAATACAATGAACTGAGCAAGCAGCTCTGAACTGGTCGCCTCAGATGGGTGACCATGAGAAGGCCATCCCTTTGCATTAGTCACTATAGGCTGGGCTACGCTGTTGGAACAGACCAACTCCAGAATCTCAGTAGCTCATCACGGTAAAGTTCATTTATTTGTTGAACACTAACGAATTTTGTAAACCCGAAATTTGGGATAAAATGAAAATTACTTCCATTTACAGAGTGCCTACTATATGTTAAGGACTATTCTATATATTTTATATAACCTATCCTCTTTTTGCACATGAAGAAATTGAAACTCAGAGAGGTGAGGTGACTCGACTAAAGCCAGACGACTAACAAGTGGCAGAACAGGTATTGAGGCCCAAGCCTGTCTAGCTGCAAGGCGTGTGCTCCTTCCCTTACTCCACACCTCCTTCCCAAGGGGGCAGTGAAAAGTGAGCCCTTTCCCTCTCCCATATCATTCAGGCACATCTTCCAAGGAAGAGAATGAGAAAAAGCAATCATCTGGCAAATGACCTAGCGAATGTCTTTTCGCAGAAACGATCTGCATTGTTCTTTTAACTTGGCCATTGTCAACGGCACAACTTAGTGTACTACCCTCTACTGTGTACTTGTCTCCCTAGACCCTAAGCATCTCAAGCGCATGGGGGCCATGCGTCCCCAGTAGCCAGCATCAAGCCTGACAGAGCGCTCAGAGAATGTTTGTTCGTTGGTTGAATAAATGAGTGAGTGAGTGAATTCATGCATTCTCTGACAATTTCGAAGAGTCTTCAGATGAATGGCTGAAATCAGATCATAAATCTTCGAGGAAAAATTCTGTGCTCTTCCCTGCATTTATCATAATAATGGACGTAGATTAGCCCTTGCTACCACCCTCAATCACTGAAAAATGGACCCTATTCCTCATGTACCCAGAATAAAGCTGGAAAAGCAGGGAGGAAGTGAAGTTGGGAAATTTTTGTGAGGATGAAACAAGCGAACCTACTAACCAAGATGTCAGAGGTAAGGGAGGAAATACGTAAGAGAGGTATAAGCATACCTATTTTCAGAAATGACCTCAGACCCGTGGGAGCAATTTGATGAATAAGTGGAGAGTGTTTAACTGATGTTTTCCCAGACCGTACCAGCCTGTGGGCAAAAATGGGGTCCCATTTACAGTAATCACCTGTGATTTGTCGGCTCATGCCCCTGTGTGCTAATGCAGGACTCCAGCCTCCCTCAAAGGCTTGCTCAGTTATTTCTGGAAGTCTCCAATGGGCATCATACGTGATCTCACAGAGGATGCTATCTGCTTCCACATGCCATCTACCATGTTGCTTCTTTCCTTCTTAGCCTATCCCATTAGGTTCTCTGCTTCCTTCCACTGAGAGTGTTCCCCCCTAGTCAGGGCTCCCACTGCCCACCAAGAGAAATCGGATGACCCCACCAAAGGTATTTCCTGCTTATGATATCAAGCTGCCAGGACAAGAAATATTACATTGGCCAAAGTCACAGTCTTTTCAATCAGTTCATTTCCTCCGCTCTGCATTCATAGCTCTCTCTGTGGCCTTTTTAGAAACAGCTTCTACCTGCAGTCCCGCTCTCCCTGGAGCTCAGACATGGGCCCATAGGAAACTAATCTCAGGATCAGACATCACGCCGTCACCCTCTTCTTGCCCTACAGAAGAGCTAGCGCATGTCCTCTTTGTGCCAGTTTCGGCATTCAGGGATCTTTATGTGATAGAACCCCTGCAAGGAGTCTGCCCCAGCAGTCCTTTTTCTAGACTACAGCTGGAACCCACACCTCTGAAGGATGGAGATAATGATCTCTGTTACTCTTTCTGAAATTCTGTCATCCAGACATTAGTCTGGGTATTTTTCTCTAGATGCATTTGTTGAGCACTTACCACGTTCCAAACACTGCGAAAAGAGGCTTATGTGCAGCTCTTCATTTAGTCCTCACCTCATCCCTGTGATCTAGGTATTATTACCCACTTCTCCAGGTCCAGGGAGGGAAAGTGCCTAACCAAGGCCAGCCAGCTCTGACACGCTTACCCTGGTCTTAGCCTTCGTCCTGACTCACTGGCCATGGCCTTTCCCTGGGAGGCTGTGCTGTCTTGTTTCTTGCCCTTCTTGATTGCCAGCCCTACCACTCACCGTCCCTTTTGCTTTCATGCTTCACCTATGAGATCTGATACCTAGCACACCTTTCCAGCTGTGATCTCAACCACTCTGGACAAGAATGTGATTCCCTCTTCTCCCCTGGTCCACATATAGGCTTAGGCCTCCTTTTCCCTTGGAAATGTCCAGCTCTGGTCCTGCCAGTGACATTTGGCATCTGGCTTTCCATGGCCCTGAAAGTTAAATCTGACAGCCCTTTGCTATGCTGTGTGGCCTTCAGACATATCTTAACATCTCTGGGCCTCAGTTTAGTTGACTGCAAGTAAGGGTAATAATACTTACCTTGAATGTTTATTGTGGGGTATAAATATGACAAGATACTTAAGGTGCCCAGAATAATGCCTGACACATAGTAAATGTACGGTAAACAAACTGCTCCAAAAGAACTGATATTTACTAAATGATTATCACATGCTTTGCTAAGTGCTTTATTGGGCTTATCTCATGTAGCCTTACCCTCAACCTTATGCAGCAGGTACGGTTATCATTCCATTTTACAGATGTGAAAACTGATCCCAAAATAGGTTAAAGGACTTACCCAAGGTCTCAGACTTTGAAAGTGGCAGATCTCAGGTGTGAAGCAGGTCCTCATATTTAATGACTCGCTTTCACTGCTCAGCACAAAGCAGACCTCTACCAATGGGGTTGTTGGGCTGCTTCTAGTAAATGAATATGTAAAGGGGCATTTTCTTTCTTTTCTCTTTGTGCCATTGCCTGAGACACCAGTTCCCTGCCCCAAGATTTGCCTACGATTTTCTTAGCTTCCTCGGAGGAGGCTAAGAGGGTGTTGCAGTTTCCTCTACCCCCAGAAACGCACCATATTGCAACCTCCCCTGGGTAGGACAAAGGCCAGCCCTGACCAGCACGGTCCCTGGCTGAGTTCCTTGGCCAAGAACAGTGCAGAGAGAGATCCTTTCACAACTGAGGCTTGCCAACAGAGCACTCCCGCTGAGCCAGGGCCTCTTGCCAAGCAGCTCTCCCTACCACTCTGATATGCAGATGTGTTCAAGAATTCTTCACATCTGCATAGGGAGCATACAAAAGCTGTGACTTGGCTGGAAAGAAGGAAAATGTGAGTGTCAGCTCAAGGAATGGCTGCTCCGAGGGGCCAGGCAGGGGAGGACAGCAGATCACAGCTGGGAACAGTCAGTACAAAGCAGATGGAGGATGGAGAAAGAGCGCTATCCACCCCAACGCCTGCCTCTTACAGGAAGGCTCCCATGATCTCTGGACTGTGGATACCACTGGCTCATCCGGGTGATCCTCCAACAACTGCCTCCATCTTGTGAGAGTTATACTGTACTTAATCTGCATCACCTTAAACCCATAAATCAGGAAGGAAAAACACGGCAGCAAAGGCAGTGGTCAGAGCCCTGAAATAGGACTCCGATACCTTTCCGCAAATACATTCATGCAACCAATATATATGAGGTGCCTACGCTGTTCCAGGCCCAGAGCCAGAGATGGATCAGACAGTCGGGACCCTCAAGAAGCTGCCACTGTCTAAGGGGCCGACTGGCAAGGAGCTGGACAATATGAAGGAAAACACAGAAAGCTTCCTGGGGATGCAGGTCGATTAAGGTAAAGAGGGCATGTCCGGGGAGGCTTCCTAGAGGAGGTGACATCTGAGCGAATCTTGAAGACACGTGACGATTGGCCAAGTGAGGAGCTTATTCTGTACTAACACCAGCCAGGCACTGTTGAGCATGAGAGGATAGATGCTCACTCACAATCACTCGTACTTACACACCCACGTGCTCTCATGCATGCACGTGCACACACACACACACACACGTGTGCACACATACCTTCTGAGGTGGGTGCAGTGCTGGTTGGGAACAGTTTGTAGGCTAGCACTCTCTGTTCCTCCCGTTATAATCCAAAGGTCTTCCTTCCCCAGTGCTGTTTTCTGTTTCCTGAAAAGCCTTGGCAACCTTCCTCAGAAACAACTACTCTGCCCCTGTTACTTTAAAAGCTTCATTTTCTCATACTGAATGGCATAGGAAGCTGGAGAAAAAGGAATTCACCAGGGCATCTTGAGCTCACCTTTGCTCTTGGTGTCCTCCAGGCTGATCCCTACAGAGCCCTGTGCTGGCACAAAGCAAGAGCTGACTTCCGGTTGGAGGGAGTGAGGATTCAGCTCAGGGAAAAGGCTGCCTTGGTGGAAGGGAGAGGGTCATTGCCTTCAATCCCTGCAGGAATATCTGAGAGCAGAACAGAATGCAGAACCAGGATCAATGTAGGAACGCTAGAAGAAGCAGGGAGACTGCTCAGCGTGAGAGGCTATTTCCCCAAGTCAAAGCTGGCCACCAGTGGGATTAGCTACTTCGAGCAGTGGGCTTTCTGTCTCCACTGGAGTGTGAGGGGACCAGACCACAGCTTAGTGGCTGGGGAAGATGTCGTAGCAGAGCCTCAAACACCAGATGAGAGGTCACATCTTTTTGTCCTGTTCTACCATCTTCACACGGGAACTGACTTAGCACAGAAGGTATGTTCAGGCCTCTAAGAGAGCAGGGATTTGCATTTCCAAGATTATGAAGAGAGACATGTAGTAAGTATGTGTCTAGGCGTCCAAGATGTGAAAGATGTGATTATTTGCAGAACCTAATCTCATACCTCCCATCCTTGTTGAACTGAATATTGCAAAAATATTCTCATTCGTATTTGGAATGGTATGTTTCTAAGCAATCATTATTCTGAATACTCATTCCAGCCAGGAGACGACCTGAATATTGAATAGAATAGAAATGTATATATTAGATTACTTATTCAAATGCCTTTCTGGCAGTTTGGATAGAATTAAGCAACAGTCCAATCTGGCTGTTGTTTTATGCATGGGATGTCAAAGCTAAACAGCCCCTAGAGAATATTCTCTCTCAGTCTTTCTCTGCACAGAGCCTCACCATCCTGTCTTGTTCACAGATGGGGAAATAGGCTGAGAGAGGGGGGCATACAGCATGGGAATGGGAGACCTGGGACCAAGAGCTACCATTCAGTGGCCAGACATGGTGGTTCGTCCCCGCTGGACAAAGGCGGCAACTGAGGCTCAGTGTGGTTAATCGAGTTGTACAGAGTCACTGCTAGTCAGTGGCAGAGTTGCTTCATCCCAGGTCACTGTCCTTTTGTATTACCTCACTGGGCCCCTAATATAGCCAGAGAGAGTGTGTTCCTCCTTTTTCATGCGGCCTGCAGACTCTCTGCCAGGTGCTTCAGTTATGAAATCTTGTGAAGTGATGATATTATCCCTGGTCTATAAATTGAGGACATTACAATGAGTATATAGAACCACACTTTAGGTCCCCCAGACAAGGAACTCTGCCACACCACTGTTCTACCCTGCATGCCCTAAGAGCACCACACGACGCCAAGCAATGACATATTGTTCGGCAGTTACAATCACAAAAAGCAATAACCCAAATTTGCCTTTTGAAATGAACCCAAGTAATCCTTTTGAAGGAAAATGTTCACTGAGAAGCTTGCTGAAATGTCATCTCTGAGAGGACTTCTTCAAGCTCTCCCAAGGCCCTTTTCACACAGTATTGTCATTGTATATGGCATATTCTCTCTGCTAAATCAGTACTTTAGGGCCAAGAACCACCTCTGATTGGTTTTTTGCATTTCCAGCTTGGGCCCTGGTGCCTTGCAGGCATCTGGAAGGTTTGCTGCACAAATGGATGGATATTTGGTTAGAATCACTGCAAGGAAGGACCTCAAGGGGGAAGGACTCTTCTCCCTCCCCAACCAACCTAGAGCTCATTAATCTGGAGAACAAAGAGGACCCCGCAAGTCCTAAAACCTAACATGGTCCTTCCAACCCCACTGACAGTAAAGTAACAAAACCGAGAACAAAACCTCAGAGCTTCCTGGGGTTCTGCCAGGGTTGGGGAAGATGCTTCTGACATGCATGTTTCCACTCAGACTTGAATCTCACTTCATCTCACCAACCAATTCTGAAATCACAGCTTCAGCATCTTCTCCAGTGTTATCCTCACTACCCTGTCCTTCCAGGCCCCTAGAGCCCCAACCCCTCCGGGAAGTTCCTCAGTCAGGTAGCCCGCCGTGCTGTCTCCATCCCAGTTCCTCTTTCTCCCCTGTACACTCTTCCGTTCCTGCTTATCTGGTGCTGCCTCTTGCTGTCAGTTCCTGGATGGCCCGCGTAGAGAGAGGCAGTGTGGGCCGATGCACAGAGCACAGGCTCTGGTCTCAGATGACTTGGGTATAAATCCCAGCTGGAGCAGTGAATAGCTGTAGGACTTTGGGACATTCACTTAACACTCTGAGACAGCAGTTCCCTCTCAGGATTGTCGGGAGGTATGCAGGGACCCTGATCATGGAGGGCCTTGTCTGCAAAGCTAGGGAGCTCAGACCTTATTCTACAGACAAGGGGGCACTATTACAGAGTTTCTCATCTGAAAATCACATGATCAAATCTGTCTTTTTAAGAGAATTCTCTGGCAAAGGCACAGAGAATAGACTGAAGAAGAGGCAGCAGAGGAGAAAAACCAGGCAGGAGACCTTACAGGGATGGGCAGAAGGTGGCAGTGGGGGAGGTAGGGGGGGGACAGGGGGAAGTGTGGAGTCACAGGTGTTAATGGCATGAACAAAGGAGGTAATAAGAAACAGTAAGAAGAGCTAATGTCTATGAGCTCCTCCTCTGGGCCAGGAATAATGCTAGCACTTATAGGGATTATTTCCTTGATTCTTGTTAATAACCCAAGATTTTTCATCCCCGGAAACTGAGACATTGAGAGGTTAAATAAATCACCCAGGATGACATAGTAAATAAGAAAACTGGGATTCAAGTCCAGACAGTCTCACTCCAGAGCCTAAGTGCTTAATCATCCAACTAGCTCATGATTGAAGCAGAGATTGGAGAAAAACCATTTAGAAGGTGAAACTGGCAGGATAGATTGGCTGAAGTAAGGAAGAGGGTAGAGCATAGGGTGACTCTCAGGTTTCTTCCCGAGGTCCACAGCCCCTAAGAGGCAAAGTCAGGATTTTAACCCAATTTTATCTAACTCCAAAGCAGTTTCTCTTTTCACAGCCTTAGAAAAGGTTACCTGAGAGGTTGGTGTTCTCAGGACAGAAGGGATAATGTAGAGATTGGTACTTTCCCCAGAATTGCACAATTCCTTTATTTAAGCCATTAAACCATAACTAGCTTTCCTTAGGTTGTTGAGGGTGTGTGTTTCTTTACAGAAGGATTTAGTATCAATTACACAGAAAAATTGACTAGAAAATGCATATGATAGCTTTGTTTCCTGGGTACTGATCCAAATGCAAAGGAGGATTCCAAGTACCTTTGGAAACCGAAGTAGAGGGAAGGCAGAACATCCACTGTAGCCGGAGGGAGATTAGTGGGAGCTTGAGCTTGACACTTATTCATCCCTTTACCATGCCTTCCCCAAGGCGCTTCTCTATGCCAGGCTGGCCCCTGGAGGATGGTGATAGATTCAGCTCCTGCCTGGACATCTCATAACCAAGGTGTGAAATATATAAGTAGGCAGGCCTTCAAAGGGCTAAAGGAGGGGTTGTTTTAAAGGAGAAGGAGTGTGCCCTCCAAACAAGAGAAGATACTCTGTCTGGGTCTTGTCTTGGCATTGGGCAGAAGCCGGGCCATGTAGCCTTGGGCACATAACTTGACTGAACTTCCTTGTTGTCGTTGTAACAGTGGTGCAACCAGTCCTACTTCGATCTACTCTTTCCTCTCATGTAATCAAGGACCTGGAATGCTGGGTTGGGACTGAGGGTCTGGAGCCTTGGCTGCCTCCTGGGGTGGAAAATGTTAGGTATACAAGCTGCAGAACTTGATCCTGAGGGTGAGAGCCAGTGTCTGAGGTGGAAGTGAGACAGAAAGACAGACAAAGACTTTGACCCTGGGTCTCACCCAAGGGGCTAAGCAGAGAGGCAAGTCCAGGTGTGAGGCATGAAGTGGACATGAGTCCAGAGGCCGTAGGTTGGAATGGAGGGTTGGGCCAGGGACAAGGCCAAGAGACAGTCTCTGGGTATTACTGGAGCTCCTACAGGATACCGGCAATCACCACTCTGGGTGCAGTGGGCTTTGTTAAGCGTGCTGAGTGGTCCCGGTGCTATTAGGAGAATGAAGTGGCAACTATGTGTGAAGCACCTAGTGCGTAGCACACAGTTAATTCTCAGTGAGTGTTAATCGTGGAATTGCTTTTCTTTTCCGTCAGAATTCACCAAGAGCTTCCATTGTGCCAGGTCCTGTGGCGGGCACTGAGAGGAGGGGAATGATAAAGATGCAGCTCCTGTCCTTCAGAAGCCCAGAACGCTGGAGATGCAGACTCATAAATAAGATGTCCCTATCAAAGGTTCTAAATGACATCATGGAGGAGGCCTAGTGGTGGGACAGGGCGAGGGGGCAGTGACCCAGCCTAAGAGTTCTGGGAAGGCTCCCTGGAGGAGATAGTGGCTAAGGTGGATCTCAAAGGTTAAGAAAGAGTTAAGCAAGCAAAGATTGGTGAGCAATACATTCTGGAAAGAGGCACAACTTCAACATAAGCGTAAGACAGCATGGAATAAAGTGGAATGTGAGGAGAGGCAAGAGATAAGGCAGGGCTCTGCTGAACCTGGAGACAAGGAACCTGGACTCCATCCTGAAGGTGATGGGGAGCTACTGAAGGGTGTTAGGCAGGAGAGAAACCTGGCCAGCTTTATGCTTTAAATAGATCACTCTGGCTGGTGGACAAAAGTATATCAGAGAGGGCCAGCTAGAGGCCTGGAGGCCAGAAGAAATCTTTAGTTTGATGTTTCTGAGTCAAAAGTCAGTTATGCTTTGATAAAATTAATTGGGGAAGATTCAGAAGTGGGAATAAGGGCTTTTGCTTCCCATTCTCTGTGCTATGAAAGGTGATGTAAGGGGGCATAATGCCTTCCAGCTTTAACTCTTTAAGACTTGGTAATTCTATTTCTCTTCTTAGGATATGAAATGGGTGTTTATGTCATTAACCCCCCAGGCAGGACACATGCTTTGGGTTCTGCCTTCCTTGTGTCAGAGTGTGTTGCCTGAAGGCACCTTACCTGTTCTTACGAAAGATGCTATATTTATCACATGGTTGGATAGTGTCAGGATCTATGCCAAGATCAGGGCTCATCATGTGAGTAATATCAGGACCTAGTCTGTGCTAAGATGGCTGCTCTGTCTATGGTTATGGAGCTGAGAAAATTGTCCAGTTGAGGTCTTTGACATCAGGCCTTTGGGCTCATTACCACAGTGTCTGCGCTACTTAGCTGCCCTGCCAAACTGTGCCAAAGGATTCTGGGAACATGTACTCAAGGACTCCTCTGGTCCTGGCTGTGCCCAACTCTGTATATCTGGAAGCTGTAAGAAAAATGGATATACTCCAGATCCCCACAGCCTCTAGTGCTTTCCTCCAAGACAGCACTAATTCACACATTAGAGTCTCCTGTTTCAAGACTGGGAGCTCCTTAAGGGCAGGAGCTCACCTGGCTCACCAATTTTTGTGAACTCATCATCCCTGTCCATTTTGATTAAGGAATTTCCTTGTTGCAGGTACTGTGCTAAGAGTTAGAGATACACAAGTGGACAAGCCACACACAACCTGAGTCTTCATGAAGAGATGGATTTGGAATATTTGAGATGCCATTTAGACCTCAAAGTCCAGATGTCTAGTAAGCAGCCGTATGCATATGTGACAGGAGCTCAGGGGAGGAGTCTGTCTGCTCTAAGTGTGTGAGTACACAAAATAAGAAGACCAGAATTACAGGGCAAAATTCTGAGAAATACTGACATCTAAAATGTGGGTCAAAGAAGAGGAGCCTACCATGGAGACTGAGGGTTACATAAGAGGAGGCAGGAAGAAAATCAAGACAACTGAAGTCAAGGGGAGCAAAACATTTCTGGAAGAAGACAAGGTCAACAGTGTGAACGCTGCCGAGACCAAATGTAGGAATTCAGTGATGTTGAATTCAGTAGGTCACTGGTAACCTTGGAGAGCAGGTTCAATACAGGTGTAGGTCAGACTGCAGCGGGGCTGAGGGGTGAACGGGAAGTGAGTAAATGCTGATAATAAGTGTGGACTGCACTTGTTTTCAAAAAGTTGTGCTTGTGAAGAGGAAGTGAGAAGGAAGAAATGAAAGGTGAGACAAGGATGAGCAAGGGTTTGGAGGGGGTGCAGGTCATGTTTTGAGGCTGGGAAAGGCTTGAGCATGTGCAAGCACAGGTAGGAAGGGGCCCTCCAAGAGGGAGAGGTCGGAGATCCAGCACAGAGCACAGCACTTTCTCTGTGAACACTGAGTGTTTTCTGAAACAAGTGAGCAGGGGAAGGGTTTCTGCGGGTACAGTCTTTGGGTTCTGTCGCACCCCACTAACTATTCTAAAAATGTTGTTGCGCTTCCTCTTTCTGGAACAGCTGGGCCATTATGAAGTACACAAAAACCACCCTTTCAAACTCCCTAGAGGACGTTCGATTTCAGATCTAAGCCAAGGTGCTTCCTCTCCAAGGACCCGTGTGTCTGGATTCGCCCCTCCCACGGCAGCACCGAACACTGACTCCCAGCAGGAGGGAGGAGCCCCAAGGCAGCAGCAAACAGAAAAGTTTCCACCGCAGCCTCTTGCCCACCCACTTGGGGACTTAGCATGGGGCAGAAGGCCTCCTCTTTGACTGAGGACTTCATGTCTACTTTGAAAAGGCAACAGGGCTGACTGGATAACCCAGACAACTTGAAAGAGTGTGCTTAGAGACAGCAATCTCATTATGATTCATTCAGGCACCCCTTCAGCGTTAGTCATCTCCCCTACAAGCTGCCACTAGCTTGGGTAAGGTGCTGAACTCCCTTATTTATACAATGGGTAGCAATTCATGGGGTTATCATGAAGAGGAAAATGAGAGAACGTAAATAAAAGAGCCACGCATGTATTAGATTCTTCATAAATCCACATGTCCTTCCCTTTCTTGCCAGGAGCCAAAATTGCTTTTCCCCCAGTAAGTGCCCAGTCTTGAGTCTAAGGGCCAAAGGGGCTGGACTTAGAAAGAAGAGCATCTTGGGAAGCACCTGACGTGGCTGCACCTCAGGATGATACCATCTGTCCCTTGGGCAGGTTTTTGTTCTTTTGTTTTGGGGATCCTGCTGTAAGAGACTTTTGGATTTAATATGTGAAATGAAAATCCAGATGAAATGATAAATTGGTGGAGTGGGGGGGGGGATTGTGAGAGAAATGTCCTTCATGTTATAAGAAGGATCCTTTGCTTTATCACAAAGTTGCTTGAAATATGTGCTCCCCCGTTGCAATTAAGAACTTGTCTGCACATCATCAATTATCTGGCAGAGAGGCTTGGCTGGAAGGAATACGGCTGGGAGACACAGCTGGAGAGTTGGGAGCTTGTGCCAAGTGAGATCCCATCGGAACCAGAGGCAGTAAAGCTCAGAAATGGCTGTGTAAATCTGGAACAAGAGGGAAGTCAATTTCCACGGGTTGAGTATGCAGGCACGCTGAGGCGTCTAGCCAGGCTGGATGGGTGGGTAAGTGGACCATTTACCAGAGCAGGGAAGGTAGGAGGGAGAACAGGTAGGAGGAGGTATGAATGGGGGTCGAAAGAAGGGTCTCGTTCAGTTTGGGACATCTTGAATAAGAGGTGTCTGTGGGATATCAAAGTGGAGAAGAAAGTCTAGAAGGCAGATAAATGGCACTGTGCTCCAAGCAGTGCTTAAATATTTGTAGTTTCCTGAAAGTTCCAGAACTAGCTCACACTTCTATGCTTGTGCACACGCTGGGCTCTCTAGCCCAAATGGTGTCTCCCCTCCCTACCCTCTCATACCTGCAGAGTTTCTAGCCATCCTTCAGGTGTCAACTCCAACTATAGGGAATAGTCAGGCAGCCACAGACTGTCCATTGCCTTGGAAAATCTACCTCCACATAGACACTGGGCCTCCATTAGCATCGGGCCTCACAAGAAGCCTTCCTTCTTGGCTTAATCAAGATTACATAATTGAATAAATGTAACAGACTCAGCACAGGGAACTCAATAAATGTTATTCCACTTCTTCTGTTGCAATTATTATATTGGCCCCCGTGGATGTCTCCTCAATTGTATTCGTTTCCTAAGGCTGCCAAAACAAAGTACCACAAACTGGGTGGCTCAATACAACAGAAATTTATTTTCTCCCTGTTCTGGAGGCTAGAAGTCCAAAATCAAGGTGTCAGCAGAGCCATGCTCACTCTGAGGCTCTGTTTCTGCTTCTTCCTAGTTTCTGGTGGTGGCCGTCATCCTTTGGCCTTCCTTAGCTTACAGCTGCATCACTCCAGTCTCTGCTCTGTAGTCACATGGCATTATCCCTATGTGTCTCTGTCTTCACATATCATTTTTCTTTTCTTAGAAGGACATCAGTTCTATTGGATTGGACACGCCTTAATGACCTCATTTTAACTTGATTTCACAGACACCCTATTTCCAAATAAAGTCACGTTCACAGATGTGAGGGGTTAGGACTTCAACGTAGCTTTTGGCGGGGGACACAATTCAACCCATAACGCTGAAGAAAAAATCATTTCCTGCAGGGTAGGGCCCATGTCTTGTTTGTCTCTGTCACAACACCTAGCACAGCGTCTGGCTCAAAGAAAGTGGTCCAGGAAATATTTTTTGAGTTTCGGCTGTACACCTGTGCTTTCTAAATCAGATTGTTTAATGCTTTGTTTACACCAGTGTCCACTGTGTGCAAAGATCTGGGCCAGATGCTTTCTGTATGCTCTCTTATTTAATTGTATCTATCAAGTATCCTGGGAGGTAAATCAACCTACACCACAGATAAGGAAACCAAACTTCGGAGAAGTCAAGTGAGTTGCTCAGATCCGCACAGCTAATGGGCTGTGGAGCAGGGATTTGAGCTCAGGTTTATCTGATTTCAAAGCTCAGATCATTCTGCTGCCTTTTCTTTCCTCTTTGTTTCAGTCAAGCCTCTTTGGGAGTCCAGACTGCATCAGCTATGCTTAGGGCAACCTAACCCAAAATGGGTTGGGTTCATGCTTTGGCCAGAGTGTTGGAGAGTCCCATTGATGAGGGTGGGGGAGTACAGGGTAGTACAGAGAGGGCAGATGGAAGTGACAGTGGACATCCCCTCCCCAACTAGGAGAGGCTTCTTCATGATGCTAATCCTTGAAAATGATGAATTATGTATGGTTCTCTAGGAGTAGGTAAGCTCATGCCATAGGCATGGATGAGAGCACCTTCTTCTGAAGACTTTCCCCTGTAATCAAGAGAGAGCATGGCAGGGCTTCCCTGGTGGCGCAGTGGTTGAGAGTCCGCCTGCCGATGCAGGGGACACGGTTTCGTGCCCCCGTTCGGGAAGATCCCACATGCCGTGGAGCAGCTGGGCCTGTGAGCCATGGCCGCTGAGCCTGCGCGTCCAGAGCCTGTGCTCCGCAACGGGAGAGGCCACAACAGTGAGAGGCCCGCGTACCGCAAAAGAGAGAGCATGGCAATATAGGACAGAGGAAAGGCCCACCAGAAGCTGGGTTCCAGGACTGATTTAGTCAAAGAAAAACTTTTTGACTTTGGGTAAATTATTGTCCTCTGTCTTCAGTTTAATCATTTCTATAATGGGAGGTTTGGGCTATAAGTTCTCTGAAGTCACTATTCTTGGTTTCCTGCTTCTATAGATTCTGTTTCCGTCTTATAACGCTATTTTAAGGTATTTATTACTCTGCCAAGAAAAAAAAAAAAAAGAACCTTCAGGATGAAGTTTCTTTATGCCAAGGAAAAGATTTTTTTCTTTTCCCTTTCTTTGCATGCAGAGCTCTTCTTTGCTTCCTCCACGTCTACCTTTTCATTCTGGTAACCCTCACAGGTTTTCTCAGTGGCAACAAGCACCATCTGGCATGGCCGTTCCTTTTCATAATACTAAAGATAAGGATTTGCTCAAAAAATTAAAACCATTTTGACAGTGCTTATCTGGCTCCTATGTTGGTAAATCTGTTTTGTGCTCTTGCTATGACCTGTCCAAACAGAGAGATGGAAGAAAAAATGGTGCATATGTCCAACTTGTTTAGCTTGGGGCAGTTTTGCAGCCCCTTGCCAAGTGTAAGCAGGGTAATTTCATTTCCTGCGCTGCTTTCAGCCTCTTGAAAGTGTGCAGGCCCTAAGTGAACATTTCCTGGAAGACGCTTTCTTCCTTGGACATGGAACGTCTCAAGTGGAAAAATGTACCTCGTTGTTTGTGCAATTGAGATCTGCCTCCACTTGGGGCGGGGTAAGAGTCAGAGAGACAGAGTTTTGATCATTTCATCTTTAAAATCACAGCAGCAGAGATGGGTTGGCTTGGGGAAAAGAATGTTTCTCTTGCCAAGAGTCCATGTCCCAGCTGTTTCCTACGCCGATGAGTCTGGATGCCTGAGGACCACAGAGTCCTTCCCCGGATGACTTGGAGTTACTAATAACTGTTCGCATGTTCCAACAGCAAATTTAAATTTATAGCCTTAATGTATATGTCCCCCTACACCGCTGCCTTTCATGAGTTTTCTTTGCATCTTGTCCCCTAAGGAAGTAGGGGACAGGGTTTGGATTTTTCATTCAAGTACCCCTTACTCTACCCAAATCACAGTTGGTGCTATCAGATGTATCAGCTAGCAAGAAGAAGAGTACGGCCTCCCAGATTCTACATGGAATTGGTAAGGGAATTAACACACCTACCAAATGACAAGTCGTATGCCAGGGACCACAGGAAGCAACAGAGCAGAGTGGGAACTTCATCCTAGGTTTGAATCCAGGGTGTAACTTGAGCCCTCACTTTCCGTCTCTGAACCTCAGCTGATGCATCTGTAAGGTTATTATGAGCACTGCATGTGAAGCACCTAGCATTAGCAGGGACAGAGCAGGAAGCTCAATAAATTTCAGTCCTTTTCTTTGCCTCTTCCTCTCTTTTACATATATTATCTCATTTGCTTTTCTCAACAATCCTAAAAGTTTAGTTTCCCATTTTATAGATAAGAAAACTGTCTGGTTCTCTGCTGTTTCCCAAGTATTAAGAAAAGCTTCTGGCATATAATGAACCCTCAACAAATAGTCATTAGTAGATGAATGAATGAATGAGAGAGGCAGTCTTACAGGAGTTAAGAATCTTGCCCAGAATTTCACAGCTAGTATTCCAGATGAGTTAGGACATAAGGCAGGACATCACAGAAAAATTCATATAAGGAGACAAAAAAAGAACCCAGAAATGGGAACAGAGAAGCATAACATAATTCGTCCTTTTTTATGATTGAGAACACTGTGTTTCACAATTTCAAAGGCATGTTTTAAATGTACAAAAGCTGAACATAATTTTAAAAGCAGACAATAAAACCCCAAACTCAGCTAAGTCCTAAAACTTTATAAAAGTACCAATCTTATTAAGGTTCCAGCTTTCTTAAACGTGGCATACTGCCCCAGCGTTGGCCAGGAAGAGGATGGTGGGTGGCATCTCTGCAGTAATACTGCCCAGTCTTTGGGAAGAGGGAGGGGAAGATACTTCGTCCCAAAATACCTGGCTTCTGGCAATCCATCCTGTCATTACCCTGTGACCTCCTAAGAGGAAAAGGTAACAGAGACTCTCTCAGAAGATGAGAATGAAAAAGACAACTGGTTTTCATGGAACCTACTGTGTGTGAGGCACTGAGCCTGCCAGGCACTTTACACGCGTAGTCTGTTAGACCTCATGACAGCCTTATAAGACTCTATTTGACGGTTGAAAAACAAGACAGAAATGTGCCCACGGTGATGGAGCGATAATTGAACCCAAGTCTGGGTCTAAAGCCTGTGCACATTTCATTTTTCCTATGGCCTCATACCCCCTTCTGTGCTGGGCTGCCTCTCCACCGTGGGTCCCGAAGCCAGAAGTGGAACTCAAAGACTGGAGACCCTCTGCCGGCCCAGCAAAGTGGCAGGATGCATTAGCAGGGTGGAGGGGTGGGGCCTGTCCAGTGACTTACTCTGCCTAACAGTTGAGTTAAACTCTCTGGCCACTTCATCCAGAGTCTCACATACCCTGGTGTGTCTTGCTTATGTCTATCCTGTATTTTAGGGGGAAAAAAAAATGCCTCACCTTTATCTCTTTTTTCTCTATTCTAGCCATTTATTTTCCATGATAATAAAGGTGCGCCTGATAGTAAAGGAGGGGAGGTGGGGTTTTGATACCCTACACATCAATTCACCCACCACCAGCACTAAAGTAATATATGAAAAAAACTATCAACAACAACAAAAAAAATGTGTGGCATGTTGGATACGTGAGTCATTTTCCATTATAATAGAAAAACTTAGAGGTCAAGAGCTTTTTTTTTTGGTTGGCATAATAGGTGGCCCTATTGTGGTACTAAATAAGGAAACTGATTTTGAGTAAATAAAAGAAAGCCGTCCTTATACTGCAGATTGAGTCTAGTACACTCCCATCCACTACAACATAGGATGAAAATATTAATGAGCTCCAGAATGTTTCTTGAGATAGTGCCTGCCAGGGTCTCACCTGGACCAATCAAAGTGGTCTGGACATCCCTAGAAAACCAGCATATGACCTTCTGAGGATGGATGATCCGTCATCTCCCCATTCTAGCTAGAAAGGCACAAATCACCCTCAGTGGGGCACGAGTCAGACTCAGAGGGAGCCAGAACTGGGGTAGAAGTCCATAGTTGGGCCTCTAGAGTCAGGTAGTCTGAGTCTGAATCCTTGCTCCAGCATTTACTCCTGTGTGACCTTGGGCAAGTTACCTAATATCCCTATGCCTTGGTTTCTTCAGCTCTAAAATGAGGCTGATATTAATAGTACCTGCCACCCAGGATTGCTTTGAGGATTAAATGAGAAATGGATGTAAAGCCTTCCACAAAACATTCCACAAAAGTTCATGGCTGTTATTCCTATCCTTGTTCTTATTCCTCCAAGTGATAGCAGGGTAAGAATGGGGTGGGAGTGACACTTCTCATAGAGATTTCTCTCACTGGAGCTCTCTGATCCTCTTTTGTTTTGGCTCAGAAGAGGCTCCCTCCAGACCATGCAGTAACAGGTAATCCCCAGGTTGTCCCTGGCCATCAACAGAGAGTGTAAGAATATAGAAATCGGGCTTCCCTGGTGGCACAGTGGTTGGGAGTCCGCCTGCCGATGCAGGGGACATGGGTTCGTGCCCCGGTCAGGGAGGATCCCACATGCCGTGGAGCGGCTGGGTCCGTAAGCCATGGCCGCTGAGCCTGTGCATCCAGAGCCTGTGCTCCGCAACGGGAGAGGCCACAACAGTGAGAGGCCCGCGTACCGCAAAAAAAAAAAAAAAAAAGAATATAGAGATCTGCTCGAGCAGTTAGAAACCTCAGAGTTCTTGAAAACTTCAGTGTCTCTGGAGTAAGTAACCATGGTTTCAGAAACCCCAGATAATGTAGTCCTAGTAGTCATATCATCAGTATTCTCAGAATCATTAGCTACTCACTTTAGGGATGCTTGGAACCCTAAGATAGATATTGGACTTTCCCCTAAGATCTAGTTCTCAGATTTCTAGTCAGGATTCAAGGCTCTAAGAAAGGGAAGTGGGGATTAAACTCCACAATCAATTCAGCTCCTTGCTGCCCAGGAAACTCTGAGGCAAGGTCCATATCAAAACAGCCCTTGAGACCAGGCTTTGGATCAAGAACCTGAGGTTCAGGTCTTTTCCACATGACTATAAACAACTCCTATCTCCTCTATAAGTCTTAGTTTCCTCATCAGAAAAAATGGAGATATAAAATCTCATGGGTGTTCTGAAAATATTAAAGGAGATATGTCTAAAGCGGCCAGTATATATCCTATCACAGAAATCAATAATTGTTAGTTACATTTTCATTCCTTTCTTCTGATTTTGTACTTAATTTATGGTATGGTTAGGATATGTTCTTAAGAAAATCAGAATTATTCATGGTTTGCTGTGTGCTTCTGAGAAGACTTAATTCCCTGAATGAATGTTCCGTTGTGTGCCTCTAACCCAGAATAGCAGCCCAGAGTTATCAAACAAAAGCCTAAGAGTGGATGGAAATGTGGGGTTCACTCTGGCCCTCTGTGGACCTCTGAAGGGCAGACATTCTGAGCCATGGGTGCTTGAGATGAGCAGAGATCGTAACCAGAGAACTAGCATGTGGTCTTTGAAGGAAAGTTGCCCTGTTACCTCCCAAATCATGTTGGAATCATCAGAAGACTAGAATGAGTCAGGGTTACCCCTGAGTAGGGGGTTAGAGTCAATGACATCCAGCCAACAGCAGGGTAAGAAGAAAGTCTAGCCTTATAGGATGAGGCAAAATCACCATCTTGTGTCCTGGGAAGGCCAGGGACTGTGTCAGTGAGGTTCCTGATGCTACTACATTATTGTTGGTTCCAGTGTATGTCAACTATATATGATTGTCCACGTGACCGTTTTTCTGTAATTATTTGCAATTTTTTCTCTCCGTGTATTTAGAAAACCATTTTGAAAATGTCAACCTGTCTAGTCGCTCTAAGGGAAAACTACAAAAGGGGCTTTATTGTTTTGGGGGCCAGATTATGGCAGCTAGACATGGTGGGAGCCCAGAAACAGAGAGACACTCACAAGGGAAAGGTAAGACTCAGAGGAACAAAACAAGGCCCTTGGAACACCTCTCCCTCCTCACCTCTGGGGGCTTCTCTCTTCTCTAGGGTCTATGTTTCAGACATGCATTCATTCAGCAAGTGTTTGTTTAGGGTCTGCCTTGTGACAGGCTAAGTGCTAGGATACAGTGGTGAAGAAGAAAGATAGGGTCTCTTCTCTGGTGGAGCTTTCAATCTAGTGGCAGAGACAGACAGTAATAGAATAAATATATGTTATATACTACGATAAGTTCCATGAAGAAAAATATAAGAAGCTGTGGAAATAGGTAGCAGGTTCCTGAGCTAGTCTGTGGAGGGGGCTGGGAAGAACAAGCCAGGCAGGCCTTTCCTAGGGAAGTGACATTTCAGCTGAAAAATAACAGAATGAGTTAATTGAATAAGGGAAACCAGAGGCAGCTTCTAAAACTAATAGTCCCCTAATTGAAATTCATAGTTGAGGCAAGTTGCATCCTTCCCAGGCAGGCCAATTATTATTATTTTTTTTTGTGGTACACGGGCCTGTCGCTGTTGCAGCCTCTCCCGTCGCGGAGCACAGGCTCCGGACGCACAGGCTCCGCGGCCATGGCTCACGGGCCCAGCCGCTCCGCGGCACGTGGGATCTTCCCGGACCGGGGCACAAACCCGTGTCCCCCGCATCCGGCAGGCGGACTCTCAACCACTGCACCACCAGGGAAGTCCCAGTTTTTTTTTAAGTTTTTTTTTTTTTTTAAAGTTATTTATTTATTTATTTTTGGCTGTGTCGGGTCTTCGTTACTGCGCGGGGGCTTTCTCTAATTGCCGCGAGTGGGGGCTACTCTTCGTTGCGTTGCGCAGGCTTATCGCTGCAGTGGCTTCTCTTGTTGTGGAGCACGGGCTCTAGGTGTGCGGGCTTCAGTAGTTGTGGCACGTGGGCTCAGTAGCTGTGGCTCGTGGGCTACAGAGCGCAGGCTCAGTAGTTGTGGCTCATGGGCTTAGTTGCTCCACAGCACGTGGGATCTTCCCGGAGCAGGGCTCGAACCCGTGTCCCCTGCATTGGCAGACGGATTCTTAACCAGTGCGCCACCAGGGAAGTCCCAGGTAGGCCAATTTCTTTGTTTTTCAAAACCAATTCAAATGCTCTTCCCTTGTGACAGCATTTCTTCTTTCTCTTCTATTCATAAATTTCTTTTGGTCTTCAACCATGGGGAATTCTTTTGCTTTGTGTTGCTTATGTGGAGTACACACACCTAGACTAAAATGCCTGGATTCAGATCATCCGTGTAACCAGCTCCAGAGTGTGGCCCACAGGAGATCAAAATATAGCAGAGGTCTGATTGGTTGAACTTGACCATTGTGTCGACTGCTTGATCAGGCGTTCACAAGGCTTCAGACTGCCGTAAATGCGTCTGCATGTTACATTTTATATAATACATACAAGTTTTTTTTTCTTCTAAGAAAATACTCAAAAAGTCAATTTGAAAGAATGAATGGCTCCAAACACATTATCTTGGAAGTGTTTGCTGCAGGTTTGGGCAAGGCCTGTAGCCTCAGAGACGTTTGAACATGTGAGATCTGGGAACTCCTTTGGTGACTACCACCCGTGCCCACAGGCTCTGGTTTAAAGGGGATGGCACTGGCATGGAAGCATTGTGGAGTGCTTGTTGGATAATCAGCAGCATAGTTTAGCTTATTATATTCAATGTGACTCAGTAAACATTTATTAGGCATCTTTCAGCATGGGGATAAGAGCTCTAGTAATAATAACGATAATAATAATAGTAATAGGAACTATCGTATACTGTCAGGCACTGTGCCAAGCATTTTGCGTGGATTATTAAAATGTTAATTCTCATAACAGCCCTATGAAGCTGTATTAATATTTCCATGAAAAAAGTGAGGCTTGGAGAGACTAAGAAACTTGTCCATGGCCACACTTAGTAAAAATAACCTTACTTATTAGGCCAGCATTTGTATATAGGACCTAAGACTACAATATACTGTCTTCACTTCACACTGGTAGGTCATTTTTCAAACAAAGAAATTATTGTGCCCAAGAGAGGTTATATAGACATTTCAGAGCCCTGTGTATTTACCCTGAAAATAATATCTAGGATTTGTTGAGCAATGCTTTTTTTCTTTTTTTAAATTATTTTTATTTATTTTATTTTTAGTTGCGTTGGGTCTTCGTTGCCGCACGTGGCCTTTCTCTCGTTGTTTCGAGCGGGGGCTACTCTTCGTTGCTGTGCACAGGATTCTCATTACGGTGGCTTCTCTTGTTGCGGAGCATGGGCTCTAGGTATGCGGGCTTCAGTAGTTGTGGCACGTGGGCTCAGTAGTTGTGGCTCACGGGCTCTAGAGTGCAGGCTCAATAGTTGGGGCACACAGGATTAGTTGCTCCGCAGCATGTGGGATCTTCCTGGACTAGGGCTCGAATCCGTGTGCCCTGCATTGGCAGGCTATTCTTAAACACTGCGCCACCAGGGAAGCCCCGGTTGAGCAATTCTTATGTGACTGCCATGTTACCTTAAAATCTTCCAACTCAGAGGTGCTCAACTGATCTGATGTTAGAATAATCTGAGAATTAAAAAACAAAATCATTTCCCAGGTCCCGTCCCCAGACGAATTGAATCAGGATCTTAGGGGATAGGACCTGGGAGTGGGATATTTTTTTAAGTTCCCCAGGTGGTTCTGATACACAGAGAGGGTAAAAACTCCTGCCCCAAATCTCATAATACATTCAGAAGATACATATCATTAGCCTCATTTTATGTGTAAGCAGACTGAGTCTCAGGGAGGCAAAGTGTCTTGCCCAAAGTTACAGCAAAAATGTGGCAAAGTCAGGATTTAATCCTTGGTCTGATTCCAAAGCCCATATTCCTTTGGCCCTCCAGGTGGTTGCCTACATGACAAGTTGGCATTCCCTCTAACTCCAGGCAGTGTTCACTGGGCTTTGAGGTTGTACTCAATGAGCAACTCCTCTCTTCCTTCCCCCTATCTCCTGCCCTCTCCTCCCCTGCCCAAAACCCCACCACCAGAGTCAACCAGATTTCATTATCAGGAGTTCACACAGATATACTGGGTTGATGCCACTGCCTTTGGGTGATAGCAGTTCAGGGTAATGCCCAGCATGGGCCTCCCAACAGTTCCAGATCCTCCTGGCCATGTATCAACATTCCTTCCTCGAATCAGCCTGAGAAGACAATAGCCCTGAGCTCATAGCACAGCAAGTTGCTTTTCTGGGCAGAATAAAAATAAAAAATAAAAAATTTAAAAAGCAAATACTTAAAAAGTCAAATTAAATATCACAGGGAAAAAAGGCAAAATCATGAAAAAATGTGGTCAATCATTAGCAGAGAGGTTGAAAAGACACGCTCCAGTTGCTTTAAAAACTCACAGAAACCAGGTCTCCTTAAAATAGTTTTACAAAGTACACTGAGAATTCCATGCAGTAATATGAAACATAAGTCCCCCTGCTGCCCCGATCATGCTTCAGCTGGCTAAGCTGAAGGAGCTTGACATTAACCCAAGGCCCTGCAAAACTCAACAGGAAAGTGCAATGCAGACACAGTTGCAAACCTGCCCCAAATGTGTACATTTTCTGCTCCATTAAAATGACTTGGACAAGAGGCAAAGTACATCTGGCTGGTAGAAAGAGGGAGTTAGGGGAGGCGCAGGGAGAGGACAGTCAACCTCATCACAGGCCTCCCACTCCCCAGTCTTGCTTCCCCCCAATCCTTACCCCACACTGCTTCTAGTCTAAAATGTCTAAAATGCAAATATGACCACAGGCCTTCCAGGATTACCCAGAGCCAGACTGCTTTGTTAATTTTCTTAACTCTATCATGGGGTTTATAATACCCACTTCAAGGGTTCAGTGTGAAATTAATTGAAATCATATATATTTGTTGCCTGGCATGCTTGGTTTGTAAGTAAACTTTGAAGGAAAAGTAGATATCACAATGATCATCACTGAAACCAGGTCATATGAGGAGAGATAGGTGAAGGAAGTGAAGATGTCTGGGCAGAAGATAAACAAGATCCTAATGAGATAGGATCCCCAGTTCTTCCATATCTGATGGGCTGGCATGAGACTCTTGGTGGTGAACCTAGTATGACAGCTACAAGGTGAAAGCTTCTTCCTCAGTGTAGGTATGAAAGACCTTTCTAACAGTCAGTAGTGTCCCAAAGATAAGGCATGCTGGTAAACTTTCCTAACATTAGAACTATATAAAAAGCATCTGGATGAACACTTGGCAGGAATATTGAAGAGGGGATTCAACTGTGATCTGGTTGAACTTGACATCTTTAGCCACCTCTTTAAGTATGAAATCTGTACTTTTGAACTGTCTTTGTGTGCCAATCAATGAATCATCCATCAACAGCTTTAGTTTCTGGTATGTGTAAAGCCTGGAGCAAGTCTCTGGATCAAAGAGGTACTTTGACTCCGGTTTTCACTAGGACAGAGGAGGCACACTTAGTAGGTTCTCTAGAAGCTGTGTTAAAAGACTGACTGTGTGACACACACAGAAAGCAGGAACTCTGGGTGTCTTTCTGTTGCCCTTAGGCTGCTGAAGTGTGTCTCTTTGAGTATCTTGTACATGCCATTGCTTCTCTAGAATCCATTCTGTGCACCTACATGCAAGGTGAATTGAGTCCGTGTTTACTCTGTTGGCATCCATGTCATTATTTGTTCTTTTCTTCTTTCTGGGTTCTTGGAAAATGGAACTGCCCCCTTATGAGAACGATTTACACTGACTTGGATGGAGAATTTGTTTGAACCTGAGGGTGCAGTGATACTTAATATGTTCATGAGTGTGTCTGTCTCACAAGAAGTAGACTCAGTGATCTGCACTTTGATCACCAGGAATGGGAAAGACAGAGCTGGGATTCAGCCCCAACTCTGAAAAGAAGGGACAAATGTTCAGAAAAAACACGCAAGAGGTTTGTTATTCATGCTGTGTCTTTCTTTAATGCATTTGTTTTATAAGCATTTTCTCCCCAGCCCTGTGCTAGGATCCTGGGATGCTGAGGTTACACGGCTTTTTTGTGCCCCCTCAAAGAGCTCATTCTAATGAGGGAAGATAAAAGGTGCTGGGACAAAATAGTAGAAAGAAACTGCCTGTGCTTGAGGAGAGAGGCTGGTTGGGGAAGCTTCAGAGAGGAGGTGACATCTGAGCTGGCCTTCAGGGGAGGCTGAGGTCACTGTGCACTCCAGGAGGAAGAACTTCCCAGGATGAGGGCAGAACCAAGCACAAAGGCTTGAGACCTGATAAAACATGCTCTCTCGGGAAATGTCAAATAGTGTAATGTTTCTGGAGTGTACTGTGTGCAGGAAGGTGGTAGAGATGAGATTGGTAATGTATTTTGAGGCCACTCTCATTTAGATGGGCTAGGAGGTTGGCCATGGTGCTACCTGAAATTATTTCGCAAACAGAGTTTGCAGCTTCATGGTATTTCATTAAATATGGCCAACTCTGCACGACTCATCTTGCGAATTATCAGAAGTCTTGCTACACATTACTTCCCCTTGACCACCATAGGAATGTATTCTTAAAATAAAAACTCATGTAAGATCAGTCCAAAGAAATCATAATCATGAAGATAAACCTGCTGGAACAATTCAGTGTGGCTCCTCTTTTGTCCACAAGTATGTGGGGCAACAAAGGTTCAACATCTGTATCAGGACAACATGTGTTCATAACTGGCTGTCACTGCATATATGCCAGAGGCTAAGTTGAAGGGAACTAGATCTGACCTGTATGTTTGGATCTGGGAGCTGCATGTTGATGGCCCTCCCCAAATCACAGTGAAATAATCTGGAGGGTTTTGGTTTATCTACTTAATCATTAGTGTAGCTGATCTGAAACGTGAGCCCAGCGCTTTTTTAAAAAAAATAACGTGTAATGCTTTCTGATTATAAAGTAATCCCTGCTTATTGTGGAAAATAGTTATATAAACACACAAAGGAAAATAAAATCGCCCACCACTACTAAGAAACAACATTTTGGCACATTTATTTTGTCTTTTTCTTACAGGTTGAGTTCATTAAAATGAATTCTTAAAAAAATATAACATTTAATTCAGCCTGCCACCTCAATTCAGCATTCCTCTATGAGAACACTTTTCTCACCATAACATAATTACTTACTTACACTTTTTTAATACTTTCAGACCAGATTGTAAGGGTTTCCAGGACAGAGAAGGTGTGTTATTCATATAGTAACCTAATTTGGGCACAGGAATCCAACATTGAGACTCAAGTTCTGGTACACTGTCTTACACCACAAGAGATCCAGGTGTTTGTGCTGTCTGTTCATCTCTCTACCACCAGCCTTTAGCCCAGAATCTGGCATGTAGCGCATACCCAGTGTATATTGGTCGCTCGAATAAAAGTATGGGTGTGACTGAATGTGGATGTTTATTTATTATTATTTTCACCCCAAATTCACTGAGCCCCTATCAGGTGCCAGGAATATAAGTAGTCATATCTGATACAAAGCCCACACTCTCAGAGGCGTCAGTGCAAGGATGCTGACCCCCCTCTAATGTAGGATGGGGTTCCTATGACACAGAACTCCTCGAGGTGCTCCAGAAACGCCCAGCTAGCCCTGGGTTTGCCTTCTTCCGACCACGACCACCCCTCCGCTCCCTGCTCATTCCAACTGGTCCCAGTTCAGTGACAGGCATTCTGTGGAGGGGTGCTTCACTGGAGGAAGACTACAGGGGAGAAAAGCTACACTGCTTCCTCCAGCTGAGAGGGGCCCTTGACAAACACTCCACTGCCCCAGCCAGCTGGTCCAACTGGAAATCCCAGATAAGCCCCAGTTTCTGGTCAGAACTAGTTTTGCAGCACAGGGGGAACGTTTCTGGCTGACTGACCCTCCCCACAGGGGAGCTGGCGGTTTTTGCGAGAAAGAAAAAAACAATGAACTAAAGGGGTTGAGAGGAGCGGTTTCAATTATTTGATACACTCCAAAATTCTGCTCTCTTGCAAGTGCAAGTTTACACTTAGGAATCCAAACAAGATTGCCCCCTGCCCTGCATTTAGTCTCTCACACTCTCCTCTCCTGTGCAGTGCAGTTTTGTTGCAATGCAATTTGTTTTGTAGCGCGACCGTTGAAGCCACAAATCCTGCACGCGGCGCGACTTTGAATATTAGTCAATGCATTTTTTTCCTGCAAGGCTATTGTTATTATCATTATCGCGATTTAGCGTCTCTGCCCTTTCCCCTCCCTCGGCGAATCGCGCTCCGGCTGTGATTGCTCGGGTCTGACTTCGCGAGTGGCGGTGCGCTTCCAAACCCCCTCCTCC
>NW_020172632.1:1371869-1536866 GCF_003031525.2 Neophocaena asiaeorientalis asiaeorientalis | reverse complement strand
CATGTACGCCTTTGTGCGGTTCCTGGAGGACAACGTCTGCTACGCGCTGCCCGTGTCGTGCGTGCGCGACTTCAGCCCCCGCTCGCGGCTGGATTTTGACAACCAGAAGGTGTACGCCGTGTACCGGGGTCCGGAAGAACTGGGCGCCGGGCCCGAGAGCCCCCCGCGCGCCCCCCGCGACTGGGGCGCGCTGCTGCTCCACAAGGCCCAGATCTTGGCGCTGGCAGGTGAGCGAGCGGTCCGGGAGGGACTCGGGGGCCGGGCGGGGGCCGGGAGCCGGGGAGGGGGCCGGGGGGAGCCGCTGCTTGTTCCGGCCCCCTTCTCCTGTCCCGTAGGCTTTTCTTTAGGGGACGGGGTGTCTCTAGAAGGCCAGACCAGTTAAAAATACGAGATGGTCCCCTTTGTCTTCCCCGCCTCCCCGACACCTCCCGCGCTGTCAGTCTGTCTCCATCTCTCTGTCTGTCCTACTCTTTCTGTTTGTCTCTTCTCGGCTCCCTCACTTTCCTGTTCTCTCCCCGCCTGTTTGTACCTTCATTTCTCTGTCTCTCACCTTCTCTTTACCTCTCTCTCAGTTCCTTCCCTCTCTGCGCCTTCTGTCTCCTCAAGTTTCTCTAGCCGTCTGTCTCTCCCTTTAAGGCCCTTAGTACCGCCTGGGAGTGAGAGGCAAGGCTTGATATTGTCAGACTCTGCCAGGTGGGAGTCCCTCTTTACAGAGGGAAGCTATGACATCCTTGTCTCATTCGGGCCATCATTGGACAGGATGAAGAGGCCTCCATCACTGGGTACTGGGTGCCACTCTCTCCTGCCCCTCCCTGGCTAGGTGGCAGAGGTAAAGCAGTAGTGGCACTTTAGCATCCTTCAGACTCCACACCCCTATTGAATCTCCCAGAAGGCTCTCTGAGTGAGAGCTGAGGGCCAGGAAAGAGTTTCTAGGTCAGGATAAGACCAGACCTCCCATTCCTGCTTTCCCAGGGCCCTGAGAAATAGGCAAGGCAGGTGGTCTCATCCCCATCTGACAGATGAAGATCCTGAGGTTCACTTGGTGGTAGGACTAGAAACCAGACCTCTAGCCTCCTTCACCAGGTTCTTTCTGCCGTGCTGAGGCACCTTTTCCTTTGTAAAGTCAGTGGATCCCCTTTCCCAGCTAGTTTTAGGAGGCTTGGGTACAGATATGAGTGGATGAGGAAAGTATCACTTCCATTTTGGGGAGCAGCCTTTGAGCTATTGCTGGTAAGGAGGGTGTACCTCAGAGTGGACAGAGACAGTAAACCACCCTGCCCTCTGGTTGGAAGAGAAAACCAGGGGTTAGGAGACATTGCTAGCATTTTGTAGTTTGAGACCTTTCCTATTTTTTCCAACTTCCTTAGCTTTCCTTAAGAGATGAATTCAGCATGTATCATATTTAAATTTGGCAAATAAGGAAACTGTGGCTTGAAACAGAGAAGTGACTTTCCTAGGGTCCCATGGCAAATTAGCAGTAGCTTAGAGCTGTGGTTCATGAAAAGTTCCTTTCCATCACCTCCTGTTGCCTCTGGAAAGTAGGTTTGCCAGAGTTGAGGAGTGAAAGAAGAACTGGAACCCTATGAGCACCTGGGGCCCTTGTGGACAGACTGTGTCCTGACCACCTCTCTGGCAAGCCCTGGGGCACAGTGGTATAGACCACCCCCCCACCACACACAACACTTGGGCATGCCTGGGGCCAGAAGAGCAGAATGAAGGCAAGTATGTAGAAAAGGGAAACCTTTGTAGCGGATTAGGTTTTATTTCATTTGTTTGCTTGCTTTTAATTACCTGAAGGAAGGGATTAGGAGATTTTTCCCCAAGAGTACAGTATAGGCCTGAGGAGGTTACAGGTAGGTTGTAACCTTAGCTTCCCCTTGGCTAGAAGAAGAGAAAGCCTGCTCTAATGATTCTATTATACTCCTAGATCTGGAAGGGCCCTAGGAGGCGGGGAGTGATGTGGTCAGAAGGAGTCAGTGGTAGGTAGGTGTTTTAGTGTGTAATAGCTGCTTTCCTCTTTTAGAGATTGTCCCTGCATCCACTTATTCATGCAGTAAACATCACCACTGTGCTTTGCTCTTCAGGCACCGCAGAGAGGCTGCTGAGGCAGATGGCAGCCCCCACAGACTCTGAGTTTGGAAATTGACAAAAGTCTTCTTCAGTAAGACACACGTAATTATTGGTGTGAGGACCATGAATCTTGAATCTATAGACTGTTCATCCTCCAAGTTGGAACGTTGATAAATCTCTAGGGTTATTGAAAACAGACAATTAAAATAACACACACACACAAACAGACCTAGGCAACATCTGGAAATTGGCAGAGTAGATCCAGAGAAGAAGCGTGGCGCCAGTTTGAGCAAAGTGAGTTGAAAAGCACTTTCCTCCACCTCTCTTCAGGTTTTTTTCTTGAGAAGAGCAAGGGGAAGAAAAAGAAACAACTTGCCGTTGACTAGGCCACATTTAGAATTCCAATCAGCTGGTTAGCTTTTAAATTGGAGCCACTGTCCTGGCTCCAGACCTGACTGGAAGGGCCAGGGTAGGTTTGGGAATTCGTTTGTCCTGGAAGAACTCCCCCATGTGTCTTGAAACCCCATCTTGGATGTGGTGGCTCCGAGAATTGCTTGCAGTGACTTCGTCTTAAGGAGCTCATCTTCTGGCATCTCCTAGTTGTGAATACCACGGTGCTGTGGGACCAGATGTGAGGCGGCAAGCCCTCAAGCGGGAGGCAGAGATAGCTATGTTTTTGTGCATTAGCCATGAGTAATTAATCCCTCTCTGGCACCAAAAGCGTAGTTTCAGGAGCAGTTCGGGGCCGTTTTATGGCTTTTGGTGAGAAGCGCGGTACTTTACCGTTTGCCCAGGCCAACTCAGAGCTGTCTTCAGGTGTACCTCTTCTTGTATCCAGGAAATGTCAAAGCCAGCTGCTTTGGGACTTTGCATTTTCCAGCATATGCTGGTCTACATCATGGTTTCCATGTGTGTCAGACCCAGTATATAGCCTTGATTTCAGTTCAAGGGGAGAAAACAAACACACCTTTACTGACAGTCTTACTTTGTGCCTGTGCATTATCTCTGTTAGTCGTCCCCGGGACCCTGTTGGTAGAGATTGCCGTTGTTACTATTTCCATTGTGTAGATGAGGACAACTGAGTCTCAGAGACTCCTCTCCAGCTGTATAGCTAACAAGTGACAAAGCCAGACTTGAAACCGAGGTCTTCCAGTGCCAGGCCCCCACTTGGAAGTCTCCTTTGTAAAGTAGCTGATGTTCTCGTCAGCCACACAGCAGGCTTGGAAGGAATGAAAGGCAAGAGAAGAACTGTCCGTGAAGCTGACAGTTCAAGTCAAGTTTTCGAGCCCAGGAACAGTTTTAGATGCTGAGTTTTCCAGCCCCTTCTGTTCTTCCTCTCTCACCAGCCTCCCTCCTACAGAGCACACGCACTTTCCTCTCTGCTAAGTTGTCATTTTCCTCAGGAAATCTCAGAAGAGCTCCCATCCTCCATGGTCCACGTAACTCAAGGTGTGGCTCACCTTTGGATGTGGTCTCCTTCGTCACTCTCATTTATTTGCCAGACAGCGTGTTGAAAATGAGAACAACCCATTTGGAGAGCTTACCATTATCTAACTGCAATCCAGTCTGCTACTGGGGCTCATGGTATTGAATTTATGGTTTTTTTTAATGGGACCACAACTGGTTTTTCTCAGCTCAGAGTCTTAAAATTCTATGCCATTCTATCCAGGCACTTTGGCTATGTTATTGTTATTTGGTGTGCTAAATTCCTTTTGTTGTCAAATGTCCCCCTTCTACTTCCTATACACCAGGCCCAGTGCTGTAATAAGCGAATACTCCAGTGCGCCGGCAGGTCTGAGGTCCTGGGACTGAAATGACAGCACAATCCAGGCGAAACAGAAGTTAACTTTTCAGGCCCTGCCATGTAGGGTTTCTGTCCGGGCAGAATGACAGGGAAGAAATGGGCATCGTCCTCAGGGTGAGTGTAGTCTTAGGGCCCAATGTACGTGCTAAATAGAGGTGGAAGCCAGGCACCAGGGCAGCACAGAGAAAGGGCCCATTCTAGGTGGGCTTTGTGGTTTATCTTGTACATCTTTCCAACTCTACCACCACTGCCCACATCCAGGCGTGCACCAGCTCTTATCTAAGCCAGCACATCTGCCTTCTAATTGATTACCCTGCCTCAATCTGTTTTCCGAGTTGCTGTCAGAAAAATCTTCCAAAATACAGTCTTAGTCAAGTCACTTCTCTCCTTAGAACCTTCTGTAGCTCCCTGTTGCCTACTGAATAAAACTTAAGCTTCTCAGCCGGGGCGTTCATAGCAGCCCCAGACCAACCCCATTTCTCCAGCTTCCCCCAGGCCTGCGGTACTTCATGCCATCTTGAGAACACTCCCTCAGGCACTCCTTTGAGCCAACGAGGATGGATTAATCATGGTGTGAGATGGGGCCTCTGCCCATGGAGCTCCCCTTCAGTGGAGAAGGCAGACACGTGACATGCCTGCAGTCCCGTGAGCTGAGGACGAATGCCACAGCTCCCTGTTCCACCCTCAGTCCCCAAGGGAGACTCTCCTTCCTCGGAGCTCTCCTTTTACTTTGCTGTTCCTCAGTTATCTTTAGCATTCTGTGTCTTGTTTTGGTTAGTCGTGAATAGGTCTGTCTTCCTACCAGACAGTGAACTCCTCCAGGACAGGGACCTGCCTTCCTTCTCTCTGCATCCATGGTGCCCAGCACGTAGTCCACTCCAGTCAGCCCAAGTGGAACTCACCAACTTGGGGAAGACAGGTGCATTTGTTATGCTTGGGGAGAAGAAGTAGGGAGGACAAGAACCCCTGTAGCAGCAACGTGTTTTTCAGAACAGAAACCTGCAGTGAGTTTTGGAGGTTTCCTTCAACTTTGTTCACCTGGAAAAAGTCAACATTCTTTATCACTCCCTTGACTAGAAGAAACCCCACACTTGGGGGAAATCGCTTCCAAAGCCACGTTCTTCTTGCTTTGGTAATTTTAGCTCATTCAGGGCTCAGGTCCCAGCTTGGCATTGTTGGTCCAAATGGATCACTTGCTCCAGAAATGCTTTGGAACTTCTACAAAGTTAGCAGTGAAGCAGGGGAGTAGCCGATTTCATATGCAAAGATTGTTGCATGTCATCAGTGGGAGACTGCCAACAAAAGGATTCTTTTTTTTTTTTTTTTTAAGCGAGTGAAAACTTTTAATTTAGGTTTTGACATGTTCTGCTGATGTACATTGGAGCGAAGATTGGAACTTGCCTGCTGTCATCTGTTGCAGATTCTACTGAAATGTTAACCATTTAAGGTCCCGTCTGATGTGATTTGTCATGTTTAAGAACCACATATTTGTTACAACTAAATAGTATGTGTTGCTGAGTATTGCAGAGTTCTGGTTCACAGGATGAAAGAAGAAATTGCCCCAGGCAAGCTCAGGTCTTGCTCTTTGGTGTGTTTTCTTGTCATTCAAGAGCACACTGGTGTTTATTTTTAAAAACGCACCAGAAAAGTAGAATTCAAACTTAGATCTTTGACTTCAAGATTTATTCTCTTTCCACTGTGCCTACCTGCTTTGTCTTATAAGCTCCTTAGAGAGAGAAGATGTGTGTACTCTTCATTTTAAAATGCTTACTGGAAAAGCATACATACCCTGAAGAGCTTTTCTCTGGTTCATTTAAGTCCCCCAGGTATTAAGTTACACTAGGTGGTCAGTCTTACACTGGAGGGAAACAAAGGAGGAGGAATAGGCATTGTTTCTTGCCTTCACAGACTCGTTTACTAAATATTTATTAAGAACTCACCAGGCTCCAGGTTCAATGCTAGGAATTACCGTATACATACTCTGTCTACATCCTTGTGAGATAAGGCTTCTTATTTTACCCTGGGAGAAGAGAGCTACGCAGACAGTTGTTTAGTGGGTGCTGTAGGTGCCAGGCAGTGGGCTAAGGTCTTCCCATACACATGAAGCTCTTGGAGAACTGTGAGTCAGGGCAGTCGAAAAGTATGATACCCGAACTAGGGTGGCAGTGGTTGTGATGGCTCTGAGGTGGACTGAGGAAGGAGAATCCATAGGACTTGGGACCTGTCTGGTTGTGGTGATGTGTGTGATGATGACGTGGTGGTCTGGGCTCTCCTCCCTCCGTGGGGAGCATTAGAAAAGTAGTTGGTTGGAAGAGGAGATACTGAGTTCAGTCTGAGACAAGATGAATCTTGGGGGCCCATGGGATATCTGGGCAGATACTCCAGGAGAGAGATTAGGCACGTGGCCCAAGGTTCAGGAGAGTGCTCTGAAGTTGGGCTGAAGGTCCCAATGTGGAAGTCATTAGCCATGGAAGTGGTGGTTTCACAGAGGGAGAGGGGGCAGAGTAAGCGAATCATGCGGAACTCTTTAGAACACCAGCTTTTAAGGGCACAGCTGAAGAAGAAGAGCCCAAAAAGGTGACTGGGGAGAAGCAGCCAGAGATGGACTAAGAATCAAGTGATAACCAGGAGAGATGGGTGTCCTGGAAATCCAACAAGGAGCAAGGTCTTTGTATCCCAGATCTAAGCCTGCTTTTGTTTCTTTTAACTACACAGCAACTACTTTTTCCTCTGAGCTCATTGGTGAGACATAGTAGGATAGGACAGCTAAATATATAAGCAGGAGAAGAAAAGATTTGCATGGGATGATATTTTGGTAGTTTTGAATGTCTGAGTTTTGCCCCACTGGAAGAAGAATCAGACCTGTTCTTTGAGGCCCAGAAAGCAAAATTAGGTCCAGAGAGTGAAATTCAAAGCGGTTGGTGGGAGGAATATAATAATAGCCGAGAGAGTGGATGAACAACGGAAAGGGCTTCTAAGCATAGTGATGAGCTCCCTGTCAGGGGAGGTGGATATTCTGGAATGAAATCCTGTCCTATGGGAGAATTGGTTAAATGACCCCCTCCCCCAGGTCGCTTCCTTGAGTATCAAAGAGGAAGATTTAGAGAGCTGAAAGAAGATAGGCTTTGAAGTGAGACAGTCTGGGTTCAAACCGTGACTCTGCTGTTTACAAGCTGTGTGACCTTAGGGAGATTACTTCACTTCTCTGAGTTTCAGGTACTCAGATGTAGCGTAGAGATGGTAATGAGTGACTTGCCCACTATGCTATTTAGCAAGGTAATATGGAAAAGTATCTGGCACATAGTAGGTACTCATTAAATATAGGTAGCTGATAAGGACTGTGGTGGCTAAGCTTTCTTGAGAGAAAAGCTCGCTTAGTCGTGGGTGCCACCATTTGTGGAAAGGAGCGATTTAGAGGACCAAGGAGAAGACACGTTTAAAATTTAACTTGTGGGCGTTGTGAATCCTCCTGCGGCTTGACTTTAGCATGAAGGGCTTACCATCTCCCCCCATGTGTTGCCCCTCTGTGACCCTATGGCGGGGCCACTTATTACCCTGGCAACAGCCTGGTGAAGCACATGAGGGTAGCTAGACAAATGAGTCAGAAGGATGAGGTTCCTCGTTTTGTCTGTGCCCTAGCGCTGTGCCAAGGCCAGTGAGGCCATGGGAGTGAGAGCAGGGAGACCTACTGAAACCTGGTTGGCAGTTCTTCTCTCCCCTTTCGGACGGTCTCAGCGGGACAGTTCTTCAAACGAGCCCACCTGGAGGGATTAGATCATCTACTCTTGCCCGGCACTGCATAGAAGAGAAAGAGAAGTGGAATTCCCTGTGGCTGGCCGGTTGGTCACACAGCTGGAAGGATCTCTTAAGGTTTTCTAGTCTAGTCCCTATGTTTTACAGAAAAGAAAGCTGAAAGGAAGTAACTGGTCACCCAGAGAGTGAGTGACAAAGCCAGGCCTCGAACCCGTGTCTCTTGATTTCTTTCTGCTTTACCACAGCAGGGCACTCATCTTCGTGTTGTCTTGGCTAGATACAATCCTTGAAACTTGAGAATTTTGTCTGCCTTGGATTTTTAAAAAAACAAACGCCACAGGCCAGAGAATGAGATATGCATGCCTTTTCTGTGGCATGTCTGTTTTTAATGCAAACATAAGACTTTGCAAGGTTTTTACACAGATGAAGAACTTTAAACTTGCATATAGATGTTTTTTAAATAAGACAAAACCTATGTAAAACAGTTTATGTTTAGCCTTTCAGAACTTCATCATAGCTAACAAGCCCACACCACGTTAAACTCTGACATTGGATTCTTTTAATTATCCAGCATGATTTTATGTAAAATGGGAGTCAAGACAGTACCGCTCCCATTTTAACTGTATTTCAAGTTCTTCAGGAGTATCTTCACGTTTGAAGACAGAATTGCATTGGATTTCCTGTCCACCGGCCTCTTTTCTAAAACACTATTTGCTCATTAAACATGCCTCCATTTTTTTTTTTCCAGTGGTAAGTTTAATGGGATGTTCCTCCCTCTCAGATTAATGACAAATACCAAGTTCTTCTATATTTTTGAAGAGCAGCTTCTACCGTATTTTATGGCTTTGAATAGGGACTCTATTTGGGGGTTATTTAGGGCTTGGTGGTCTTGATAAGCTTGGAGTTCGGGAGGTTGGTATCAAGTCACACTAAGTTCAATTTGGGCATTGATCACAGGATTCTCCTGGATGTAGGCAAAGGCTTGGGAAAAAAGCTGGCGCTGGGGAAATTATATTGACACACTCACCATATTATATGTGCCTTCTAGTTCAGTTGAGGAAGTTACAGCAACTTGGTAATTTTTCTCTTGTTCCTGTAGGATAATTAGATGATAGAACCAGGGCCCGAGTGACATGCAGGCCTGACTGGAACGTCTGGCTCTGCTATTTAATAACTTTGTGTCTTAGGCAAGCCACCTCACTCTCTGACCCTCAGTTTCTGCTTCAATAGAATCCTTATGGGGATCGAATGTATTGATGTTAATAAAGAGTTTGGCATGGGGCCTGGCGCGTAGTAGTTGCTTACTCAGTATTTGTTGAATAAGATGCATGCAGTTAGCTGACAGCATAGTCGCTGGAAAGGAGAAGGAGAAAGTTGATGCCCAAATCCTTGGTGGTTTTCTTGCCCTGGAAAACAAAAGAATCAGGAAGTTAGAATCAATGAAGTTTATCTCTTCAGAGGCTACATACTTATTTCTGTTTACACTAAAACTGATTACTTGGTCTTAAGTTTGGAGCAGTTGCAAAGGTGGGTTGACCAGAGAGGTGGGTTGACTCATCCTTTTTGAGTCTCCTGCTAATTTCTTCTGTGGTTTCCTGGAATGCAAAGCCAGAAGCATACTCCAAAGCCAAAGCCACATTAAAATGCTGCATGAAGTTACCTGCTGTCCTAGGTGATCCACACCACCGTTCACCTTCATTAATGTGACCAGTCAAGAGTTACGGCTTCTTGTCACCCTGTGTTCAGTCTCCTCCTCACACCTCATCCATCTCGCTTGCCATTGCCACATTAATCTTCCCCAAACATCTCTTTCATCGTGTCTCAGTCTGTGTCGGGTACGGGTCTCTTTGCCACAGGATAAAAGCCAATGACACAGCCCACAGGGGTAGCCTCACAGCCACTATTCACTGAACACCTGGGACAAGAAAGGCACCGTGCTTGGTGTTTTATATGCACTACCTTTTGGAAAACAGTTTATTATCCCCACTTTACAGATAATGAAAGTGAGACTCGGACAGGTGAAGTAGCTTGCCCAAGTTCCCACAGTTAGTATGTAGCAGAGGCAGAATCCCAAGCCAGGACTCCCTGACTGGAAAGACTGGGCTGCTTTTGTTAAATCCTGGGCCTCCCTCTCCCAACCAGTTCTTCCACTTTTTACGGTGCCACTGAGTGTTCCGTAATCTTCTGTGGACTAGGTGCGGACGTGAGGCACCACCTTTAATTTGGGATTAGGATTAGGAAGGCCTGGAGCTTGGAGGTTCGCCCCCACATGAGCCAGCGTCTCTCAGGAAGTCAAGCCTTCTATTCCGGTTGGGATTCTTGGCACATCCTGGGTTGTAAGGATCCGAAAGGCAAGGAACACTTAGCAGAGAGCTCAGCACAGAACAGGGGCTCAGTGAATGTCCAGTGACTGCAGAAAAGGACAAGTGGAGGCCTCAGATCTTCCTGAACCCTCATCCAGGGAGCACGGCGCAGGGAGGAGGGTGATGGGCATTAGGATGGAGCCAGCAGGTAGCTACCTCTCAGAGGGGCCTCAAGATCCCCCTGGCCAAGCACTGGGGCAGCCAGGATCCAGGTAAGGGGACATGTGACTCGAGGGGCTGTCTACTTCTGCTCCTTTCAGGAACTTACTTCTGTCACTCAGACCTTCCTGCACTGCTCATCCTACCCTTTCAAAGGACCCCTTCAAACCCTGAGCCCTGGCCTACAACCTAATTCGCTGTGCCTGGCGATAGTTACTCCTATCTGGGGACTTCCTGAGGCCAGAGGGGTGTGGCAGGAGAGCAGGAGTGAAGTGGTCTTCTGCTTTGCACTTCAGGCTGGGGAATTTAGATGTCCTTATCTAGAGCCGTCATTCATTCGTTCAGCATTTATGAATATGGCTCAACCATATTTCAGGCATGTGTTTTTAGAGAGACTAGAGCGTGGGCTTGGGGGGCAAAGAGATCTAGATCGAATCCTGGCTCTGTGCCTTCGCATCTGGGTGGCTTTAGGCCCTCTTTGAGTCTCATTTCTTCTTCTGTGGAAAAAAAATGCGGCTAATACTTGATTGCAGGGTTGTTGGGAAGTACAGTAATATATGTGAAGAGCCGTATAGTGGCATCTGGTCGGTAATAGACATTCTAAAAGTGGTAGCCTATTTTTTAATTGAAGTGTAATTCACATAAGGCAAAATTCACCATGTTAACCATTTTAGAGTGTGTACAATTCAGTGTGCTACAAACATCATCACTATCTAATTCCAGAAAATACCCATTAAGTGGTCACTTCTCATTGCCCCTTTCCCCTATGTCCCTGGAAAACATTAATCTACTTTATGTCTCTGTGGAGATGCCTGTTCTGGACATTTCATATAAATGGAATCATATATCATGTGGCCTTTTTGTCAGGCTTCTTTCACTTGGCATAATGCTTTCAAGATCCATCCATGTTGTAGCAAGTATCAATACTTTATTTCTTTTAACGGCTGAATAATACTCCATTGCGTGGATATACCACATTTTGTTTATCCATTCATCAGTTGATGGACAGTTGGCTTGTTTCCACCTTTTGACTATTATGAATAATGTTGCTATGAACATGTTTTCATTTCTCTTGAGTACATACCTAAGAGTGGAACTGCTGGATCGTATGGTTATCCTGTTTAACCTTTTGAGGAACTGCCAAACTCTTTTCCATGGTGGCTGCACCATTTTACATTCCCACCAGGAATGTATGAGGGTTCCAGTTTCTCCATATCCTCCCAACACTTGTTATTTTTATTCTCTGTTCTTTTCTTTTTTTGATTGTAGCCATCCTAGTGAGTATGAAGTATATCTGATAGTATTATTTTTGATTTACATTTCCCTAATGACTGATGATTTTGAGCATCTTTTCATATGCTTACTGGTATAGCCTCTTTTTATTATTCTTTCACTAAACATTTTTTTTGATGAGCCTCTATACTGTATGGCCAAGCCTGTGATACGGGCCCTGCCCTGTGGTTACCCACACTCCCGTGGGAAAGGCAGACCTCAGAACAGGTGATTGCAACATAGTAAGAAAATAGGCTACAGAGAAGGTATGTGTAAGGTGTAATGGGACCTTAGAGGAGGAAAGAGGAGCTGAGTGGAGGTTAGGTGGAGTTTGTCTAACAGAAAGGAAAGGAGGGGGCATTCCAGTCAGATGGAGGGGGCGTGGAGCTTTGGGTATAGCCGGTGGGAGTTGGGCTCCTGTCATCATATGGGGAGTAAGGCTCTCTCACGTGTCTCCCTTCTCAAGCCAGGTGGCTGAGTAGGTCTCCGCCTCCAGGGGCAAGCCTGCAGCAGCCCTGGGCCAGCCGCAGGCTCTGCTGAGCTTTGTCATCTGCTATAAGTACCACTCTTGTTGCCTTCAAGGCACATATACTCAGCTGATTTGATCCCACTTGAGGTCAGTATTCTGTCTCCCTTCCTACGGAAAGAGATCAGTGATGCTCATTGACACAGCAGCTGGCCTGACTTCTCACATCTACCACGTAGCAGAACTGGACTTGGAATCCAGGCTGTCTGACTTTTCCACACCTGCAGGCTGAACCTCAGTTCTTCTTACCTTAGCGTTCAAGGCCAGTTATTCTCCAAGCCCCAGCCACCTTAACTTTCTTTCTCACCTTTTCTTCCTGCCTATAACTGAACCATCTTTTGTAACCATTCCGGTCTAAATGTTTTTGCAATCTTTCTTTTTTGGTTTCTGTCCTTTGCCCCTCTTCTTGCCATCAGTAAATGGCTGTCCTTTTATGTACACTGACGGTCCAAGTGCTCTTCACTCCGCTCAGGTTCTTAACACACAGAATTGATCATCTTCACGGCGTCCTGGCAATGTGAGTAGGAATTATTTACTTCAAGTCACAGATTAGGAAACAGGATCAGAGAAGTAAATTAAGTTACTCAAGACCACCCTGTAAGTAAGGAGTCCTGTTCAAAGGGCCCTTCCTCTCAATCGCCTGCCATGGTTACACTGACCAAAGTGATCTCCCTTGCCCCCAAGATCCTAAAGCAGTTACTTTCCCCTTATTCACATTCAGTATTTGAGATCTTATCTCAATCTTATTTGAGGGCTTTTCTTTTTCGTGGGTTTTTATCTTGTGTCCCCTAAGCAGGTGTTCATTCTCAGTGCCCCAGGGCCCCAGCCAGATCCTGCAAGTGTAAATTCTCAGTAAATGTTAAGCGGAGGCATAGGAGGAAAAGCTCTGAACTCCGGTTGCACAGTCTGAGTTCTCATGCTGTTCATGTTATGGCACTAACTTCTGTGACCTTGCACAGTGATGCGCTCACCAGGATGGGAACCCTGCCTGTCTTGCTCCCCCTGTATCCCTGGGCCTGACTGCGGAGTAGACGGATGCATGGATTTACCGTTTGGAACCTCATCTCCATTTTGAAAGGGTTAAATGAAATGGTCTGAGGATTGCTCCCAGTTGAAATATTGCCCAGTTTTGTGAGCCTGAATGACTGCTTCTCTCCATACCAGCATGATTCTCAGCTACAGAGCTTCAGCTCAGGGAGGCCGAGCATAGCTTGTCATTTCTAGTTCGGTGGCTACATCTCAAATTTTTGCCCTTGACCTTGTCAAGCTGAAAGCTAACCCAGGAGCTTTGCCTCAACACATTCAGAAGTCCTAACACCCCCCTCTCATCCTCTACATCCCTTTCAGTTTCTCCCCTCTTTTTGCACATGTGAAAACACCCACCCATCCAATTTCAGGATAATTTCATTTGGAGCACCTTCTTTAGGTTTTATATTTTAGCAGCTTTTTGACTTAGAAGGAATGGACAGTGATTTATAGGAGGTGAGCTACTGCTCTTTTAGAAAGACCACGGTCCCTGCTGTTGTTCTTGCCTAACCCATTGGGTGTATTTTATAGGTACAAAGAGAACAAGAACAAGAACTGGCCTTTTTGTGAAACTAGAAGCCTAGGATTGCTGCTCCACTAGTGGGAATGGGCATTTTCATCTCTGATCAGGAGGGGTTGTTAGCAAGACGGCCTCTTCTTTTGGGGGGCATTTCCCTTACACTAGATACCCTTCTTAAGTCATTCCTTTGTTTTAATTGTATCTTTGTCCACCTTATGCTTAGGGAAATAAAACGATTCTGAGCCTGTTGATAATACCAGTTTATACATCCTGTTCATTGAGTGCCTAGTGTGTACCAGCCATGCTGTGTGGTTAAGTGTGTGAAGCATTGTCGCTGTCGTCCCCACACTTCTTTATAGAGGAGACACCTGAGGTCATGCGATTAAGACCTTGTTTCTTCCTCCTCGCGCCCTGTCTCGGAAGAGCTGAGCTTTACACTGAGGCCTCTCTGATACTGCAGTCCCACCCTTGACCAGCTGGAGCTCCATTCTTAAGATACATTCAGGAAGATTTGGCATTTGACTGCATTCTGGAATAGTTAGGTGCTTACAGGCTTCCTTTTCAACTTTGCTAACAAGTTGTGAGGAGAGAAGCCTGGACTGGGGGAAGTGTAAGAGCATGTTCAACACACACACATACACGTGCATACACACTCACACGTAAAGACCCTGAGAGACAGAACTTACCCACTCCCTGGCTACATGCTACATCCAGCATTGGGCAACATGCTGCAAACTACATTTAAGATATAGCAGCAGCGGGAACCTTTGAGGAGTAAGAAATAGTAATTCCCAGAGTCCCAGCTCAGGCCCGGAAAACAGGACCTCAAAGTATTTACCACAAGGGCCAGTTCCAGAGCATGTTCGAGTTTCTACCTCTGGAACTGTCCTCTTTGAATTTTTACTGTGGACATCTACAGTGAGAGACAGATCTGGGAAGTAAAGTTTGAAATCTGTGCAAGAGAAAAATAATTCTCTTTCAGATTATCTGAAGTTGAGTTTAAAGAATAAGAAAGTGAGGAGAAGTAGTATCCCTTTGTATTTGTGTAGCACTTTTGTAGTTTGTAATGCACGTCAGTGTGTGTTGTTATCACACGTAAGCAGTGGTTGAGTTGCCAGAGGCCTGTTTCCCACTCCTGCCTCTTCCTCAGACTCACACCCTGGGCACGCGCCTTCCATCCTCACCTGTAAGATGAGAGAGAGTTGGGCCACTTGGTCACTGAGGCCCCCCAAACTCTGTCATTTCATTATCTGATACCAGTAAATGTTGCTAGTTACTCTTCCTGTATCTGTCTTAACTCAGCCTGTCTTGTGTCTGGGCTGTGGGGAGGCTGTACCTCAGCTCCAGTTCAGGCTTTATCTCCGTAAGAGCTATCATCCTTTCACGCTCATCAGTACCTGAGCGGGCAGAAACCCACCAGGTTTTCCTGGGAGATCATTTGCTTAGAAATATCTCGGTTGTTGAGGGATTCATGTGCTAGTTAAGTTAAAACCAGATAGCAATCTAAGGGCCATTCCAGTTCCAAGATTCTAGAATTCCATAAAAGGCCACCCTTGAAGATATACTTAGGGAAACCCCTCAGCAAATTCACTGGGAGCTATTTCAATGCTTTTTATGGTGGTGCCTTTAGCATATACCCTTGATCCTAGAGTTTGATCTGTGCTGCTGCTACTAGGAGCCCTGCATGTAGAAGGGAACAAACGTGTCTTGGGTTTGTTTGCTTTTCCTTTTTAACTGGTCTGGCCTCAGACATTCTCTAGTATTTGAGCTTATGGGCATGTTGAGCATTTTGACTCATAATGAACCTTATTCTCTTGCTATGCATTTTAGAAGACAAATCTGACCTTGAAAACAGTGTGATGCAGAAGAAAATAAAAATCCCCAAACTTTCTCTCAATCATGTAGAAGAAGATGGGGAAGTTAAAGATTACGGGGAAGAAGATTTACAGCTTAGACACATCAAGGTAACAACACCTTTCCTCTTCTTTGGAAGTATGGGACAGCAGTTTCAGACTTCTTATAGCTAAAGAATTCCAGTCTGGCCTCCTCTGTCCATGTAAATGCCCCCTGGTGTCGCAGGCCATGACTTTCTCACGTTGGGAGAGGCTCGGGACGGCTGGCGTGAGTTTGCTCTGCTGGCTGACTTTCCAGGGAGCGCTGTCCTGTTTGTACCATCTGTGCAGTGTCATGGCTGCTAAGGGTTGGGAATGGTGCATTTCCGTCTGGCCTCCAGCTCTGGAGAGGTCACTGCTAGGCTCCAGGAACATGGCTGCTCTTGGGCAGCAGCTCAGAGCCAGTCACTATCAGGCTGCCCCCGAACAGCTAAGGGTGGACTCACGAGGAGATGGGGTGCGCCAGGTTCAGACAAAGGGCTTAATGTGACCTTGGGTTGGAAGAAAACTTGTGTGTGAGGTTGCATTTCCTTTGGTGTGCGCCCTAGTTGCTCTCCTCCAGCCTTTGCTTGTAAGCCTGCTGAATATCTTGTTCGATAAGCCAGATGTTTTTTTCTGTACGATGGGTGCCCTGGAGGAAGGGAGGAGGAAGAGGGATGCCTTCTGCACTGACTGCAGTCTGCTTTTGGACACGGGCCAAGGACATCCCCAAAGCATAGTCCAAAAGATGCAGTTGAGTTTAGTTCATGCATTCATTGCACCCGTGCTATGGGCCTTGGCCCCTTGCTGGTTCCTGGGGTCATAGAGATTAGACAGACATGGTCACTGCCCTTAGTGGTCTCACAGTGTAGTGATGCAGACGGGTATCCAAAGTGATCATTACAATTTTAATGAATCAACTCATCTAGACTACCAGCAGCACTTTATCCCAGTGGATAAATGACAGGATAGGGTTTTTTCATGTAACCTAATCTCAGAGTCATGTTTTCTTTTTTTTTTTTTTTCCAAAATTTTCAGGAACTCATTGAGAGGTTAAGGCAGGCTTGACCGGACACAGTTAAGTTGTCTGGAATCTGGTATCTCCAGCTGTCTGCATCTCCCACAAGTGCCCCCATCAGGAGAGCTCCTATAGCCCTCCTGCACTGGTCCTCTAACTCCCACTTCCCCTCAGTGGGAGCTTTGTCCACCTGAGCTGGAATTGGCCTCAGGCAGCTGAAACCCCAACTCCTGGGTAGTCCTAGATGATTGTCTTCTCACTAAACTGTCCTCTCTGTATCCACTTCTTGCTGAGCTTCAACTTGGCCAGAGTCCAAGGAGAGGCTAACACATGTCGGGGAAGGAGCCTAGTGCTCTAAGTCGGGCTTCAGGTTCCAGGTCTGACTCTCTCTGTAGCTCACTGTGTGACCCTGAGTGTAGTCCTTCCCCTCTCTGAGCCTCAGTTTCCTCACCTGTAAAGTGAGGGAGTTCAACAGAAAGAACCTTCCAGTGCTAGCGTTCTTTGAACTTTGCAGTTACGTAAACATTGATCCAGCCCCTGCCAAGTGCCAGTTCTGAGTAGGCAGTGGAGGAACAGAAAATAAGACACGATTCCTGCCCTAGATTAGAGTTCTTAGCGTCCTTCCCAACTGCAGCATTCTTGAGGAGAAGTTTACTTGGTGGAATGCCCTTTTTCCACCAGGGTTGGGGAGGGGCTTTTATGTCTTTGTTGTTGAAGAGATTTGAGTGATGGCTCCCCTGGGATGGCTAGGCCTGGCCTGATTTGTTACTGATTCTCCACAAATACACATTGAATACTCCCTGTGAGCAGATTACTGCCTGGGCCCTATGGGTAGGGTGGGAGCCTGGGGAATTGGGGAGGGCAGTCATGATATTATAATATGCACCCAAGAGGCAGAGTGATGGAATGGAAGAAGTGCTGGCCTGGGAGACCAGAGTCCTGCTTCTGCCACTAACTGACTGTGTGACTTGGGGCGAGACCCTTCCCCACTCTGGACCTCTGTTTCCCCCTTTGTAAAGTGAAGGGCTTTGACTGCGTGTCTGCACAAGTTTCTCCAAGCACTGATGTTCTGTGGTTCTGTGATTCTAGGATTGTCTGGGGAAATATTGAGCCGCAGCCCAAGAAAGTCCCAGCTGCCCTTGCCTGAACTGATTCTCGTTGTCCTACACAGAGACCCGAGGGGCGGAAGCCGAGTGAAGTGGCACACAAGAGCATCGAGGCAGTGGTGGCCCGGCTGGAGAAGCAGAACGGCCTGAGCCTGGGCCACAGCACATGTCCGGAAGAGGTCTTCGTGGAGGCCTCCCCGGGCCCAGAGGACATGGACAGTCTGGAGGACGCCGGTGTGCCCCGGGCTCTGTATGAGGAGCTGCTGCGCAACTACCAGCAGCAGCAGGACGAGATGCGCCACCTCCAGCAGGAGCTGGAGCGGACTCGCAGGCAGCTGGTTCAGCAGGCTAAGAAGCTCAAGGAGTACGGGGCGCTGGTGTCCGAGATGAAGGAGCTCCGCGACCTCAACCGGAGGCTGCAGGACGTGCTGCTCCTGAGGCTGGGCAGTGGTGAGTGCTCCCGCCACGGGCCGCCTGCCACTCCCCGCGGGGGCATGGCGTGTGCCGCCCCCCCTTCCGGGAGGGCACCGGGGACAGGCAGGCCGAGCTTCCCTGAGGCGAGGGAAGGGCAGAGTTACCCCAAGGGAGAGTCACTCCCCTCGCGGAGCCAATCTGACAGGAGCTTCGGCATGCGGCAGCCTTAGCTCTCCAGAGCACAGCGGGCAACGTCAAGAAAAGGGGCTCAGAGAACGAGAGCTGGCAGCGTATTTGCCACCACTCGTTTATGCATCCATGTGGCAAGAGGCAGGACCAGGGGAAATAGGAAACCTCTCCAAGGGGGTTTCAGGATAGGAAAGAGAGCTAGACAGCATCCCGGCAAATGTACTCCTTTTAAGTCAGAAAGTGATCAGTGCCGCAGGAGAGACGTGGATCAGATGACAGGAGAGTTCAAAGGATGGAGCGAGGCTATTTGTAACTGAGGGAGACTTCGGGAAGGAGGTGGGCCTTGAAGGGTGGGCGGGCTTTCAAGGCACAAGAGGAAGCAGAGGGCAGCAGTCTCGCTGGGGCGTTGAGAAGAGAGACTGCAACTGTAGTTTAAGAACAGGTGATTGAAGGCCTTGAAAACTATACCAGCCTGGGGTGTCTGGACTTGTTTTGGTAGGAATGAGAAAAATTAAAAAGGTTTTGAGCAGGGAGGCACACGACCTTAGATTAATGTAAAGATGTATAAAACTCCTCAGGTTTGCTCATAGAAGAACTTGATAGGCTCTTATATTGCAACTGAATTTAACAAACTAGGTTTTTAGATAGTCACATCTGACGTGGTTTAGAAGCAGGAATCAAGGGAAATCTGAAAGGGAGCAGCTTTGCCAGCAGGGAGAAATGACTCCTTACCTGAGAGGAAAAGACAGAAACGCTCTTTCAGAACACAAGAATCCAGGACTGTAAAAACTAGAGGCCAGTCAGTATTGAGCAAATCAGTATAACACAAGTTCATAGCCTCCACGTCCCCTGAGGACAGTCATTAATAAGCCTGCATCAGTGTTCTTGGCTTCAAAAAGGGAAGAGACTAGTCTAGAGACACAGGTGCCATCCCCGAAGTTTAAATCAAATGCAATTTTATACTCAAGAAGGAAGGTTTGTGTTATCTAGATAACAGATTGACATGTAAAGCCTCATTTCTCTTTGATGTTTAGATAGAAGTGCTACCTTACTTATATTTACAGGTGCCTTTTACTACCTAGAGTATGTCCCCAAGGCAGTGCCTCAGTAGATCTTCAGGGTGGCCTAGGGAGTCGGTCAAGAGGCCTTTTCATGCACTTGTCGCAGAGAAGGAAGCTGAGGTTGGGACTTAGGCAGAGTCACCTGGGGAGGCAGAGGCAGAGCTCACCTCAAACCGTATCCCCAACTCCTAGGCTAGTCATGTCCCCACCCCCTGACTCCGCCTTGGCCGTTCTGCCAAATCATAGCCCCTAGAGACGCACAGTGACACCAGAGGTCACATGCCGTGTGCAACGTAAAAACTTATTAAAATTTTTTTATCAAAATAAAATCTCAGAGAGAAACCCTAACTATAAAAAAGTGTGAAAACTGTATTGATCTTGGAGTGGGGGTGGGAGGCGGGAGAGAACTGAGCTTTTCAGAGAGAAAAAGTGTTTTCCTGGTCTTCGGATGAATAATTTTTATTTTCCTTGCACTCTGTATGCTACGCCTTCTGTAAACTTCTTTGGGGTGGAGGGTGGGAGGGGAACAAAGCATATTAACAACAAAAACTCTCCACGTCATTATTTCAACTCCCAGGGAAGCTGCCTGTTCTGTATGATGATGACCTGAGTTTAAACTCCAGAAGCCACTCCTAACCCTCTGGGGCAGTAAGACACCGCATTTTGTATCAGCATGTTCCTCTTTAGTCTTAAAACACTTAGACAAACTTGGCCCCGACCATAGTTTCAGTGTCTTGATCATTCCAGGCACTCCCACCCCACAGGCCTTGAATGTCGTCTTGAGGGCCAGTGGCTGGCTCTTCTCTGATCCGAGTCACTGTCGTCATCACAGTGGGATGGGCTGACTATAAATCAGCTCAAGACACAAGTATGTGTAAAGCATCCACCATGTGCAGTGCCTTTTGCTCCAGGGACCATGGGTGTCCCAGAAAACCACGCCTGCTCTCCGTGACCTGTGAAAGCTTAAAGTCCATCGATTAGCACTTGTTAATCGGAAAATGATAATGTGCCAGGTTCTAAGATAAATCCACAAGCGTGTAATAAAAGGCTCCCTACTCTGAGGGGAGTTTGTATTTTTCATGGATGTAGTCTAGTCTGTTCTAGTCTAGTCTTTGGAACCAGATAGGGCTGGATTTAAACCCAACTTCCCCACTTCCCAACGCTGTGGCTTTGGGAGCCTTCTTTCCTTGCGTTCTTCCCTCCTCCCTCCTTTCTTCCACAAATATTTACTGGTCTCTGCTGTGTGCCAGGCATTTTGCCTAGTGGTTAAAGTTCAGTACATTCAGGATACCGCCCTTGCCCACTCCCCTTGAGGAGCTCAAAGCTTGATACGGGAGACAGCCACTGACACAGTGCCAGCACAGGGATAGAAGCTCTGCTGTGGGACAGCAGAGGAGCGGCACCCACCGAATTTGGGGGATCGGGGAAGAAAGGCTTCCTGAAGGAAGTGACTTCTAAGCTGGAGCCTGAAGGATGCATTTTTGTTATCCAGGCAGGGGTGAGTGGGTGGGAAGAGCAAGGAGCAATCTAGGCAGAGGGTACCTCTCTGAGACTTGGTGTTCTCATCCGTAAAATGGAAATAATAATGCCCGTCTCACAGCATAGGGATACACAGCATACTGTCTGGCATTCTGTGATGCTGAATTACCATTAGCTCCTTTTTCATACCATTTCGTGGAGGGGCTAAGACAGAGACTGATTTGTTTTTTCACTCTTGATTCTCCTAACCAGTAATTGGCTGTGTGACCTTGAGTAGGTTAACCAACTTCTCTGCCTCTCAAGGTCTTCTATCATAGAAGAAAAGGAGTTACATATGTATTTGTTCATTCAGTCAGTCAGCTCACATTGACCACATGCTTTCTGGGCTTAGGAACTTGGGGAGACACAAAGAAGACTAAGACGTTGGAAGCTGGGGAGGGCGTAGTGATGGAGGTAAACATGTAAGCCTGTGATTGAAATGCAGTGTACCGAATTTTGGGGAAGGGGCTAACATTTGAAGGTGGAAGGCTCTCTGATTGAGTCTGGGAAAACACCCCCTGCTGTAACGGCTCCTGCACTATACACACCCCCAAGAAACCTATAACAAGGCAGAGAAGAGCCAGAAAGGGACTGAAAGACCCTCTTTGATTCTCAGCAGCACATTCCAGCCTGGGGTTGATGCTTGGCCTGGGCTGCACCATCCTTGCCCGCCCCCTGCGCCCAGCTCAGGCATTGCTCTTGGAGGCCTCCCCCTGTGTATTTTCTCCCTTCCACCTTGCCAGGGGCCCCGTCTCAAGGATCTTTGTCCATCTTGGGTGCTGGATCATCCACAGGTCAGGGATGCTCAGTTTTAAAAAGAATCATTGCTGACTTCCCCAGGCATTGGGATCCTACAGTCTGTAGATGGGAGAGGGCAGAGAGCCAGAGCCTGGCCTCTTGAGCCCGAGGGGCACCTCGGAGTGGCGAGCAGGTCCTCTGGCAGCCAGGAGTTGTAATGGTGCAGCCGGTGGAGGGTAGGGGCAGAAGGGCGGGAGCAGCAGCAAGGTGGTATGAGGAGCTGTTAGAGAGACTTCGCTGGCTGACTCACTTCTTCATTTGAGTATGTATTCTTTCGTTCATTCCACAAATAAACACAAGATGGAGTTAACAGAAAAAATTCTCTAGAACTTGGAGCCTTGGAGTTGTGAACGAGCTTAGACAGGATATAGGGTGTTGCCCTCACGTTGCTGATGAGAAAACAAGCCCAGAAAGTGCCCCAAGCCTATTCCCAGGGGTCTCCTGACAGCTGGTCCTGGGAGCCTCTCTCTGGGCCCTTGCCCACATGACCTTCTTTAGCCCTTGGACTTCACTGTCACTGATGTGGGGGTGACCCCCCCCCCAGCCTAATCCTCCCAAAGGACATCGCTCTGTAAAGTAGAACTTTCCTTCTGTATGATCTTGGCATGGGAGTCCGCCCTCTCGGATGGGAAGGAACCTCGTTCTCTAACCCAGAGAGTCCCTTCGCTGGGAGCCTCTGTCGTGGTGTCAAAATTAAAGGAAGAAGCATATGTAAAGAATAAAGCCCTGTGACCAGCATATTGTAAGTGTTCAATAAACACCAGTCTCTCTCTCCTTTCCTGCCCTTTCCTGTTTGCCTTCTCCCAAAGAAATAAGTGCTGAGGACACAAAAAGCATGAAGATCTTCTACTTTATAAAGTACAGATTTATTTGTGTGTATGTGCATTCATTTATTCTTTCATTCATTCATCATTTATTAAGGGCATCCATTGTGCCAGGACTGTGTTAGGTGCTGGAAATATGTTGATAGAAAGTCCCTTTCTAAAACATTCACGAGCCTAGAGTGAGAGTGGTGTTTATTAAACCAGGGCTTGGCAGTCTCAGAGAATTCCAAGGGGGTGAGGGGTAGCAGAACAGTGAAAGCCAGTTAGTTGCAAGGCTCTGGTATATGAGAAGGAGTAAACTCTAGCGTCTGTCTTGGTTTCCCCTCAGCCAGATTCCTTGCTCTTAGAGGTCAAAGACCGAGGCTTAGACGTCACCCTCAGCTTTTAGCACTCTAAGTACCTCTTAGATAGTTAAAATCGTTCCGGTGTGATTCAGGTAACATGAGTTCAACTGAGGCTGGAAAGGGCTCTGTGAGTGACAGAGAGGAGGAGACGGAATCCCTGCCTTCAAGTTGCACACACAGCCCGAGGCGGGGCACAGCCCTGTACACCGGACAGAACAGAGCAAATGCTGTAGCTGCAGGGGGAGGCATATGATGGCTTTGGATTCTGTGTGCGCTTTGTAGGGAATGTAGGTGGAGATGATGAGCTCTGACCAGAAGAGGCATAGATAAGAAGGAGAATATCAGTAATTCACATGTACAAGACACTTCACAGGCTTCAAAGGCCTTGACATTTTTATCTCATTGGACTATTCCGATAGCCTTATTGCAAGGCCAGGTAAGGATTATTATCTCCATCTGAGAGAGGAGAAGGCAAAAAGAAGAGATAATGTATGTCCCCGTCGGCCAGATCACAAGCTAGTTGAAACTTTTGAGGGAGAAAGCCGCTGTGGCCCACAAATCTGTCCTGCCTCTTTAGAGCTGGGTTTCTATCACCTCTGTTCCCCTCTGGGCTCGTGCCTTGTGCTCCGTCCAAGGTCCGTTAAAATACCAGCTTTGATCTTGAAAATCCTGCGTGGCCTGAGCTGGACTCTGAGCACGGGTCTCTGACAGTGCCTTTGAAAAGGCAGCTGACGCCAGCCAGTGCCTCCTGCTGGCTCCCCTGTACTGGAGGCACCGCGGGCTTTAGCAGCAGATATTACTTGGATTTGAATCTCGGCTCTGATGCTTTAACTGCGCAGCTTCAAGCAAAATGATTTAACCCTTCTCAGCCTCTGTTTTATCCTCTGTAAAATGAATATCTTAATGCCTACCACATACAGGCCCGGAGAGCATGGTCAGTGACTAAGAGCCTGCATGGGCCCTGAGGCCAGAAATACTGGAGTTTTGAACCCTAGCTTTTCCGTAGTCTGATTTTGTTACCTTGGGCAAGTTACTTAAAACTTCCTGGGCCGTAGTTTCCTCATCCAAAAAGCAAGGTCAATGCCAGTACCAACCTTTATGATTCCTAAGAGAATTAAATGAGCAAATGCATGAAAAGACTTCCGCCCAGGGGCTGGCACATCGTAAGTGCCCAGTGGATCCGGCATTAATGATGTAGGATCATTTGAGGATTCGCATGAGATAATGTGTGTATGATGCTTGGCACGCCATAGGCAATCATTGTCCTACAGCAGAGCACAGATGTGGTTGTCTTGGCATATCTTAATCTTTGGTCAACCCCTCCTGTCTCCTGGAGATTGCTGCTTTCCCTTGTAAGTCCTCAGAAATCATACTTGAATCATCTATTTTATAGGTACGCCTGGACTTGATTTCAAGCTCACTGGTCTGTGGTTTATTGAACTCTCCCTCTTTTCCTGGGCAGAATTCCAGTCTTCCTGTCTCCAGTCCTCAAGCACTCCTTTTGACCCCCTTGATTCTTCAGACATCACTGTTTATGGCTCAATTTTCTCTTTGTCACGGCTCTCCTCCTGGGGCCTGTTCCGCCTAGAGCTCTTTTCCACCTCCTCCAGCCTTCAGTTCACTCTCACCAATACACAGGAGTGCTCACAAAAGTTGGGCTTTGAGAGAGGGCTAAGAGGATGAGTGGTATCCCCGTGACCCAGGAGGTCCACAGCCTACCACTGCCTCACTTACTGATGGAGTGGGGCCCAAACCGCTATGCCCAGGGCCTCCTAACCCCGGGTGGCAGGAAAAGGTCTAGCAGTGAGAACTGGAATTGTTTCTCTTAAAGGTATTGGCCATCTCCCACTTTGAAGGACTTTCTGCACTCTTGACTGAATCGACGCATTAGCCACAGTTCATCCTAGATTGTTCTAAGAGCTGATTTCAGAGTGGCAGGACAGTCCAGGACCCTCCTTCCTCTTTTTCCCTAGCGTTCATTTCTCCGGGGCAATGGGGAGGGGGCTGAGGGACAACTCCAGGCTGTCCCTTTGTTCCTGCTCGGGGAGCCGGCACATGCAGGAGTCACTGGGCTTCTCTTCATTGCCAGAACAGGACTGTGCTTCCCACTTGAAACAGGGCTTTGCCTTGCTGGTGGTGGGCTTCGGTGTGGCTGTGTGGCAGGCTTGTTTTCCACTAGCTTTGCCAGTCAGAGCAGGTGGAGGTGGGAGAGATGGGGAAGAGATGGGGAGAGATGCCCTTATTAAGGGCAGTGGCTGGCCCCTCTGAACACCTGCTTTGAGCCTGCCGTTAGGTGCTTTCCACACAGAAAACAACCTCAGCAGTAGATAGGATCATCAGATGAGGATGCGGGCTCAGAGAGCGGAAGTGAACGTGTCCAGATGACAGGAGAGCCTGATGGAGTTATGAGAGAGGCTCGCTCATTCAGGAACCACAAGTGGTTTCTGACTGGACTGCGCAGAGGAGAAGTAGGTAGGAGGGACAGACAAGGCTGCAGAAGCGGGTGAGAGCACCTGGAAACTGCCCCGTGGTGCACAGGGGCTCCTCCCCACTGGAGTGGCCTGGGGTGCAGTCCCTCAACCTCGGAGTCACCCTCTTCCTCTGAACCAAGCAGATCAAATCGTTCCTGCTCTCGAAGGGCTCATGGCCTGAAGGCAAGAGCCAGCAAAGCCAAAGCCATGGATTGACTTGCTTGGGAGATGTCAGCCGTGTGGTGAAACTCTGCCCCCCCGTAACTCCTGCCCGCAGGTGCTCACTGTGCCCGTGGCAACCCTGCAGGCTTCTGAGGGCGGCCCTTACGCCGCCTGCCCCACTTATTCCCACCACAACCCCTCAGTCTTCCCACCCAGCCAGTTCTGGTCCAGAACCAAAGGCCATGTCATATGCACACAGTGCCTGTCTGGCAGGGCAGGCCCGTGATGTTCCGCATATCCTTGCCATTTGGATGCTTCCTGGGTCCAGACAGTTGGGCGGGGAGGAAGGTGGAAGAACCATAGATGAAGAACCAGCCCAGCTTTGGCCACCAGCTGGCAGGGGGTAGGCTCAGAGCTCCTAGAAGTGAGATGAATCCTGGTGATACCCTCTCCTCCCAGCTGCCCCCCTGCACGATTGCGGATCTTCACAGACACCCTAGGAAGGTGAGAGAAGGTCAGAGATGAGCTGAGGGTGTCCCACAGAGTGGGCATTACGTGAGAAGCCCGTGCAGTCCGAAAACTGCAGTCAGCCGAAGAGGTGTAGGGAAAGAGCAAGTCTTTGGGAGTGTAGCAACCCTGAATTGTTTGACTTTCAGGAAGTTACTTTACCTCTCTGAGCCTCTACAAAGATAATAAGATAGATTTTGCAAGACTGCCATGAGGATTAACCTGTTTCATTCAACACATGTTTAATGAGTGTTCGCTGTGGGCCAGGGACATCGTGCTGGGTGCTGGGGATATAGCCGTGACCAGGACGGTAGCTGTCCTCAGAGATGGTAAAGAAATAGTAACTTGACACTGGGGTGTCAAAGATTAAAAGGTTTAAATAATAGGTATTTCAATGGAAGGTACTAACAAAGAAGATGTTCAGCCAGTGTTGGTCACCTTTCCTTTTCAGGGAGAAGCAAATATGTCCTTTGAAATGGGCATCTACAGTTCCTCACAGTGGGGAAAATACCTTGACCCCCACGACTGGGGATTTGGGCCAGCTCCTGCCACCCCAGTTTTCCTGGGCTTCTACCCCATGGAGAGGGGGCTCTCTAGGTCCATTCCAGCTCCGGTCTGTGGTTCTGACTCCCCGAGGGACCAGCCCCGCTGTGAGGGCACCCACATGAGCTGCAGGGGTTTTGTCCGACCCGGTACCTCAGGCTAGAACAGCCTCTCCTGCCTTTGCCCAGCAAAGCCTACCCCAGCCTTCACGCACAAAGGGCCCTCAGAAAATGGGGAGGGATGGGGGAAGGACCCGAGGAGCTGTTGCTGATGGGGATGCCATCCCCCTGCCTGACCAGCCCTCCACCTTCCCTAGACAGGTATCACCCATCAGGCTCCAGTCAGAGCTCACCTCTTCCCTAAAGCCTTCCACGATCCCGGAGCCAGTGGGGACCTCTCCCTCCCCAAACCTGTGCAGATGCTGCCCACTTCCTGGTCGGTCAGTGAGCCTCCATTATGTGCCGCTCGCCTTCACCATATGAAGATAACCACCCCACCCCACCCCTCCCAACCCGTTCCAGGCCCCAGCACAGAAGCTGGTGACCGTCCTGCTGAAGCCTTCCTAGTCTCCTCCAGGTGTAGCACCCTGTCCTTTGCTTCTGCTCCTGTCTTTATCCTTACCCTTGTCAGGATGGTAATGATCTGTTGCCTATCTCTTTCCACTACTGGACTGCACATCACTCAAAGCCGCCTAACCCAGGCCTGGCACTTAGTAGGTGCCTAGTAGATTCTCACTGAAGGAATGAGACCACATTTGTCCCAGCCCTCACTGGAAGCACGACGGGGCTAAGAAACAGATGCGTAGCTATGGCAGCAGGTGAGAGTGGCCGATGCCTTTTGAGAGGGGACGCTGGGGCCCACAGAGGGGGATCCACCTGCCGCCGTCTCTTTCCAAGGCCTTTGTGTACTACCTCCTTCATTGCTACTAGCTGTTCCCATGTTCAGGTCCTTTTCAACAAGTGTAATCATCTTTTTCTTGCCAACCCAGTGTGCCTCTGTGCTACGGTAGGGGTATGCTTTAAGTATTTTGACTTGATTCGCTTTGCATTTAGGAAGAAACTAGAATTATACCTATAGCAGAGAAACTTCCTATTTACTTGCAGAAATGAATGGAAGGCTTTAATACTTTTTCAGAAAAAATCTAATATTATTAGCCTCTTTTGTTTCAGCCGAGATCAGAAATGGTATTTAGTGTCCAAACATATATTTTGAAGATATAGGTGATTTTTAAGCCTCCTGGAAGTAACATAAGCATTAACTTTTTAGACAGGTTTTCAGGAAGAATAGTGTTAGTCCAGTTGAAGGTAGACAAAAACAGAGAATGGTATAATTTTATTTATTTGTTGTGCCAGCAAACGTTTACCAAGCCCCTTACTGTGTGCCACGATTCCTATTTCATGGGAGAGGCCTCTGGGGCTTAAAAAAGTAAAGGAAATAATAGAACCAGGATTTACACCAAGTTTTCTAGTACTAAACCCAGTATTTGTCCATCAACTCACAGCTATTTGTATGCTGTGTAATAAGAGTTTTACGTGTTACATTCTCAACTTGTCCAGAATTGGGACGTGCTGTATTTGTCTCTGGGTCCCCAGTGCCTCTTCCAGGGCTCCATCTGGGTCTGCAGTCAGGGATTGTGTGATGAATGGGCTCATGAATGACTGAATGAAAAGACAAGCACTATCTTTTATACTCTTTCAAAAGCTTTCTTTACCCAGCTGAGAGGTTTCTCTCCATGGAAGGTATATTTTCTCCAAAATAAACCTGAAGTGGATCAAAAGGCTTTTTTTATTCTTTGATTCCTACTCTTCCCACAAGTGAAAAAAGTTCCTTTGTTACTTAAAATATCTGCACCAGATCGTGCAATGCAGTGCGGTCTCTTAGCGCAACTGCTTATTATTGTGGCTAATTTGGTCACGTATGTTTCAAGGAGAACAATGCCTCAGAAATTTTTAAAAGCAAAACAGCAATCTGAAGCGTTTGTTGTAATGAGATGTAAATTGCCAACATCATAGTGGAGCCTACTAAAATTCGCAATGAAGTGTTTTTTCTCCTTTTTAAATTAAAAGCACTAGAGGCCCTCCCTCCTCTCCCCAAAGAAACCACATGCTTTTTGTTCCTTTTCTCTCTGATTCTGTAATACTGAACACCCTGCTTTACTGATTGACTCATTCCTTCATTCATCTGCCATTTTCTGAGCCTGTGTCGGAGCCTCTGTTCTATGCCTGCCTCAGTGCCAGTCTCTCCAGAGGCATTATCAGGTGGCTATTGGCAAGTCCCCATTTTACAGGTAGGAAAGCTGAGGCTCAGAGAGGTGAGGTGGCGTGTCTCAGGTCACGCAACTTGGATCCACACCCAGGTCTCCTGACACACCCCTTCCAAGATGAGCCTTTGGTTGGTCTCTCCTCCTTGCTGAGGCACCAGGTACCTTCTGTATACAATGCCAGAGGGAGGCAGTTGAGGAGAGCTGTGCAGAGGGGTGGGATAGGGAGGGGGTGAGGGAGACACGAGAGGGAGGGGATATGGGGGTATATGTATACGTATAGCTGATTCACTTTGTTATACAGCAGAAACTAACCATTGTAAAGCAATTATACTCCAATAAAGTTGTTAAAAAAAAAAAAAATCCCTGGCAGCCACCAGGTATTTTAAACAGTGCTGATCGGGTACATTAGGAAATAGTGTTCCTTGAGAGCCAGAAGATCCCAGTATGATAGCCTCAGTATTTGACAAAACTCCGTTGGTCCCCGAGGAGACCAGCACAGGGGAGCATAGCGTGGGTGTGCTGTGGAGTGCAGGCACCTGCTCTGGGCTGGGCCTGTGCTAGGCACTTGGGGCAAAAGAAGACCAGCAGTGCCCTGGCTCCCAGGGACTAGCAGTGACTAACTGAGCACCCAATATGACCCTCGTGTGGGGGAGGGGCAGCAGGGGAGAGCCACTGTTTACTGAGCACCTGCTTCGTGCCAGAGTCTGGATTAATCATTTCATATGTAACTCGTTTAATCTTCAGTCTGGCCAAGTCGCTGTTGTCATCCCTCCTTTCAGGTGAGGCAACAGAGTCAGAAGGGTTAAGTAATTACTGATGTGTAAAATCGCCTGTCAAGGATTGAATTGGAACCAGGCATTGTGTGGAGCCCTGGTCTCTGATGTAAAAGGACTCAGTCTCTGCCTGCCCTCAGGCCTCACGGTGGTCTAATGAGAGGCAGGCATAGAAACAAATGAGTGCATCTGATTATCATGGGGGAGGGGAGCGTCCGAAGGACCTGGTTAGGCCGCTTGGGAACAGAGTCTCGGAAAAGGGGGCCAGCGGAGGGTGGAGCCAGAGAGGTGACCTTTTGCTCTCAGCCCTTGGTCTTTCTGATGTCCCTCACTCGTCCCCCTGTAGCCATCTGAACTGTCCGTTCCCTTGGCTAGATGTTTCCAATTTCTATTTCACAGCCCTAGCTTCTACTTTCACGGCTGCAAACAGGTTTCAGATACTTGGCAACAGCTTCCCTCCTACCCACCCCGACCACCGCCCCCAAGCACCTCCACTCAGCAGCAGGGCTTTATTTCAGGATCTCTCCTCCAGCCCACTGAAGCCTCTTTCTTGCCCACAACTTTCTCTCCCCTCTCATGTTATGAAGAATTTACTGAGAGCTTGCAACGTGCCAGGCCTAGCCCTAGGTGCCAGGATTGCAAAGAGAGTCAAACTTTGCCCTTGAAGAGCTTCACAGTTTGATGTGGACAACAGATTGGTCGATGATTGCAAGTACAACTTGCTGGAAGTATTTACAATTTAGAGACCCCCTACTTGGTAGTGATCAGAGCAAGGCCTCACGAAGGAGACATCTAAGCTCTGTTCTGCAGTCTGACCAGGGGCTTGGCAGGCAGATGAGGGGGCGTTCAAGGCCAAAACAATAGCACATCCAAAGGCTCAGAGGCTTGGGACAACACAGCATCTGGGGGACGTGAGCAGTGTCAGGGGAGAGCAGGAATTGCGTGTCAGACGTAGAGAGGAGGCTGGTTATTCTGGGCCTTCAGGAGGCTATCTATGGCGTGCAACTTAATTTTGAGGGGAAGGGGAGCCTAAGCCAGGAAGGACCTAGTCGTGAGTAGATCTCTTTAGCAGCCGTTGTGGAGATGGCTGGGAGAGAACTAGACAGAGTCAGAGCTGAGATGGATTCAATCTCTTCTCCAACACCTTCCCCTCATAGAAGGAAAAGGAGGCTCCAGAGGAGGGAGGCTATCTTCCCAAAGATTGCCTGTGCTCCAGTGGCTGCATGGACCACCCCCTCTCAGCCCATTCCTTTTTCTGTGTTGCTGAATGTCAGAGCAGGAAGAGACCTCAGATGCCAACTTGGCCAGGCCCTTTTGGGGAAACTGAAGTAATTACTTCTTCCCTGATCTAAGAAAAGATCAAATGCTCCACTTGAGTTTGCTTATATCTCAGAAATGCAACTGAGATCTCACACAGAGAGAAGATAAAGTTTGGCATCTGCTTCTGAAACTTTAGAATTATTCATTCGTTCTTGTCATTCTTTTATTCATTTAACAAACATTCAGAGAGCACCTCCTCATTCCAGGTGCTGGGGACAAAGAAGAATAAACCTTAGGCCCAGCTCTTGAGTAGGTCACGCAGAATGGGGAGATGGTCTCCCAAGATGAGCCCTCCTTTTTTGTCAGCGCTGTGCTACTCCCCAGCCATGCTGCGTTCAGCTTTGTCTGTTCAAACTTAAATATTGGAGACTGCAGAGATCTGTCTTGAGGGTGGCAGCGGCCCGCAACTCAGGAATGATATTCTTGTTCTGGGAAGCCCTGTCATGAGGAATTTTTGTAACAAAATCACCAATACCTTCCCGACCACCAGCCAAAGCAAGGGCGTGGCAATTGAACATAGAATTGCAGCCAGATTGTTGGTGAGGGCTTTAGTACACAAAGAGCTCTGTCTCAAGTGGCCCACATGGTAGGGATAAGGGAAGGTTGGACCCTGAAACCCACTGGTTACTTAAGTTATATGCACAGCCCTGGGGACCGGCTTTGGCAGTAGCTGAACTTCTGCTCCCATTAAACCCTGAAGTATTTGCATAGGGAGAATTTCCAGGATGCTAAACTCTCCGTTGGCCTTTGGAGTTGCTCTCCTGCAAAAGTTAATCTAGTCATTTGGCCTTATTTACTCATTTTCATCCTGTTTCTCTGCCCTTTGGTAATCAAGACACAATAGGCGATTTGAAAAATAGTCCATCATTTTTAAAAGCTAATGGAGAAGAAAATATCCCCCTTAGAAAAACCACCACCATTTATCTAGCTGCCTTTCACAGTTTAAACCGTGCATAATTTGTGTTCATTGCATTAAAATAAAAATCAGGGTAGCTGCTGGTTCAGGCAATCGGGGGCTTAATCTGTATTGTATTTTAATTTCTTGGTTGAAATGCTCCTGCCTAGATACTAGGTCTTGGTGGGAGGGGGAGGCCTTTGCATTTCTCCCCGCCCCCCACCGCTTTCCTATCTTCTGCTGTGGCCTACTTCACAGAGGCTGCAGAGATGGGGTTTTGGCAAATACACAATTTGCATACTGGAGTCATTGCCACCCGGTCTCCACCCCAGTCTTAACAGGACCTCTTTCCTCTGCAGGAAGTCGAGTCCCCTGTGTTTTCATTCAGACAGTGACACCCTAGAAGGAAGACTGCTTCTCATTCATGCTTAATTAGCTTCTCGTCCATTCTTGTCTTCCAGTTTTCTACCTTTTCCCGTGACATTCATACCTCATATTATTTTCAAGCTTGGGTTTAAGTGTAGTCCAATGGACAAAAATAAGCCAACATATTTTTTGTGTGCCGCTATGTGCTGATAGATGCCTAGTTAAAATATTTGCCTTTTCTTTTCCTTGGAGTTCTAGACAGATCTCTTTTCTTAACTGCCTAGGTCCCGCCATTGACTTGGAAAAAGTAAAGTCAGAATGTCTCGAGCCCGAGCCGGAGTTACGGAGCACTTTCAGTGAGGAAGCAAATACGTCGTCCTATTACCCCGCTCCTGCACCTGTCATGGACAAGTATATCCTAGACAATGGCAAGGTAGTGTTTCAAGCTCACTATCCATTCCCTGCAAGTGTCGGTTAGTCAGTGTGAAGATGGAGAGTATGGTGGGAGCTTCCCGAGACACAGCCTGGCCAGTTGGCCTCCTGGCCTAGCCCTGAGTGACTGCTTCCAGAATCCATGTGTTATAACTCGTGGAGCTTTACTAGGACTTTTTCTTTCTCTCTTCTTTTTCCTTTTTTTCTTTTTTTTTGGTAAATATTGGGCCAAAGCAACTGTAAAACTAAACTGACATTTAAAAATAGCTTATTAGTGAGAATGTATTTTAAAATGATAATGCAATGAAACCAGATGCATAAAATTTATAAGGTGATCTAGAAATATCTGATTTACAGATATGGATACGACTCAATATTTATCCATTCACCGTTTACCAAGTACCTATGTGTTCTAAGCCCCACCCTAAATGGCAGGGATACGTGGGACTTCCCTGGCAGTTCAGTGGTTAAGACTTCACCTTCCAGTGGGTGCGGGTTCAATCCCTGGTTGGGGAGCTAAGATCCCACATGCTCGTGGCCAAAGAACCAAAACATAAAACAGAAGCAGTATTGTAACAAATTCAGTAAAGACTTTGAAAATTGTCCACATCAAAAAAAAAAAAAATCTTTAATAAATAAATAAAATGCCAGGGATACAGAGGTGAATGGGACATGCTCCTTACCCCTAAGCTGCTTTCAAGTTGTACATTCAGCGTGGTTAGCCCACAGTCCTAGGACCACATATAACTCCTCACATTTTTTTGTAAGACTCTTGACAAAATGTTATGAAAGAAAACTTAAGCAATGTTAGTAATTATATTAGTACAGGGGTGAAAGTAATGGAATAGCCTTTGGAAGTCTTAAAGTCACATGGTGATATAGTAGCAGGGCAGGGAGAAGACTTCTAATATTCTTCCAACATCCAGATGAATTCGTCTTGGAGGAAATATATTGGATCCCTTTGTCTAGGCACCGGTCAGATGCAGTTTTACTGTAATATTCTCTGCTGCCGTGGCATACGTTGCAGACCTCACCTCTCCTTCTCCCCAGAGACTCATCTGTGTCAGTCTGTTTTTCTTGCCTTATGCTTCAAAAGGTCTCTGTTTACCCAGTCCAGTATTGTTCCCCAGTGGGTTGATGAGAAAGAAAAGGTTGTTTTATTTGGGTTTGTCCAGATACATCCCTGCAGCTGGCCAGACTGAGCCAAAGCAAATAGCCGAAGCTAAGGAAATGAAACTTGTTAGTCTTTCAGGCTCTCTTGGAGATGCTGCCCTCATCTCCGTGGAGCATTTCCTCCCCGCAGAGGGCCAAACCATAGGCCCATTCTGCCTTGCCTTGCCTTGCCACAGCCAGCAAGCTTTAAGAGTCTGCCTTGTAGGGCTTCCCTGGTGGCGCAGTGGTTGAGAGTCCGCCTGCCGATGCAGGAGACGTGGGTTCGTGGCCCGGTCCGGGAAGATCCCACGTGCCGCGGAGCGGCTGGACCCGTGAGCCATGGCCGCTGAGCCTGCGCCTCCGGAGCCTGTGCTCCGCAACGAGAGAGGCCACAACAGTGAGAGGCCCGCGTACCGCAAAAAAAAAAAAAAAAAAGAGTCTGCTTTGCAGGTTAGAGGTGGCATGACAGAGTGGAAGTAGGCAGCCTGGAGCCTGAGTTTAAGCTTAGCTCTATCTTTGTCCTACCTGTGTGACTCTGAGTGGGGTTTCCCTTCTCTGGGCCTCAGCGTCTCTGTCTGTGCCAGGTGGGATCAGGTGGACGCTCTCCATAGTCATTAACAGTGACTCAAACTCTGCGTCTAAGTTTGGTGAACCTTTCCCAACTGAAGATAAAGAAAAGACTATTCTGTCTTCGTTGACTTCTTTTTAGTCATGATCACGTTGTGGAATGACTATAGACTTTTTCTTAAAGTAGCTTCTAAGAGAAATCTTTTTCTCTCTTGTTTTGAAGACCGACGGACAGTTTCTGAGCATTATGAGGGTCTCTTTTGCAAAGGATCATTTTTCCTCCAGGAAAATGGGTCTCTCAAAGGTCATTTAATTTTTTCACTCTCGAGTTGCTCAACAAATCTTTAAAGTGCCAACTTTCCTTTTTCATCGATTATTGCCAGCACTTTGCTATCAAACTAACCTGCCTTCTGTTTGCAGCTAATTTGCAATCAGAGAAATTTATTAAGGGAGAGGAAGGAAGCAGACTTACTGGAAATGGATGGCAGCTTCCTAGAACAGCAGTCCCCACATCCCAGAAGCAGCCATCATTGTTCTTGGCTCTGCAGTCATTTCTGACCCTTCCTTCTTTCTGCCTTAATCTCTGTGCTGCCTAGAGCATGGGGAGGGGATCCATTTCCTAGCAGGAAACTGGTTTTGTCCTAAATAACATTTCACAAAGATATTTTTTTGACCAAGTCCCATCCCACCAGTTGCCATACTTTTAATAACCTCCCTTGAAAGCATAAGGCTAACATTTTGGTCACATGGGGCTTTATGTGACTAGGGCTTGCCATGAAAGCTACTTTCTGATTTTGCTAAAGTGCATTGCTTTTCTTTGTCTTAAGATATTTTATTTCAAAAACTCGTTGAATCATAAAGCTGCAAAGACCATTAAAGTTTAAATAGTCTAATTTATACATGGGATAGATGGGGAAATACATCCAGAGAAGGGGCTCGTCTATAGTTATACAACAGATCAGAGGCAGGCAGGCAGGAACTAGAAGCCGGATCACCTGGCTTCCAGGGCAGTGCTCTTTCCAGTCCGTTCTGCACCCCTGAAAATGGGGCATGACACGGAGCTTTGTTGACCTCAGGAGCCCTTGTCCCAAATGCCCCAACCTATACCTGTGATTGCTCTTACCCAGGGCCACTTCTTTCTGTGCTATAAAATTGGCCTTGTATTCGAATGCATGTCAGAAAATATTTTCTTCTCCAAGGAACAGCAGCTCATCAGAACTGAAAGCCAGTGACACTAAGACATATTAAATATGTGCAGCAGTTTCTTACAGCCTTGTGTTCAGACTAGCCCTGATCACTTTGTAGGAGGCAAAGGAGGCAAAGCCTCGACCTCTCCCCACAGAGACGTGGGGCTGAATCAGGTAGTGAAGCCTCTCAGTAGGCTAGAAATTCAGAAGGGATAGAGCTTAGCCCTGGAGAAGTGAAGGAGGTTTTCCTGCATTGGGGACCGGGGCTTGAAAGATTAGCAGGCTTAAGAAGGCATAAGGGAAGGCACTCATCCCTGGGTGGGGGAGAGGCATGAGCAGAGACGTGGATGGGGGAAAGAAGGCAAAGGAAGTAACAGTTTCTGGTTGTGTGCTGTCCTCCTGACGTTTGACTCATGTTATCTCACTGAATCCTCAAAACAGCTCTACAAATTAGGTGGTGATCTGCCTCTGGTACAGCTGAGAAAAGTAAGGTTCAGAGAGGTAAAGTGACTAGCCCAAGACACCCAGCTAGTAGGTGGAAGGGCCAGGATTCACACAGGGCTGGAGACTCCAGAGCCCATCCTCTTTCTGTTACCTACCACACACTGGAAGTAGGAGGAAATGAGTGAGTTTGGGGACATCATTGAGTGATGGACATAGTACGATTAGCAGGTTGAATGGAAACAGGATTCTAGAGGACCTTTAATGCCGCCTGAGGAGGTTGGATTTGAGGTGACAGGAAACAGGGAGCCATTCAAGATTCCAGAGGGTTAACATAAAAACACAGAGTTGAAAGACTGCGGAAGTCATCTAGTCAAAGAAGGAAAGCTATGTTTTAGGGAATGAATCTGGCAGTGTTTACAGCGTGGGTTGGAGCGGGCAGGGACTGGAGGCAGGAAGGCCAGCCCGTGGCTTTTCTCCAGGTTCCCTGACTGCAGTGTGAACTGCAGTGGGCGCTGGCCAGGGCAGTGGCCGGGCAGGTACAGAGGAAGACTCAAGAGGAAAGCCATCTGAATACTGATCTGCTTTGTTTCCACCCCCATTAGCACCACCGTGACACTGGTGGCAGCAGGAAGGCCGGGAGAGCATGGGCTGCAGGGTCATAGGATTTGATTCCAGAATGTACTGATAGTATGTCTTAGGAAGACTAATGAGTCCTTCTGAATCTCTGTTCCTGTCTGTAAAGTAGGAATAATTATTTCTACCTATTTCCATCTCTTCAGGTCATTATGAGGATTAACCAAACTGAGAGTACAATACCCAGTTCACTATAGGTACGCAAAAAATATTAGTGTCCCCTGTCTCTTGTAGAACATTGGCTAAGATAATTGCCATTTCTCTTTTAAGAACAGTAAATTAAAAGGTTGTAGGAAAGCAAGGCTCAGGTTAGAAAAGAGCAGAGATCTTTGGAAAACTGAAGTTGTCCTCCATCTCCAAGGCTTTCTGATTCTGCATTTAACGTAACTCACACCCCTTGTTTTCCCCTACCTGAGGAAGCTTGCGTGGGTAGCCCCAGAGAGTCATCCAGGGAGGTGACTTGGGGTCCAGCAGGGAGCAGCAGGGAACTTGTCCCCAGTATGCCTGATCTGGCACACAGACTGCCCACCTGCAGTTCAGACTGCAGAGAAAAGGCCAGACTTGACCTTGGGTCTGTGTTGCCCAGCCAGCCCCAGGCAGCACGTCTCACTCCAGGGTTACTTATCTTCCTGAGTCGTATGAACAGATACATAGCACCAGAGTTTGCAGCACAGGAAGGCCAGGTGGATCTGGTTATCTGGTATCGTGCCTGCAGAGGTCTGAATGATCTTTTGAGCTAGAGGAAGTGAAGTTAAATATGGCAGGTAGATTGGTTACTTGCTGACATTGGTGGGTGGGCTGTGTTAGTGTCGCTGGCTGACCTGTCTGCCCATCTGTGCGTGCCCACCTTGCTTTCCAGGCCAACCTTCGGTAGAAAGATCTCCAAACATGGGTCCTGCTGGTCTGCCATCAGTCTGGGTGTGCGTGCCGTCTCTCAGACTAGACTCTCCTGAGATGCCTCCCGACCATGCGAGGTCGATGACCTACAGTCTTTCTGAAGACAGGGACCTTGGCAGGGACTTTCCATTCCCCTCAGAAAGTTTACCTCATCAGTGGCTTCCTCTCCTTCATCCCCACAGAGGCCATTTCCACCCTCCATAGACTCAGCAGAAACACAACATAAATAGCAATGTCAAAGTCAAAATTTCATTTTTTTTAATGATTAATGTTAGCAAATGGTCTTCAAGTTGTTAGAAGAGCCAGAAAGGGGGGAAAAAAAAATCTCAAACCTCATCGCTAGATCATTCTGGGACTTTTGCATTTAATGACTCTGCACTGAAACTTTCTGAGTGCTTCCCTTACAAAGAGCATAAGATTGTGTTTCGTTCTGTGTGCCGTCAGATCAGACCAGAGACACAGTGGTTGTGCTTAATTTGTTAAAATCATAGGTGTTCTCAGCCAGAAGGAATTTAGCTGAAATCCAACTCTCCCAGTTCAGTTCATGGGAAACTGAAGCCAGAGACAGAAAGGACTTGCACAGACACACTCCGTTAGTGGCAGAGCCTGGACGGTTTCCCTCCTCACTCCACCTGCTGTGGTTGTCACACCTAGGAATTACCTAGGAAGCTTTAAACCATCCTGACAACGAGGCCCCACCCAGATGAAATAAATCCACTCTGCAAGTTCAGAGTTGAGTGACTTTTAGCTGTACCTTTCTCAACCTGGTTTTTCCCCCTGAAATGAAAATAGTGTCCCAACGCCTTCCTTCCAGGGTTGCTGTGAAGATTTTGAGATAGTGGATATAAAGCCGTAGAATAAGGCCTGGCACGTTACAGGTATTCAGTAAATGCTTATTTCCCTTAAAGAAAGTTAATTAGTGTTTATGGAACAAATCCCTTGCGGTTGTGCAGCCGTGTCTTTTAAAGGACAAGAAAAATTTCCAGCTCCCATCCTGTCCGACTAAACAGGTGCTTGCTTGTGTTCTTATCCCTTTCAGGTCCATCTGGGAAGCGGGATTTGGGTTGATGAGGAGAAATGGCACCAGCTACAAGTAACCCAAGGAGATTCCAAGTACACAAAGAACTTGGCAGTCATGATTTGGGGAACAGATGTTCTGAAGAACAGAAGCGTCACAGGAGTTGCCACAAAAAAAAAGAAAGATGCAGTCCCTAAGCCACCCCTCTCGCCTCACAAACTAAGCATCGTCAGAGGTGGGTCCCGCACTGGAAACGCAGTGGCTGAGGCACCGCCCTTTACTCTGTCAGGAATGTGTCGGGCACATTTCAGTTCAACAGACACCTACTGAAGCTTCTCCATGCCAGGCCCCGGGCTGGGCATGGGGACACAGGAGCAGATGTGGACCTGGTCCCAGAAGAGCTCACATTTAACAGGGCAAATGAGCTGTGGACACAAGTACAGTTCAAGGAGCTAGCATGCGAGAGGGACAGAAGGGGGCTTCTCAGGAGGGGAGGAAACCCCTAGCCAGAAAATCAGGGAAGGGTTCCTGGGAAGGGGGTCACTGGATTGGGCCTTGAAGGATCCGTCAGACCTGGAGATGCAGATGTGTAAAGAGAGGTACTCGGGAGGCAGAAGCATCTGGAACAAAGGCGTCGGGTTGGGAAAGGAGTGTTGCTGTGTAGACAGCCTGAAGGTGGAGGCTAGGGGACCAGTTCTGGGGGGGTCCTAGCATCGTGCCTGGAGCACGTAGTGAGGTGAAGACCAGCTGAGGGTCACTGGATTCAGCTTCTTTTCTGGGGTTTGGGAGGGGTTGGAGGGAAGGCAGAGAGACAGGGAGTCGTTTGTAAAGATAGGGCACTGGCCTGGACTCTGATTTTCCTTCCCTCCTGCCTTCCTTTCTTCCTTCCTCCCCTCTCTTCCCTCTTCCTTCTTCCTTTCCTCTATCTCTCCCGCGCACTCTCCATCCATTCACGAAGCCCTTATTCTTTGCCAGGCTCTCTACTGGGTATGGAGGACACAAAGGGGGATAAGACACAGTCTCCATCTGCAAGGTGCTTACAGTCACATGGGGAAGATGGACACGAGAACAGCTAGTTACGGTACAGATAATACAAATTATGGAGACAGGCAGGAAAGTACATGGGAGCAGAGAGAATATAGTAATTGCTAATTATTCTGAGCGATCACTATGTTTCAGGTTCTGTTTTTTCTATGATTCTGTGTTAAAAATTCTTTTATATATATTAACTCATTTAATCTTCATAACACATAACACTCCTTCTGTTGGCTGCCAGTATTATCCCTGTTTTAGTTGCAGAAACTGGACACAGAGATGTGAAGTAACTTGCCCAGATCGCACAGCTTTAGGGGTAGAGCCAGGAGTCCGAGCCAGGAGGGCTGGCTTCAGAAGCTGTGCTCCTAACCACTAGTCTCTTAAGTGTCCAACTGCCATGTTTTGATGAAGAAAGTAAGACTCAGTCAGCATGTACATTTTGAACAGGCCACGTGCCAAGTTCTGGGGCAGACAGCAAGTATGTCCATGAACAAATCAGATAATTTCAGGTACTGATGACAGGCCGTGAAGCCTCATCGAGCCATACAGTAGCTGTGTTGGCTGGGGTGGGTGGAGAAGACCTGCCTGAAGCGGTGCATTCAAGCTGGGAGCGGGATGTAGAGGTCAGCCCTGTGCAGGTCTGAGGGGTGGTGAAGCAGGCAGAATAAAGAGCGGGTTCAAAGGCCTGCATGCTCAAGGGGTGAAGCAGCCCTGGGGCACTGCAGAGTCATGAGTGAGGGGATACTGAGATCAGGCCGGTGGGCGAGAGACGGTCTTTTAGGGCCGTGAAGGCCACGGTGATCGGCTTGGATTTACCCTACCTGCAGGAGAAAGGTAGTGGAGGTCTTCAGTGGGAGTGACCGAATGGGAGGTCAGTTAGGAGGCTGATGCAGTGGTCTCGGGGAGGCACGATGGTGCCATGGACTACGGTTAGAGCAGTGGAAACAGAGAAAAATGGCCAGATTTAGGGTGTATTTTGGAGGTCGAGGTGTAAGGACACAGAGGGATTAGGTGACCAGCCAGAAGTCCAGCTACAGGGTTTCAGAGCCTGGATTTAAGCCCACCCCCACTGACTCTGGTCTGGGGCTCGTTCCGTAGCACAGCTGCCCCCGTTGCCGGCCGATTCACGATGACCTGATTTAGGCAGACACTTATTTTTAGACGAGCGGAGGTAACCTTTAGTCTGCCCACTGTCTGAAAAGGTGGAGCCTAGTTTGGGAGGTCGCCCTGAGAAAGCGTCCTTCCTGGGGACACAGCCCTGCCTACCTGAGAGGTGGCTGACCTCTAATTCTGTTACACTTGTTGGGCTGTGACTCAGCAGGTCCCAGGTGCCTTCCAGTGACCGGCTGCCCTCCCGTTGTCACGCCGTGGCATAAAATCATCTGCTGTGTGTCTGCCTCAGGCACGGGTCTGACTGTCGGACTCACCTCCACGTCTTCCTTGCCTCTCGCACAGGTCCTGGCACACAGTGGGAGCTCAGTCGCCGAGGGCTGAACAAGTGCCACACTGAGACCTGCAAGCTGACCCCCTGACTGACTCTTCACACTGTTTCTTGCGAACTACTTTCCTTCCATGTCGCAGTGTCTTCAGCTGAACACTCACCTCTTACGACAGTTAAGAGGGCTGCTTGGATGGTAGCTTGGAATAGTTATGTTTGAGGTGTGAGAAGAAGTTTCCATTCTTTGTTGACAAGTGAGCTGCCCCCATGGAGCCGACACGACCTCGTGATGGTCACATCATTGAAGCTCACGATTGTTCAGTGCTTTGCAGCTTCCAGGCCCCCTCCTGTCTGCTCCCAGCGCAGGGTGATGGGGAGTAGAAATTGGAACCAGGTATTGAAAGCCTGGGGTTGAGCCCCAACTCTGCTTTGCTTTAACTTTGAGCTCACCCTGGTTCTCTTATGTTTATTTTTGTTTCCCCAGGCCCAGCGCAGTGCCAGTACCAGGTAGATGCTTGGTGTGTCCATGTGTAAAGGCAGGATTCACGGTCCTTGTGCTGGCTGCCCGGTGGACCTGTAGACATTTGTATGTTCTTTGGACCCCGTTCAGATGATGTCATTTGCAGCTACTCTGGTCTCCAATACTAAGGAACATTCTAGAAGAAAATACCTCAGCTGTGTGGCTTGGGGCTATTACAGGCTCACTGTCTTCAGGCCCATAGGCCAGGCCCTCCAAGTTTCCCTCACTGATCCACTCCTCCATTTTCTAAGCCCTTTTTAAACCTTCTCTACCCTTCCAGAACATGGTAGTCCACAGCTCTCTCTTTTTCAAAAGATGACCATGTCTCTTCCTTCACAGAGAAAAGAAAAAGAAATCCCACAGCTTCGAACCACCCTATCTACAAACTTCACTGGATCCCCCGTCTTCTGCCTCATGTTTCCTTCTCTTATTTGGGACTGGCCGTTCTCTCCAACTGGATCACAGCCCACCTGCCTTCCTAAGTACCTTGTCTCTCCCGCTCAACTGGGTCCTTCCTGGCACCATTTAAATATACTTTGATCACTCATTTCTTACAGAAGCAAACAAAACACTCCCTAGACGTCACTTCCATCACCCAGCTGCCGCCGTGTCTCTCCGTTCCTTTTCACATCCAGGTTTCCTGAAAGAGTTGTCTGCATTCACTGCCCGTGTGCACTGGGAACGCCCCTGCCATCTGGCATCGGCTCCCAGCCCTCTGCTTAACTCTGTCCTTGCCAGGCTTCCCCGTGGCTCCGCCTCTACCTCTTCCCCGGCTGTTTGACCTGATCCCTCCTCCTTTACTGAGAAACCCTCCTGCATGCTGAGGTCTCCTCCTGCCTGTGGCTTCGCATCCCCCCTGTGGGCTCCCCTCCTGCTGCCCTCGCCTCTGTCTCCAGCCCGCTTCTCTCTCACTCTGCAACGCTGCCCTCCGCTGCTCTCACTCCCGCCGTCCCCATTGCCCTCGGCGTGCTCACGGCCCTGGGTTGAAATCCACACTCCTGGCGTCTTGGCTGCTGCCTGGTGATCTGGCCTCTGGTGACTCCCCCGGCCTCATCTCACACCACACTTCCCGTTTCCACTGTGCTCTAACCACTGAGGCCTTCTCCCAGCCGCCTCCTGTCCCCACTGCCAGCAGTGCCCTTCCTCTGGTCTGCACATCCTGCCTCCTTGTCATTCAGAGAGGCCGTCCCCGACTGCCCCGGCTGATGAAGTAGCCCTTCCATTGCTCTCTGTCACATCACCCTCCCTAAAGTCCCTGCGGAGCACTTCTTCTTTGCTTGTTTATTTGCTTGATGGTTGTCTCTTTCCCTGCCTCCGTTAGAACATCAGATTTATGAGCATCTTGCTCAGGGCCAGCATATAGTCAGTGTTCAATAAATATTTGTTGAATCAGAGACTGATTCCCAAATCTATATTTGACCTCAGCTCACACTTCCACGTTCCCGACCCATACATCCAGGTGCCCACTGGTCACATCCTCCTGGATGTCCACGTGACGCTGGCACATCTGCACCGCTCACTGCTCTCTCTTCTTCCTTCTCCCCAAAGCCTTCTGTCCCTCTGTGTTCCCTGCCTTGATAAATGGCACCACCTGCCAGGGACCCAGAGAGGCCTCATTCCTGACTCTTCCACGTGCCTGCTCTCCATCTGTTCTGCCCCAAATACCTTTTAAACCGTCCACTTCTCTCCATACCCATCGCGCCTCACGTAGTCCAGGCCACATCACCTCTCCCCTGCCTTACTCCAGCAGCTGCCAGACTCTTCTCTCCATTTGTAACCAGAGTGATCTTTCAGAAACCCAGTATGATCCTGTTACCACCACCCCGTCACAGCCAGTCCCTGGTGCCCATTATTGAAGGGTAAGCTTCTTAACGTGTCGTAAAAGCGCCTTCATAATCTGTCCCCTGGCTCTAGCTCCAGCTTACTTTTCAGCAATATTCCCCTTGTTCACTAAGTTCTGACCATAATGAACTGCTGTATTCCAACAAGCCTTGTCCCCTCTCACATTAGGGAATTTGTAAATGCTATTCCTGGCACCTGGAACATAGATCAGACTGCCCACCCGACACGCGTGCTGCTCTGCCTGGCTAGCTGCTACTCACCACCCAGGTGTGCTTAGGAGAACTGTCCTTCAGGAAGCCTTCCCTGGCTTCTCAGGGTGGGGGGATCCTTCTGTTGTATGTCCCAGAGCACCCCGTGCCTACCTCTGTTCTCTTCTTTCTGTATCTTTGCCTCCCAGGTGCTGGGTCATGCAACCCTTTAGAGCCCATAACTACTTGCCATGCCGATGAGTGAGAAGGAAATCGACTTGCCCAAGGTCATACAGCGGGTTAGATCAGAGCTGAGCTGAACTGGGCTTTCAGGCTTCCCATTGTCTCCAGGGCTTTCTTGTCTTACCAAAATACAGTGTTGATTTGTTTTTTTCTTTACTAGGCAGGCAGGTTTGAAGCCTGTCTCCCATTGCACCATACACTCCCCATTTTTAGGCTAATTATTTGAGCTCATCCAGACGGCATTTGACTGGTTCTTCCCATGCAAGCTGTCTGCTGGATTGAGATTGTTTGTATTTATTTTGTATGATTTTACCACATTTACTCGCATTTGCCATATCAAAATGACAAAAGCCTTGGTGCTCACAGGGTTGGTGAGGACTTTCTCCTGTCTGTGGTTTTAAAGTCACTCCTTACCGTGTAGAAGAGGGATGTGGTGAACGCTGACACTGCTTTAGAAAGACGAAAGCAGGAGGGCTGGAGGAGAGTCTCGCTTTAATGACAAGCTCCAGAATGGCAGTTAAACCTCTTATTAAGGTCAAATGACCCTTTTTTTTTTTTTTTTTTTGCGGTACGCGGGCCTCTCACCGCTGCGGCCTCCCCCGCCGCGGAGCACAGGCTCCGGACGCGCAGGCGCAGCGGCAATGGCTGACGGGCCCAGCTGCTCCGCGGCGTGTGGGATCTTCCCGGACCGGGGCACGAACCCATGTCCCCTGCATCGGCAGGCGGACTCCCAACCACTGCGCCACCCGGGAGGCCCCTCAAGTGACCTTTTGCAGAGTGTCTGAATTTTCAAATGAGCCACGGCGTTGAGTTCTGGTTAATTTTTATAACTTTTTTAATAGGACCCATTAGCGCTGTTATAAACCTTGTTAATTAAGCAATAATCTCAAATGCTCCCTTGCAGAGGGAGGCATTCCTGGCATCTTCAGGTGATTAATATCTGGAGTCTAACGAAAGCCTTTTAATCAAGCTCAGGGGCCGCTCAGTGCTCTTACCCTCAGGAAACGAGCATGATTGGGATTCTGTGGGCGCCTCTGAAAACCTTCCTCCATCTGTACCTTTCTCTTCCTGCCTTCTCTCCAGCTCATGCCGGGGCCTCTCAGGGCCATCACACCCACTCCCCTGCCCCCTTCTCTCTCCTTTGCCTCTTTACCCACCCTGTTACCTTTCAGAGAACTAGAGACCTAGAGCTGGAAGAATCTTCTTAGATGATTGGATTTGACATCCTGCTTTCAGACAGGAAGACTGAGACCCAGAGAGGTTCCCACTCGAGGTGGCACAGCAACTAGGGTTAGAGCCAGATTCGAACCCCTCAACTTGGAAACAGTCCTCTGCACAGGGTGTCTTCCTCATTTGGTTGAGCTTCCAGCAGTGTCACTGCAAGTGTCGGCGTCCCCCTGGCCCTGGGCTGGGGAGGGACCCCGTGTTCGGGTCTGTAGGTGAGACAGCGTGGTCACAGTTCTATGAGACTGTGATCAGGGCTTTGATAGAGGAAAAACCCAGGCGAGTATGGGAGCACTGAGGGTATAGGCAGAATGGGGTCTCCCGACTCAACCTGGTAGGTTCCAAGCAGGTTGAATCTGGAAGAATGGGTGGGGTTTAGGCAGGTGAAGGATGAGACATGAGACCAGGGTAATCGGTAATCTGGGAGGAGGTGAGCAAAGACTGATTTGTGGGATAGCCTGGAGTGGGTTGGGAGATGCAGGTGGAGTCAGCAGAGGTAGGACCTTCTCATCTCATTCCCTGTGGAAGAGCCAACACAAGACAAAGTGCAGATTAGTCCGGTTGGAAGCAGCCAGGAAGTAGTGAAGGTCAGCTAAAAGCTTTCAAAGGCTTCTCTGTGCAAAGCCTGATCCGCAGGGAGGAGATGGTGCCCCAAAGAAAGAGGGCATATAGCACATGCACCTGCAGCCCGGACGGCAACAGTGGGCGGGCTGGCCACGTGCCCGGGGGGGCTCAGAGTGGAGGCCGCAGGGGATCGTTACCTCCTCTCTCCAGGCCTCAGCCATGTCCCGTGTGAGTGGAGGGGTTGTAGCACAAGGCCGTCTCCGTGATCCCTCCCCAGTGCTGATGTTCTGCGTCACTAACAGCATTGCCTGCTGTGCACTGGCCTGGTACACGAGACTTTGTTTATCCTGCGTGGCAGTTCCTCGAGACCAGGTTGTCACTCCTGTTTTATAGGTGGGGAGGCTCGGGTTCAACAAAGTTAAAAATCTTGCCCACGATTACATACCCCAGTGGTACATTCCCCACCTACACCCCTAGTCCCCTTATGTCCAGAATTATTATGTCCCCTCAGGTTTCCCAAGAAAAGCATTCATTCATTCATTCAACATACACTTACTGAATCTTGCCCCTGTGCCAGGCGCTGTGCTAGGCCCTGGGAACGGACAGTGGCATATACGTAAAATAACTAATAGCCTCAGACAGGGGTAGTGCTCCTTATAGCTTGAAGAAGGCTTGCAAAACGTTTGTTTCACATCCCTCATGGCAGCCTTACAAAGGATCATGTGTGGTTTGTTATCCTTGTTTTATGAGGTGAGGAATCTAAGGCAATGATTCGCCTCAGGTCCCCATGCTAGGAAGTAGGCCAAAGTCCAGCTTCAGTCAGGTCCTGTCTGAGGCTCACTCCTTGCTTCGTCACAGCAAACGGCAGAGTCAGTAAAAGTGGCCATCCTCAGCCTCATTAGTAAGCACCTCAGTGAGGTACCACTTCACGCCCGCCAGGTTGTCAGAACCTTAATAATCTGACCTGGAGTGCTGTTGGAGCTATGGGGCAGGCAGTCCTTGCACACACTGCTGTTAGGGGTGCCAGGCGGCACAGCCATTGTGGAAAACAGTTTCCCAGGTATCACCTGGTAAAGCGTAGTAGGCACGCACCCTAACGCTGGGCAGTTCCAGCCTAGGCCCGGACTGAGCATTTCCTGCATGTTTGCCCCAAGAGACACGGCTCAGGGTGCCTGTAACTGCAGAACATGGGAAGCCATCCAAGTATCCACGGACAATCAAGTGGGTCAGCCGACTGTGGACTAGGCAGACAGCAGAGCACGACTCATCAGTGAAAGTGAATGACCTGCAGCTGTACGTACGCTTCAGCATGGGTGACTCTCAGAACTGGAATGTTGAATGAAAAAAGAAAAGTCAGATGGACGTACAGAGTATGGATACACTTGTAAAAAGTTAAAAATGGGAAAAGTAGCAACATGTTATTTAAGGATGTATGCATATGTGTAAACACGAAAAGAAAAGCAAACATTGAGGAGAGTGGTTACCTCTGGTGAGGATGGTGCTGGGGAAGGGCATTTAGGGGCTTCAGAGGGACCAGCAATGCTGTCCTGTTAAGCAGGGGCATGGACACATGGGTGTTGTATCATTATCTTTAAAGTATCAATCTACAGTGTATATCGACTCTTGTGTTGAAAAATTTAAAATACAGCCATGCCAGATATGTGAGTTGGTACTTCGGAAGTATGTCAGGAGGCATATTTTCCTTTCTCCCCCTTAAAGATATGCACTCGAATGTACCATTAATCCTTGGCCTTCTTGTTTCTTTTCCCTGTCTAGAGTGTTTGTACGACAGAATAGCACAAGAAACTGTGGATGAAACTGAAATTGCACAGAGACTCTCCAAAGTCAACAAGTACATCTGTGAAAAAATCATGGATATCAATAAATCCTGTAAAAATGAAGAACGAAGGGAAGCAAAATATAATTTGCAATAAACTTTGGATTTTTCATAAAGCCTTCTCGTTTTCCTTGTGTGGCGTGTGATTTGCGGGCAATGGTGTTGTCCAGATCAGACCCCGCCATGCGTGGTGGTGTGTGGGCGGGGAGCCAGTAGGGTTCTGAGGTCAGCGCCTTGTTCTGAACTTGGACTTCCCACTCCAAGAAGGCGGATGGATTTGCTGAGACTCAGGCAGCATCCTGGCGCCAGTGTTGTTCTGGGGATGGTGAAAGCGCTGTCTTTTCGGAGGCGGATAAAGTGTCTGTCTCTGAGTTACCTATCACTTGGCCAAGAATTTGAGCTGATATTTTTACCATTCAAGGACTTCTGTCTTTGTTCCTCTATTTTGTTCTATAATAAAGCTTCATTAATTCGTTGCTGTAGACAATCATTAGCCTCATTTATTTAATGATGGATATTAAGTGTACAGTGGAGGTGACCAGTGTCCTTTGAGGGGCGGAACATTCAGGCTGAAGGAGAGAAAATTCATAAGGGATGTGATTACTGTCTACAGATCTGAAGGGCTGTCTCGAAGCAGATTACTTTCTCTTACCTCAAAGGACAGATCTAGGACCTGTCACTCAAGGTGATCTGAGATTCAGCTTTCCTGATAATTTGAGTCAATCTTTGTAAAGGAGTGTCAGGGGGTGGTAATGTTAGATGTGGTTCAGGGTTACCTTCAGAAAGTCAGGGGCAACGTCACCTGGTGTCGGTTCGTTCATCCTATCTTGTATGTCAAATGATCTTTCAAGTTGCATAATTTTTATCTCGTTCAGTAGCTGCGTCTCTGAAGTGCCTGGTGCCCAATCAGGCAGACCACATTTGATCTTCCTGTTGATTAACACTTTCCTTTCTGTAATGCCTATGAAGTCAGTGTAGTATGTTGGAAATGGCAAGGGTTTGGGGCTGAGCAGTTTGGGTTCCAAACCTGGCGCCACTGCTTGCCTTGGGCTTAGCGTAACCTCTTGAGTTTCAATTTTCTGTTCCGTAAAAAGGAGATAATATCTACTTTGCGGAATTGCAACGTTGCAGAGTTGCTATAAGTTATAGAGCACTATATATAAGTGCTCAATAAATGTTGGGAGTCATTATTTTCTTCATTTCTGGTTATTGGCTTTTAGGCATTGGTTGGAAAACTTGGGCCTCTGGTTTCTCTAATGGTTTATCCACTAAACCATTAGATTACTGGTGGTCTATAAGCAAAAGCTCAGGGTCACTAGGGTGAGTAGTGGAGGTGGCTACCTCTTTGAGGAATTTTATTTTAGTACATAAAATAATTCTTTGTAATCTGAAATATTATATGCTTGCTAATAGGATGCATAGGTATGAACTTCCTTTTATGGTATTTTCCCAGTTCTCCACAGACTAGTGGTGTGACCTTGGACCGATCACTTAACTTCCCAGAGTCTTTACCAGTACAATGAGGGAAATTATGCACACCTCACAGGCTATGTGGATAATTAAATAGTAATAACAAAAACAGACACTTAATATGTGCCAGGACTTTTCTGAGTGCTTAACGAAAGTTAGTTCATTAGGTAAGTAAAGTTTGTGACACTTGTGTTCAGTAAATTCTTGTTATTAGGATGTGTTCATTTTAATGGCAGGGGAGCAGCTTGGGCATGAGCAGTGTGAATGCGTGAGAGGCTGGGAAAGAGTATACATGATCTGAACTCATCCCATTTCCTTCCTAAGCACGGTGAAGATAAACACCCAGAGGCTCCATTTCCCTACAAAGACTAATAAGATATGATACCTGCTTTATAGGTGCTTTTAGGTTGGAAGGGAAAATAGTCATCGAAATACCTGCTTAAAAAGGCTCTGACAGGGCTTCCCTGGTGGCACAGTGGTTGAGAGTCCGCCTGCCGATGCAGGGGACGCGGGTTCGTGCCCCGGTCCGGGAAGATCCCACATGCTGCGGAGCGGCTGGGCCCGTGAGCCATGGCCGCTGAGCCTGCGCGTCCGGAGCCTGTGCTCCGCAACGGGAGAGGCCACAACAGTGAGAGGCCCGCGTACCGCCAAAAAAAATGGCTATGACGTGAAAGTGCTTCGTGTAATATATGACACATACATCAGGGACAGAACGGGTTGTGAAAGATTGTGGGATCTGATTGTGATTTTACCGCTTCTGGGGAGGTCACTTGACCACTCTGGAGCTCGTTTCTTCTAAAGTGGAGACAGTGATCCCTAAGTCAGGGTTATTGTGGAGAGGAGTCCAGGTAATAGCTGGGAAAAGAGCTCCATAAGTCTCAAAGAGCCATGCAGATGTTAGCTGTCCTTCACTTGCAAGGCAGCGTGAAATCAAAAGTAGATTTGACAAGGAAGGACATAAGAGCTGTTTCTAATGGGGAATCGGGGCAGGGGAGGGGGCAGGTGTTTTTACACCCTAGTTAGACTGAGACTTTTTGAGCACCTGTTGTGTACCTGGTGCCCTGTGACTGTTATGTGAGGGCAGGGCCACCATTCTTACACCCACACAAATGAGGAAATGAGCTCAGAAAAGGTTAAGTAACTTCTTGGCCAAGGTCCCAGAGTTGTCAGCAGTGGAGCTGGGTCAGAATCCAGGTCTGTGCAAAATCTGTCCTTTTACCTCTTCCCTCGAAAACTGAGTGGAATATTATGGTCTGGGCTGAGAATCTAGCCGTGTAATCTCAGGGCATATTTCGGAGAGTCCCAACTTAAGTAATCAGTCAATGGAAATCAGTGTCATTAATTCAAGCCATTTGAAAGGATGGGGAATAATAGTACCATTTATGAGGATCCACAGTTTTATTACATTCAAATACATACACAAAACTGAAGTTCATTTTGTGTAGTAGGGAGTTTCCCAAACTCGCCCAGTCTTGAGAATTTGCTGAGGTACTTAAAATACAGATTCCTGGGCTTTGGTTTAGGGTGCTGGATTCAGTAGGGCTGGGACAGAGCTGGGAACACGTGTTTTAACACAGGTGCCAGTTTTGAATAACACCAGTCTAGTAGACAGCGTTAGAAGTCCTGTTTTAACAAAGGGACGAGAGTGTTTCCTAAGTAAAGAGACATGCTCTTTCTACAGTGCATGACAATATTTGAAATTGAGACTCAGTTTCCTCTTATAAGTGGCTGAGGATCTGCCCTAAAACCTTGTTTAGAGTTACTCTCTCATGCTCACCAGATGCTGTTTAGTTGGACACGATGCAGAAGGTGACTCGGTGTGGGTGCCAATGATTTTCCCTTCACTTTTACACTTAGATTCTTTCTCTCACTTCCTCTGACAGGCCAGTGAGTTGTGGAGGACAAGACAGTCAATCCTGGATTGGCAGAGCCTGAAATGATGAGGTTTGGGCCCTGTTTACCGAAGCCCCGGCCACAAGTTCTCTGTGGCCAGACCAAACAGAAAGGTGTGGTTTGTTTTTATTTTCTAGCTGAGGAAAGTGTGTTGTTAGTGACTGTTGTGTGCCCATGCGTTTCTTAGATGCATTTCTAAATTATGACCTTTTTGGGAATTATAAAGAAATGAAAACCACTTTATAGAAATTTTTGGAAAAATAAGGGAAATATTCCAAATTGCACAGCTGCAAGCATTGTGATGTATCTCTTCTAGTCCTTCATTTAAGAGCGTAAATGTGTATTTTACATACCTGTGGTCATAGCATATCATCAGGTTTGCATCCTTCCCTTTCTTTTTAACATATTGCCCTGTTGCTCCATGAAATTTATAGCCATCAATTCGAACATCCCCCCAGTGAATGGGCATCAAGCTACAGTTGGGTAAACCACCTGGTCGGCTGTGGGGCTAACCCACAGGGCTGCCAGTTCACGGAAGCTCTCTCCGCACACTTGGGTCCGGCACGTAATTAAAGTGACCCAGGGAGAGTGGATAAATGGCCGCCAGTGTTACAGGTGGTTTTCCTCTCTCCTCTCCTCTCCCCACGCCCACTCGGCCCTCACCTGTGTGTGCGCCTATCCTGTCTCTGACCTGCTCTGACCTCTTACACTGTGACCTTGGCCTTCAAACCTGCCTTTGGCCCTCCAGACGCCCTGTGCTCATCCCACAGCGCGCAGTGCTCATGAGCTTTTCCCTGTGCGCTCTGACTAGGTCCACTCCCGACCTTCCAGCTACCCTCGCTCACCTCAGCCCCTACCCTGCCGCCTAGCCGGTCCATTGCCCTTCCTTGAATCTTTAGGTCGTTTATAAATTAAACATCTATGAAGATTTTTGTGTGCACATTTTTTTTTCCCCCTTTATATTTTCTATCAGTTTCTTAGGTTCGTTTTACCTGGGTCAAAAAGAGTACCACTTTTATCATTCTTGATACATATAATGGGCGTGACCGTGTTTTAATTATTTTGCCAACCTAACAGGTGAAAATTGTTACCTCATTATATTTTCTTTGATTACTTCTGAGACTGCACGTCTCTCCAGAGTTTGGTTTCTCGTTTACACAAAATAAACGCTTAACCTGTAAGTATTTCCAGCAGAATTCATTTCATTTTCTGTATATAGTTTTCTCTGGACCAATGTGTTTGTTTACCTTGGGCATATTTTTACTTTTACATCTGCAAATAGACATACCAACAGGTCTTTTCATCACTTCTGCTGAAGAGATGAATCAGTTTCTGCCAAACAGCTTCATAGGCTCATCGAACCGAAGGGTCAAAAGTGAACTTCGAGGTCCTCCACTCAGATCTCCTCTCCACTGAAAGCAAATGCCTTTCCGGACCATGCTGGAACTCTTCCAGGCGTGGAGAATTCACCTTCCTACCCAAGGGCACATCCAATTATTGTCATCACTGAGAAGTTCTTCTGCTGAGCTAAAAATCGACTTCCCTGAGACTTCTGAGGTCACTCAAGTTCTCTCCTCTGAAGTCAGGCAAAATGCTTCTGCTTATAGCCCTTTGCAGAGTTGAAGGTGGCAATCATGTCTCTTCACAGACTAATCAGTAGCGCAAATTCTGTTCTGCCATCTCTCACGTGGGAGAGGCAGTGCAGGGAAGAGTGAGGACTCTGGATTTAGACAGCCCTGTGTTCAAACCTTGACTGCCACTTATTAGTACGTGACCTTGAAGAAGTTCTCAATCTCTCTTGGCTTTAGTTTTCTCATTTTAAAAGGGGGAATATAATACCTATCTCACAGGGTTGTATATAGAGCTATACGAGATAACGTGAGTAAAGCACCTAGGCATTCAACATCTCTTAGTTCCCTAATCCTAAGAACTCTGACCATCCTGGTTGCTGTTTTATGGGTGCGCCACTAGAAGGTAGGGTTCAGGACTGGACACTGCTCTAGGAAGGGTCTGACCAGTACTAACTAGAGCAGGTTGTCATCTCTTGCTCCTGGATGGCATATCTCTATTAGAGCGCCCTAAACTTGAATTAGCATCTTGAGCGATACAACTGTCTCACGTTGAGCTTATGGTCGCCAAATACTGCCCTGCTCCCTTTTTTGGCTAACACAATACTTACCCCTTTAGTTCACTGTGTTGCAAGAGAACGAGCATAGATTTTGATGACAGAGGAACTCACACCAAATTCAAATCCTGACTTCATTATTTATTAGACTAGAGGAAATTGGGCAAGTTCCTAAATCTTCTAGCCCCAGTCACCTTGTCCGTTATGCAGTTGTTAACGTAACCACACTTACCTCCCGCGGTACCAGACCTACAGCCCTCACTATCCCAGTTGCGGGCTGCAGTAAATGTGGTTGTCTTTGTTCCCTTTTTCCTTCCTTATTCACTTTAGCAGCTATTTATACCCCCGCCCCTCACCTCAATTGTGTGTTCTTAAATGTATTTCTTAAACAAAATAGTGGATTAGTGGATTTTGCATGCATCCCGATTCCATCTTATTGGTTTCGGCCCAACATTCCAGCTGGTTGAGATCTTCTTTTCCATTTGTGTTTAAAATACAAAACAAAATTTGAGGAAAGCCAAAGCCGAAAAAGAAATCGAGCCATAATCCCAAGAACCAAGCCCAACAACACATTCACTCCTGGGAGCCCCTCCTGTCTGTCCAGGGCAGTACCTCTTTGTTCACAGCAGTTGGCCAGCCTCCCGTGATCCTGCCTTGTTCATTTAACATCATATGGCAAACATTTCCCCCTCTGCTGCCTGGTTTGTGTAGCTGCCATTTCAGTGCCCTTCCTGACACTGGGTCATGATTACCTTCTCATCTCCTCACTGTACATTTTATTGTCTCCAGTTTCTTGCTATTAGAGATAATGCTGTCATGATCATTTATAGTTGTTTGTTTCTTAAATTCCCAGGGGTGAGCTAATTAAAGGGCAAGAACATTTCTATAGTCTTTTCCATGTTGTTGTTATATCTATGTTTGTTATATTGCTCTCAGAAAGGTCAAGCCACGTCTCTAGGTAGGTGGACGTGCACATGCCATTTCTGCACAACTTCACCAGTGTTTGGCAAATTAGCTTTCTCTACAAAAGTACTTTTTCAACTTCTTCCTACGTGAATTGTCGATTCATATGTTTGCATGTTTGAGATCCTTATGGAATTTTATTCTGTGCTATATACTTCCTCCCAGTTTTATAGTATAGAAATATGATCTTTTGTATCTTCACCAAGTTGCCAATAATAATGGTTAGGTCAGTGAAAAGAAAAGAACCGTGTGGTCCTCTGCTAAAGACCCCACTTTTCTTTACCAATTCCTTTCTCTGAGCTGGATTAGTCTCGTAACTAGGACTCCTCCATCTAGATGTGATCAGGGAAGACCTCTAAGATGTAACATTGGAGCTTACGCCAGAAGGATGAGAACGGCCACGAGGAGACGATTTGACTGTCGGTCCGTCTCCCCCCCATTCATCTACAACGAGTTGAATATCTCTAGTCTGTGCCCACCGCTCCAACAGGCATTGCTGGTCGGGTCCAACAGGGAGTCACACCCCAAGGGTGGTTCGAAACCCTGTGCTCTTTCCACCATTCCAGAATGCACTCCTTTGGCCATATCCAATCTGGTACCCTGGGCATGTTTCCATTTCAGTAGCTAACGGGGAGAGAGATTCAGTATTCTAACCTCACCAACATCTGTATGCAGAAGTTCCCCCATGAGTAATTATGGAATCATTCAATCATTTCACAAATATCTGAATGTCGACTAGGTGTCAGTCACTAGTCTAAATGTCTGAGACGTATTAGTAAAGACAAAGACTTTAAACTCTAGTGGGAGTGGGATGAGGTGGGTAGGAAGATAAATGGTAAATGTAATAAATAAGAAAACTGTAGAAAGCGATAAGTGCCATGAAAAAAAGGCAAGAGTAGAGCAGGGAGGCAGACTGAGTGTGTGGAGGGGAGAAGCGGAGTGTCCCGGAAGCTGAGATCAGCATGGAGTATAAAGCCCTGTCCAGGGCCCCTGCCACGGGTGTGGAGGTATCCAAGGAGTGTGAGAAGTATGGGACGTTAAATCTGTCCTGTCTACCTGGAGCCTCACTTTTATTCCAAGATGTGCACTCATTCGTGCCTGGGTCGTTAACTACAGAAAACCTATCCTCCCCCGTCTTGAAGACTCGGCTCAAATATTTCCTCTAAGGAACTGTTTCCACCTCTTCCCAGAAGGAGTCCCTCCCTTCTCTGGTTTTCCAAATCTCCTCCTTTCCTTCCCTGCCAGTCCCAACCTTCCCAGCATCTTAATGCTCAGAGCATTGTGTTGTCATTTCTATTTAGTTGTCTCTTTCTCTGAGGCAGTCAGCAAAGTGAGAGCAGGACCGTGTAAATTCATCTCTGTACCCCTTTGTGGAGCCCCTACTGTGTGCTAGGTGCGGGAGATATAGATATGGACACTATCTGTTTAATTAACTAGTATTTATCGAGCACTTACTATGTTTTAGGCACTGTCATTATTTTATTTCTCACACAACACTGTGAATCAGATACTATGACCATCCGCATTTCACAGATGAGGAAACTGATTTAAAGCGGTTGAGTCACTGGCCCAAGATGGCACCACCATGACCAGGAGGATCCGGGACTGGCATGGAAGCCCGAGTGCCTCCAATGCCTGGTGTCTTTACGACCATGCTTTGTGCTACCTGAGATCGCTCGTGGACACAAACTGTTTCTTCTGTGTGGACCTTCCCGGGCACCTCTGCTCCATGACCTTCTCCTTCTCCTCCCTCCAGGAGGTCTTCAGTGCTCCTTCCACGGTCTGGGTGGGGACGCCTCCCCCTGCTCTGTGGCACCCTCTCCTGCCCTCTGCTGGCCTTGTCAGCCCATATTGTCATTGTGCGTCCATCTTTCTCACTGTGAGCCCTCCAAGGCAGGGCCACTGTGTGTTCACATCTGAGTCCCGGGCCCAGCACTGAGGCCAGTGCTGAAGAAATTCCCTAGAATCCTGGCCCCAGAAGACCAAAGGTGTGGGAAACCAGGGACCGAAGCAGTTCTTTCGGCCTGGGGATTTAAGAACTTGAGGGATGAAGAAAGTCCTTCAGAGGGTGTCATGAGACCTTCCTGGTCCTGTTCCCCCAGGAGAGACTGTCACCAGGTCAAGAAAGGAGAAAAGGGTTTGGCAGAGGTTAAATTTGAGGAATCTGACCTCACACTGCCTGGGTCTTACCCCGGGATCTACCGATTACCAGCCCTGCAACCTTGGGCAAGTTATTTAATTGGTTTGGGCTTCAGTTCCCTCCTCCATAAAATGGAGGGGTCGGTTCCTATGAGCATTAAGTTAATGTCTATAAAGTACTTAGAACTGTACCTGATACATAGTGAGCACTGTGTAACTGTCTTCTGTCCTTGTGAACAAGGGGCAAGAGGTGGAAGAAGGTAGGTGCTTCAAGGAGTGGAGGTGAAGTTGGTATTGGGGAGGAGGCTGGAGAGGTGGGGAGGAGCAGGGTCCTGGGAGGGCCTTGGTCCCAGGCTGAGGTGCTGGACTCTGAGGATGAAGGACAGCTGCCGAAGGATCATGCTGGCAGCAGTGTGGTGGCGGGTTTGGAGGGAGAGAGAAAAGTCAAGGAGGTTTTGGGAATAACCCAGGTGAGAGATGGTGAGGGTCAGGTGCCCACTCTCCTTCCTCCTTAAGGGTTGCCACTGCCAGGTGGGAACCAGGCTGTAAGCACCATCCTGCAGCCGTCCAGATGGGGAGTGCCCAGGGCAGCTGGGTCTTCATGCAGCTCCCATGCCCTGAACTCACTCTGTGCAGACACTTGTGGGGACTCAGCCCGTGGAGGGGCGGCAGACCCAGATCAGGGAGTTGAAACGTGTCGGGAGAGTGGGGGGCAGATTGCAGGGCTGTACTTGTCTCTGTGCCAGGTCTTCCCTAAGCACTTCCTTGGTACCGTGGAAACAGTGTGGGTGTGAAATGAGACTGCGGGTTTGAACATTCCTCCACAGCTTTTCGGTAGCGTGACCTTGGCCAAGTTACTCAACCTCTGGGTCCTCAGATTTATCAACTGTGGAACAAGAATAACAGTGTCAACATTTTAGGGCTGTTGCATAAAGTGCTGCGCACATGGCAGGCACGTAGTAGGTGCTCATTAACAGGTACTGTCCTACCTCTCCGAGTGACAGAAGCAAGGAGGGCTGCGCACTCAGCCAGGAGCATCCCACTCGCCTGGGCTGAGGGTGGGTCTGGCACTTCCTGTCTATGAGCCTCCGTGTCCTTGGTTATAATACATGCGTGACGGTCCCTGCTCCACCAGACTCTGAAGCTGCCACGGCCTGGCAGCATCATCGTGACCAGGGCAGGGCTTGGAAACCACGAAGCACTCCGGGTGTGGAGGTAGATCCCCGTAGACCTCCTGCGCCCCCTGCCTCTCCCTCCTGGGAGGCAGCAGATCTCAGCCTGTGATACATCCTTTCCTGAAACGGGGGTGGGGGGCTGGGGAGACTCTGTCCCTGAATGTGAAAAACGCAAGTCACTACTGAGAGGCTGTCAGTGGGGGCAGCAGGGAAGCTGGAGTTCTTCTTCCCAATGGCTCTTTAAATTATTTTCATTTTGCTGACTTGTACACTTTCTGAGCTAAGGAGCTTTGGGAGATGGTTATAGGCCATTTAAGCAGAAAGCCTCATTGGCTCCAGTCTCTTTTGGGGGAGGAAGAGATTTAACCCTTTGTAACCCAGCCTGGTGCTGCCTTCCACAGGGCCCAGGAGTGCAGGTGGCCTCTGCAGGGTGGGGCTGCCCTTCAGGGAACCTGGTCCAAGACCAAAGACACCCTCCGCAGCTTTCCAGTGTCAGCCAATCAAAGGCACAGATGGAGTAGAAACCCAGCCAGATTTGGAGGTAGCTCCCTGGGTTTCAAATTATGATTCTAAGGTGGCTTGTCTTCTTTCTTTCTCTTTCTCTTTCATTCTTTTCCTTTTTCTTTTGTTTTTAAAATTGGGCGTTCGACCTAGACTTCCTTTTTCAGAGGGAGAAGGGCAGCTGCCAGGAGGCTGCCGATGCCTCTCCTGTGCTCTTTTGTCTGCCCGGGATCAGGGATCTTTCCATTAGCTTTCTTGAGCTCCTCCTGTATGTCAGGATCCACACTGAAGACTTCATATATTTAATCATCGCAACAGGAATATTTGGGAGTTGGTGTTACGGTCTTTATTTCTCCTGGTAAGGACACTGCAGGTCAGAAAGGTTAGAATTTTTGCACAGGGTCACACAGCTAATAAGTAAGAGGGTCAAGATTCAAACCCAGGTCCTTCTGAGACCAAGTCCACTGTTCTTTCATCACAACCTCAGTGCCTTCTAGTAATCAGCACTGACAGAGCCATCAGGGTGCCAGACCCTGCACTGTGTGACAAAGAGGAGTGTCCCTCCTCCCCGGTTGGAGTCTAGCCGTGTTCAAGGTTCACCTACCTGTGCGAGGTTTCCTTGTAAAGCGACACAGGATGGTAGAAGGTGTGGAAGCAAATGTCCAACGGCAGGATAGTTATACACATTGCATGCATGTGCACGCATACACACACACACACACACACACACACACACACATGCACACGCATGTTGACTTTCTTCGTAGAGTGAAATACCGTACAGCAAAAAAGAACCAGATCTCCATGTATCACATAAATAAACCTCCAAAGCATAACGTGCAGTCCAAAAAGCAAGTGGTGGAGTGAAACTTAGAGTTTGGGACTACATACATAAAATCCTAAAACATGCAAAGGATACTATAGGTTTTTTACGGACAGACAGATGTGCGGGCGCAGTGTGAAAACTTGGGCAGGAAGGATACAGCCCAGCTTATCAGGGTTGGGGGATGGGGAAGAGTGCAAAAGAGGCTTCTGTAATGCTTTAACTATTTAAAACAAACAAACAAGACATCCAAAGAAAAAAGCAGAAAGCGAAAAGGTTCCATACGTTTCGCCTGGGAGGGTAACGGGAGTGGGGTTCGCAACACACACCTCCGCTTCCGTGTACCTGGAGGGCAGAGCTGGCCTGAAGCTCAGAGTCCTGTGGGGATTGGCATTAACTCCCCCCTCACAGGCTCTTGGGAGGATTAAACAAGGGCTCAGTCGAAGCGTTTTCAACTGTAAAATATTGTAGGAATGTAAACTGATGTCACACACTTCTGTGCTCTCTTCCTGTCTGTCTTCCTGAGTAGACTGTGACTTCCTGGTTTCTGATTCATCTCTTGACCCCAGCCTAAGCTCAGGGAGCACTGCTGGCCGCGGGCCAGGACTCTGGGTCTAACAAGGCTTGCCCGCAGTGCCTTCTCCCCGCCCCACAGGCCGTCTGTTCTTGCGAGGACTGTCTGGGCTGAGGGGGAACAGCTCATCCCCAGTGTCCACCCCGCGTGGACACATAAAATTGATTGCTCGGAGCAGTGTCAGGCACTGGAGGAGAGAAAGCTTGCGAAGAAACCTGTCTTGGGTCCTGTGGGTGAAGGGTGAAGGATGAAGGATGCAGTAGTGAGAGCCCAGCCCTCCCAGGCTCTCACCTCTGGTCCCAGGCAAGCACGCTCTCACCAGCATGGACGGGCTGGGAGCAAAGGCTGTGTAAGTGACCCAGTTAGGTGAACGACCTCCCTGAACTGCATCTCCACAAAACCCTGACTTGATCCTTCCATGGCCCTATGAGACGGTTGCCACCACTCCCACTAGGAAGACGAGGATGCTGAGGCCGGAGTGGTAATAATGGGCAGAGTCAGATTTCAAATCCCAGTCTGGTAAATCCCAAAACCGGTGCTCTTCTCCAAGGACCTAGGTGTCTCCACGGTCTGAAGGCAGAGCTGTGCCCAGAGAATCCACATATGGCAACAAGATGCAAACCCCGCCCCCTCCCGTAATTCAGTCCACTGGTGGCTGAGGCAGGGACTGGAGTGAGATAATCACGTTTCAGAGCCGACCAGAGTGGCTGCCACTCAGAGGTCCCTTTGTATTTTGAAGCTGCCGTCTCTAATTAGACTTGGCCTTAATTGGAAGATTTCCATACGCCCGTGACTGCGTGCACTCTGTCTGGGGATAAACACGTCCATCAAGCGTGAGGCAAATTGTGGCAGTTGCCTTGGCCCCATCATCCCGTTCGCTTGCTCCATGGCAGTTCCTCTGGGGACGTAGCTCAACCTTCCCCCGCGAAAGTGCTCTGGGGCCCACATTTTAATCAACCGCATACCTGCCTCTAGGAAGAAGAGTAGGGGCACGACTCAAAAGTGATTACATTTAATAACCAAAAGACCGGAAAAAGTCTGCTTTGCAATGCATAATTTCACCAGATATTTATTTGTTTCATCACGTGGCCACGTTCTATATGCTGTATGGGGACATATTATTAAAAATGCCATTTATTTTACCTGCAGCAATAAGGAACATGCACACCTTCTTTTTTTCCTCCCCACTGTGTTAAAAGGCATTTGTGGCTATTAAATTACTCTTGATTAGAGGAATGCCTGTCTCCAAGTTTACGCTGAAGCATTTCAATGAAATGGCCTCAAATGTTCATTCTCTCATCAAATACTCACCAAAGCCATTGGGGCCAGGTGCTGTGCTAGCACGGGGATAATGAGGTGGGGCAGCAGTGTCCCTCTGCCTCCCAGGAGCTCCTGGGACATTTGACAGGGGAGTGACAGACGCATCCCAAGTCCTGGCACAGGGCCTGGCCCCTGGGGGCTACTCAAGCAGTTTTTAGTCAAGAAATGAATGAATGAATGAATGAGGGGAAAGGTAGAGAGAAAACTTGAGCACCTCAGTGTTACAGAGCTGGGCCTGAAGCCACGTGAGGTACTGTAGGGGCATAAAACAAGGGCTGGTTGACTTGTCCTTGCACGTCCTAGAGGAGGTCACTGCTACACTGACTCTCAGGTGAGAGCTGGGACCCAGGAGTGGCCTAAGGTGTTCCACGCAGACAGGATTGGGGAGGTAAGGTCTGCAGTCCTGGGCCCGTCTCCCTGCAGATGTCCACATGGCTGCCCCCACTTCCTTCAGATCTTTGCTCCATCTCCCTCATGAGAAGGGTTCTCCTCAACCGCCGTCTGGAAGAGCAAGCACATCGCACCCCACCCCAGGGCACTCTCACGTCTTCTTCTGCTGCTTTTTCTCCCACCCTGATGTATGTGTTTGAATATTGTCCTAAGGTGAGCGTCACAAGAGCAATGACTGGAAGAGTGCCTAGCATATAATAGGGGCTCAAAGTTGGATAAATGGATGGGGGGGTAAATGAATGAGGGACTGAAAAAGCTTAGTAGTTTCTCAACACCTTAAGAGGTCCAGCTTGGGGTCTGAAGTGCAGGGTCTGAGTGGGGCCTGCTGAGAGACAAGGCTGTGGGGTGATGGGGGTCCAGGGCCCCCAGGCCTGCAGGCCTGACATGCCTGTTTAGCGAGCTGGACTTTGCTTTCAGGCGCGACAGGGAGTCACTGAAGGGTGCTGAGCCCGCGAGTGACATGGTTAGACTGGTGTTTCAGAAGGACCACTCTGGTGGAATTGAAGGTGATGAACTGGAGTGGGGGACACGGAATTTGGGAAAAGAGTTAGGAGGCTGGTCGGATGGTCCCTGCAAGAAATGTGGGGACCAGAGCAAAGCAGTGGTTCCGGGAATGAAGGAATAGGCAGGGAAGGTCAGAATGGAACTATAGATTTGGGGTTAAGCCACTGTGATCTGTTGATCGGAGGGGAGGGGGAGATGAGGATGACTCCCCTGTTTCTGGCTTGGCTGAGCAGGTAGGCAATGATGTCCTCCACTGGGAGGGGACTGGGGATTTGTCTTCCCTGGGGCGCTGTGATGGGGCCATGGAGAAATACTCATTCCAGTAGGAATCCATGGCAGAACCTGAATCACACTGTTGAAAAGCACCATCCAAATGTGGGTCTCATGTTTTGGAGAGCTCGCTGGGCCCCAGAAATGCAGTTGGCAGGATTGTCCTTTGGTGAAGTGATGGCCTGTCTAGTGAGGGGCCCCCCATTCCCTTAAAGATCTCCATGTAGTAATAGAATGAGCATAGGATTTTAGTTCAGATAAATAGACATGAGTCTCACTTCCATTGTGAACAAGGCTTGGGTGGGGGCCTTTGTCCTCCCTAAGCCTCAGTTTCATCAACTGTAAAATGGGCATAATGATGCTGTCTATCTTGCAGTGTTATAGTGATGATCTAGTTGCGGAAGGGATGCAAGTAAGCTCAGTAAACTGAGAAGGGCCATTCAGTTGGAAGAACCCAGCAAACGCCCCAGAGGAGACGGGGCATGGCAGGCAGGCCTAGGCCCAGGACTAAGTGCTGTTGGCAGAGGCAGAGGTGGGAGCAGCTCTGCACCCAGCCTGTTCCACAGGGTCTTCCTCAGAACCTTGAAATTGGTCCCTCCAGCCAGGCTCTGCGGGACCCTTCCAGAGAGGGCTGAGCTTCCCTACACACAGGGGATGCTTGGGGCTCATTCCTTGAAAGGCTTTGCCCCCAGGGAAGCTCCCCGTTCCCCTCATCTTGTGACCCACCAGCCTCTCCTCTCCAGGCACCCTGAGCTGCTCCGTGCGTCCCCTGTCCTGCGCTCCACCCCACTCCTCTCCCGCCCCTCTCCAGCATGAACAAGCTTCCCCACCCTCCCGGCTGCTTTGCAGAACGCTCCTCCACGGCCCTCCTGGCTGACGCCTGGCTATTCCCTGAGGACGGCACTCCCCCTTGCACTCTTCCCATCTATCTCTTCTGGGTCGGCTCCTGGGTCACCTCTCACCTCCGGTGACGTCTCTTCCAGGAAACTCACCGAGTGCCAGGTCCGTGTAAGCGCGGCTTCCCTGGGTTACCATCTATCGGGACCCTGCTCACATTTGGTGAATTCTATTTGTTTCCATGTCTGTCCCATCCACCAGACCAAGGCCTTCTCAAGGACAGCGACTGTGTCTTCTCACCACGTGGCCTGTGCCCTGCACAGCGTGGTACAGCAGGATGCGAGCGTCTGCCAAGAGTGCCAACACCCCGTCTGCTGGAGACGGGGTGCTCACTGCTGTTCCTCCAGTAAAAGGGGACACGGCACCCTGACGGTGGCCAGCGGGTCTTTGGTGGGCCCTGGGGGCGGCAGGCCCGGCTGCAGGAAAGGCTGCCCCCCAGGGTTTCCTGGGCAGCGCTGTGTCTCTCGCATGCGCTTCTCTTTTAACCCCATTCACGGGGGCCACAGCCGCGTAATTGGATTGAGCAGACACTGACAAGGTCAATTTGACAATTTCATTAATCTTTTATTAAACACGGGCCCTGAGCTCCAGCCAGGCTCGTCTGCGTGCCTCCCCGGAACGTGCCTGGCATATTCTCGTCTCGTACGCCTCCTCCAGGCTGGATGTGGACAGGGATGCCAACGGCCGCTAGGGGCTTTCTGGGGACAGATCTGATGCTGGGCAGGGCCCTTAACCGCTCTGACCCATGGCCGGGGGCGGAGCAGTGGGCGCCTGTTAAGCACTGTGTTGAACGTGCTCGGCGCTCTGCATTATTATTACTCTTGCCGCTACTATTATTAGCAACTCAACAACCTCAAGGGTGGAGATTCAGACCTCATTTTGCTAAGGAGGAAACGGAGTCCCAGAGAGGGCGAGGTTGTGCCCATGGACACAAAAAGCAGCAAAGAGTGGGAGTGGAAACGTTAGGAAAGGGCCGGGTCCTGAGAGCCCCTGTGCCTCCCAGGGCAGTTTTGAGGATTGGAGGCAACAGTGGATATGATGCGACCCGCCCAGGGCCTGGCACGCAGCACACACTCAACACAGATTTGTCAAGTGAAAGGAGAAAGGATGGGAAGTGTATGTGAGCTGAAGGCTACTAGAATCTCAGCGAAGGGGGAGGTCACCTCCCTAGGGCAGGAGGGAGTCTTGCAGTGGACTGAGCACTTAGGATTCAGAGAAGCAGGAGGCAGAAGAGGCTCACAGGTGAGGGAGGAGCATAGACAGAGGCCGGGGTGAGTGTGATGAGGACAGAGAGGTGGTCCAGGAAGATGAGGCTGGAGAGCAAGGCGGGGGGCCACATCCCAGGGCCTGGGGCGCCATGGAAAGGGTTCCAGCAAGGAGTCACGTCATCCAACTTGGGTTTTAGAAACCTCACTCTGGCTTCAGTGTGGAACGTTGGAGGAGGATGGACTAGAGACAGAGAGGTCTTTAGGAGGCTGCTCAGGAGTCCAGGCAAGAGGAAACAGAAGCTGTGGGGATGAGGGGGGCAGGGAGGGGCCAGAAAGGGATGCCAGATACAGGGCCGTGTGACTTCCGGTGAAGGCACTGCTTGCTTTGGGGCTGGGGGAGCTGGGGAGCACATTCTAGGAGCTCAACATGGGGAGTACCTGTCCCTGGGCTGAGGCAGTGCAGCACTTGCTTGGAGAACCCATCTCTCTGCTTCTGAGCCTGTTAATTAGTGGGGACAGACAGGGTGTCAAATGAGGCCTTCTTGGCACCACGATGCCTGGTACTTATCTCCATGACTGTAAGCTGACAGGTTCCCTTAAATAGCAAAGGTTAATGAGTTTCATGGTAAGACCAGGGATGCTGGCGCCCACAAACTCACACACAGGAACTGACAATGTCCCCAGAGGCACAAGAGGCCATCAGAGTGATCAGCCAGTTTGCTGTGATGTCACTCAAGGCCTGAACCAGTCTAATCTCCAACATGCAGCCTTTTCTGGAATCTCTGAACATCAAGGCTCTTCTCCTTGGCTAATCTCTGCTCACCCACAAGTCCCCCAGGAGTGCGGCCCCAGCCTTGGCCATCCTCCAGTCAACAGACTCTGTGGATGCCGTCGATGGGCCAGGCCCGTCCTGGGCCCTGGGACCTAGAGGGCTTCACCCACGGTCGGGCCCTGGTGGACCTCAAGTCAAGGGTGAGCGGTGGGGACAGACAGACATACAAGGACAGAGAGTGCCAGGAGTAGAGTGTCCCAAAGAGGAGAGGTGGAAGAATCTGTGTGAGAGATTGTTCATCAGGGAAGCCTTCCCAGAGGCGGTGATGTTTGTGCTGGATTTTAAAGGATGCACAGGTGCACCATAGGTAGACCAAGGGGGTGGTGAATTTTGGACATCTCTTGAAGAACTGCCTTATGTCCTAATATCGGTCTGATATCTGGTTATAAGATCCCTAAGCGGGGTGGGAGGACCCAGCCCTAGTCCTTTTTGGATCTTCCCAGGGCAGGGCCGGAAGGTACAAAAGCCTGTTGAATGGGAAGGCTCCTGGGCTCCCTGCTCCCAAGATGAAAGAGTAGAGGGAAAGAAGGGAGCAGGGGATGGAGAGAGAATGAATGGCGGTTTCCCAGGAGGGACCCTTAAACCCCATCTGACCAGGGTCTTCCCTGATGGGAAACCCTCCACAGCTCCCTGCCGCCCCAGGATGAAACCCAGCCTCTTCGCTCAATCAAACACCTTTGTATCTGGTCTCTGGTGGCTCACCGGCCAGCTTTCTCCCTCATGCTCACCTCCCTCCTCCAAATGCAAGGCCCCACACCTTCACGCTGGCCCCAGACAGTTCCCACCTTCAGACCTTTGTCTACCTGCCTCCTCTGTCTGAAGGTCTGTTTTATCCTGCGCATACGTTCTCCATGTCCTTGTCCACTGCAGTAAGAAGTCTCCCCCAGGAGAACTTCAGTGCCCAGAGCCTTGCGCAGCCCCTGCTGTTGCTCTCCTCCCACCAACACGGGGAAGTGCTTTTCATCAAGGTTGCATCTGCTGCTTACCTGCTTACTTGGGGCTGTATAGTGAATGAGTAAAGGTGCAGCCTCTCCAGTCAGATCGCCACTGTGGAGACTTCAATCCTGGCTTCACTACCTATGAGCTGTGTGACCTGGGGAGAGTTATTTAACCTCTCTATTCTCTGGTTTCTCACATGTAAGATGGAATAACAATAGGACCCATTTAATGAGGTTGTTACAAGGATTAAATTAGTTAATTGTGCAAGGCTTTGAGAAGACTGCCAGGCAGATAACAAGCGCTCATTATAAGTTAGCCATTGCTATTGATTATTATTATTATTATTTTATTAAATTGAAGTATAGTTGATTTATTAAATATAGTTCCTTGTGCTATACAGTAGGTACTTGCTGTTTATCTATTTTATATGCAGCAGGGTGTAACTGTTAATCCCAACTTCCTAATTTATCCCTCCCCCTCCCATTCTATTGATTTTTTTATTTCAAAAGTAATAAAGTACAATACAAAAACATTGGGGGAAAAATAGCCCAGAGTTAAAAAGAAATATCAACAAATGAAGAGGAAATAGGCAGTCTACTTGGAAAAGAATTCAGAGTAATGATAGTAAAGATGATCCAAAATCTTGGAAATAGAATGGAGAAAATACAAGAAACATTTAACAAGGACCTAGAAGAACGAAAGAGCAAACAAACAATGATGAACAACACAATAAATGAAATTAAAAATTCTCTAGAAGGAATCAATAGCAGAATAACTGAGGCAGAAGAATGGATAAGTGACCTGGAAGATAAAATAGTGCAAATAACTACCACAGAGCAGGATAAAGAAAAAAGAATGAAAAGAATTTCAGACAGTCTCAGAGAACTCTGGGACAGCATTAAACACACCAACATTCAAATTATAGAGGTCTTAAAAGAAGAAGAGAAAAAGGAAGGGACTGAGAAAATATTTGAAGAGATTATACTTGAAAACTTCCCTAATATGGGAAAGGAAGTAGTCAATCAAGTCCAGGAAGCACAGAGACTCGCATATAGGATAAATCCAAGGAGAAACACTCCAAGACACATATTAATCAAAATATCAAAACTTAAATACAAAGAAAAAATATTAAAAGCAGCAAGGGGAAAGCAACAAATAACATTAAAGGGAATCCCCATAAGATTAACAGCTGATCTTTCATCAGCAACTCTGTAAGCCAGAAGGGTGTGGCAGGACATATTTAAAGTTATGAAAGGGAAAAACCTACAACAAAGATTACTCTACCCAGCAAGGATCTCATTCAGATTTGACGGAGAAATTAAAAACTTTACAGACAAGCAAAGGCTAAGAGAATTCAGCACCACCAAACCAGCTTTCCAACAAATGCTAAAAGAACACCTCTAAGCAGGAAACACAAGAGAAGGGAAAGACCTACAATAATAAACCCAAAACAATTAAGAAAATGGTAATAGGAACATAAATATTGATAATTACCATAAATGTAAATGGATTAAATGCTCCAACCAAAAGACATAGGCTGCCTGAATGGATACAAAAACAAGACCATATATATGCTGCCTACAAGAGACCCACTTCAGAACTAGGGACACATACAGACTGAAAGTGAGGGGATGTTAAAAGATATTCCATGCAAATGGAAATGAGATGAAAGCTGGAGTAGCAATTTGCATATATGACAAAGTAGACTTTAAAGTAAAGACAATTACAATAGGTAAAGAAGGACACTACATAATGATCAAAGGATCAATCCAAGAAGAAGATATAACAGTTGTAAATATTTATGCACCCAACATAGGAGCACCTCAATACATAAGGCAAATGCTAAAAGCCATAAAAGGGGAGATCGACAGTAACACAATCATAGTAGGGGACTTTAACACTCCACTTTCACCAATGGACAGATCATCCAAAATGAAAATAAAGAAACACAAGCTTTGAATGATACATTAAACAAGATGGACTTAATTGATATTCATAGGACATTCCATCCAAAAACAACAGAATATACTTTCTTCTCAAGTGCTCATGGAAATTCTACAGGATAGATCATATCTTGGGTCACAAATCAAGCCTTGGTAAATTTAAGAAAATTAAAGTAGTATCAAGTATCTTTTCCGACCAAAATGCTATGAGACTAGATATCAATTACAGGAAAAATTCTATAAAAAATACAAACACATGGAGGCTAAACAATACACTACTAAATAACCAAGATATCACTGAAGAAATCAAAGGGAAAATCAAAAAATACCTAGAAACAAATGACAATGAAAGTACAACCACCCAAACTTATGGGACGCAGCAAAAGCAGTTCTAAGAGGGAAGTTTATAGCAATACAATCCTACCTCAAGAAACAAGAAACATTTCAAATAAACAACCTAACCTTACACTTAAAGCAGTTAGGGAAAGAAGAACAAAAACCCCCAAAAATTAGCAGAAGAAAAGGAATCGTAAAGATGAGATCAGAAATACATGAAGAAGGAATGACAGAAATGATAGCAAAGGTCAACAAAACTAAAAGCTGGTTCTTTGAGAAGGTAAACAAAATTGATAAACCATTAGCCAGGCTCATCAAGGAAAAAAAGGGAAAAGACTCAAATCAATAGAATTAGAAATGACAAAGGAGAAGTAACAACTGACACTGCAGAAATACAAAGGTCCATGAGAGATTACTACAAGCAACTATATGCCAATAAAATGGACAACCTGGAAGAAATGGACAAATTCTTAGAAAAGCACAACCTTCCGAGACTGAACCAGGAAGAAATAGAAAATATAAACAGACAACTGCAAGCACTGAAATTGAAACTGTAATTAAAATCTTCCAGCAAACAAAAGCCCAAGACCAGGTGGCTTCACAGGTGACTTCTATCAAACACTTAGAGAAGAGCTAACACCTATCCTTCTCAAACTCTTCCAAAATATAGCAGAAGGAGGAACACTCCCAACCTCATTCTACGAGGCCACCATCACCCTGATACCAAAACCAGACAAAGATGTCACAAAAAAGGAAAAAAACTACAGGCCCATGTCACTGATGAGCATAGATGCAAAAATCCTCAAAAAAATACTAGCAAGCAGAATCCAACAGCACGTTGAAAGGATCATACACAATGATCAAGTGGGGTTTGTGCCAGGAATGCAAGGATTCTTCAATATATGTAAATCAACCAATGTGATAAACTGTATTAACAAATTGAAGGATAAAAACCATGTGATCATCTCAGTAGATGCAGGAAAAGCTTTTGACAAAATTCAACACCAATTTATGATAAAAGACCTTCCAGAAAGTAGGCATAGAGGGAACTTACCTCAACATAATAAAGGCCGTATATGACAAACCCACAGCCAACATCATTCTCAATGGTGTAAAACTGAAACCATTTCCACTAAGATCAGGAACAAGACAAGGTTGCCTACACTTACCACTATTATTCAACATAATTTTGGAAGTTTTAGCCACAGCAGTCAGAGAGGAAAAAGAAATAAAAGGAATCCAAATCAGAAAAGTAAAACTGCCACTGTTTGCAGATGACATTATACTATACGTAGAGAATCCTTAAGACGCTACCAGAAAACTACTAGAGCTAATCAATGAATTTGGCAAAGTAGCAAGATCCAAAATTAATGCACAGAAATCTCTTGCATTCCTATACACTAATTTTGAAAAATTTGAAAGAGAAATTAAGGAAACACTCCCATTTACCATTGCAACAAAAAGAATAAAATACCTAGGAATAAACCTACCTAAGGAGACAAAAGACCTGTATGCAGAAAATTATAAGACACTGATGAAAGAAATTAAAGATACAAACAGATGGAGAGATATACCAAGTTTATTAGAGAAATGCAAATCAAAAGTACAATGCGGTATCACCTCACACCAGTCAGAATGGCCATCATGAAAAAATCTACAAACAATAAATGCTGGAGAGGGTGTGGAGAAAAGGGAACCCTCTTGCACTCTTGGTGGGAATGCACATTGATACAGCCACTGTAGAGAACAGTATGGAGGTTCCTTAAAAAACTAAAAATATAACTACCATAAGACCCAGCAATCCCACTACTTGTCATATATCCTGAGCAAACCATAGTTCAAAAAGAGTCATGTACCACAATATTCATTGCAGCTCTATTTACAATAGCCAGGACACGGAAGCAACCTAAGTGTCCATCGACAGATGAATGGATAAAGAAGATGTGGCACATATATACAATGGAAAAATAAACAAAATTGAATTATTTATAGTGAGGTGGTTGGACCTAGAGACTGTCCTACAGAGTGAAGTAAGTTAGAAAGAGAAAAACAACTACTGCATGCTAACACATATATATGGAATCTAAAACAAAAAAAAGAAAATGGTTCTGAAGAACCTAGGGGCAGGACAGGAATAAAGACGCAGACGTAGAGAATGGACTTGAGGACATGGGGAGGGTAAGGGTAAGCTGGGACAAAGTGAGAGAGTGGCAGGGACATCTATACACTATCAAATGTAAAATAGATAGCTAGTGGGAACCAGCCGCATAGCACAGGGAGATCAGCTCAGTGCTTTGTGTCCACCTAGAGGGGTGGGATAGGGAGGGTGAAAGGGAGACACAAGAGGGAGGGGATATGGGGATGTGTGTATACATATAGCTGACTCACTGTGTTACACAGCAGAAGCTAACACACCATTGTAAAGCAATTATACTCCAGTAAAGATGTGTAAAAAAAAAAAAAAGAAATACCACCACCTCTCAAATAACTGTTAGATTTGTATATATCTTTCCAGTTTTCTATTCAATGTGTTTGTTGTTGTAGGTCTGTTATACACACACCCACAAAAGATATACACACAAATTGACACCCTCTTTTGTCGCTCATTTTCCTCACTTTCCAGTATATACTAATGCTTTGATGAGTAGGCATATTTTCAATCTGTCTTTGCAGACACACTTCCTTGCTCAGAGTCTAGTACAGAGCAGTCATTTCACGGAACTTTGTGGAAGGAAAGGAAAAGGAAGAGCGGACAGTCAGGCAGGTTCTGGGCTGTGGCTTGTGGCTGCTTCCAGAGTCAGCCACAGCATAGCAGTTGTCACCCCGTCCTCCCCTCATCTTAGTGACAGAGACCCTGAGGGGAAGGGGCTTCCATGAGCTCACTCAGCAAGTCAGTGGGAGGGAGATTAGGGCCAGGCTGGGGCCTTTTTCTTCATGCGACATGGTCCCATCCTTCCCTTCTTTCCCCCTAGAGTCCTCCTGGCCTCAGTTCAGGTCCAAAGTGTATCCTGGGCAGGGACAGCCCTCTTTGCTCTGGTCCTGCTGGGCTTTGTGGCCTCCTCTGGGCCAAGTTTGCCGGAAAGGCTGAAGCAGCCATCCCCAGATTGGGTCCCAGGAAGGAGGCTGAGGGAAGGCGAGGGGGTGGCCAGTGGAGAAAAGTTGCCAGGACCAGAGAGACTTATTTCTGTGTCCCCAGGTGGTGGCAGATGACCTCTCAGAGAAGAGAGTATTTTGGAGACTCATCTTGCTAAAAGAAGGGACTGACCTTTAGGCTCAGCATTTCCAATCTGTCGCACACTCAGTGGCCCAGATATTTTCCTGGAAAAGAGGTTCTAAGCATGGCCTCTCCAGACCTCAGGGACCCCACTGCTGGCAGAATGAAGTGTCCTCTTGTCGTCTTCTGGGACCCTCCCCACTAGCCCTCCCAGTCATTGCTCGCTTACTCCCACCGTGTCTCTGCACCTTTGTGCTGTGATGTCCTTGCCTTGTCTCAGAACCATTGTGGCTTCCCAAGGCCTGTCTGCTCCTCTCTCCCGGAGCAGCCGGTCCCTCTGCAGGGCTCCTGCAGCCCTTGGTTCACCACCAACCTCTGTGCAGCACCCACAAAGCCCCCCACCGCCAGCATCAAGCAGTGCTCACATCACCACGCTGGTGGGTGTTATCCCACCCAGTCACAGGAGAGGCGGCTGGGCGGAGGGTGATGACACAGGCAATGCCCGGGTGTGGTGAGGTTCGTGAAACTCGGGCAGTTTTCCCACAGGAGGTGACTTTCGAGCAGACTGTGATCTTTATCCAGGACCCTGGAAAATCCTGGGTTACCTTGGAAAATCCCTTCACCTCTCTCTGAGCCTCAGTCTCCACATCTGAAAAAGGGCAACAACACTGCCCTCGTCACAGGGTTAAAAGGAGCAAACCTGTAGGAGATACTCAACACATAGACCAGGCCCTGCCAATGCTCTTTCCCTGCCCCGCCTTCTTCCCTTCAGAGAACAGCACTCTCAGGGCCACAGAGTGAAATATTTACAGGGGCCAAAACGTGACCCCAGACTCAGAGGGGAACAACAGAAATCGCCCCCTGCTGGACAGGGTGGACATGTAAGGACCCACGGCCCTCACGTGAATACCAGCTGGGATCTCCCTGCCAGACTCTGGTGTAAGCCCCCCGCACAGCAGTGCCCGTGGGCAGCTGCAGGGAAACTCCCCACTTCCAGCTCTTGGAGCCTGGGCCTCCGCGATGACGATGAGGGACTTAACAGTGAGGAGCACACCCAGCACCCAGGAGTTTCTGCCAAGGAAGATCAGTCTATTCACCTGCTGTTGTATAATGAAAGCGGCTCTTGCAGCAGAGTGCTGGGATGCCCACCAGCAGCCCTGAAAACGCTCTCTGAACGATGATGCCCAAGGCTGGGGTGATGGGCCCCAGCACACGGCAGAGTCTCAGCAGAGGCCCCTCCCCGTCCCTTGGCAACGCGGGTCCAGCTGAAGTTCCCCACACCTGCCTGTTGCTGCTCAGCTGCTTCTTGCTGGGCTGGAAGCCACGTCTTTAGGCAGGTTCAGGGCAGGAAGGGGAGCTGGGGAGCTGGCTGCTCTCTCGGCCGGGCTGCTTCACTCAAGGACGGCCTCAGCAGTGTGACCAGATGGCCTACACTGTTCCCCGCAAGTGAATGTTCCAGATGGCTGATGCTGACCGTCTGGAGCGTGGCCACCTTGGATACAGTCCCCAGCATGCTTTCCTGCGGCTGCCGAGGGGAACAAGGACTCTGAGGTGGGAGACCTTGGACACAGTCACTTCATTCGTTCACTGATGCATCCATTTTTTCATTGATACATTCACTCATTAAACCAATATGTATGGGGTTTCCACAATGATCCTGGCCTGTTCTGAGTAGTGGGTATTTAAAAGAGAGTATAAGAGTTGACAACTCTGTCCTTGTGGGGCTTATATTGTAATAGAGGGACGAGACAGAAAAACAGACCAACAAATAGATCAATAATGGTAGCTTGTGATCAGTGTTTTGAAGGAAAGGAAAGTAGGGTACAGGATCCATGGTGGAAGGATGCTATTTTGGAAAGGGGATCAGGGAACTCCTCCCTAAGAAGACGGCATCCGAGCAGACACCTGAGGAAGTGAGAAAGCCATCCACGGGGGCATCTTCGAGGCCAGCGCTGGATCTAGCCGTGGGCTCTATGAGTACAGACGCCCCAAGGCAGGAGGAGCTCAAGGCTTAGGTGTCCCAGAAGAAGCAGGGAGGCCGGGGATGCCTGAAGAGGGCCACCCTGGGGTTCACCCTCTGCTTCCATCTCTTCCCCATGCCGACCCCCAAGTCTAAACAAAGCCAGGCCTGGTCTTCTACTCCATGTGGGGCCTGCTTTCTCCTTCCACAGGAAGAACTTGCTTCACCCAAATAGCGCTTTACAGTTTACAAAGCCATCTCACTATCTCGACCCCATTTGATCATCATACGGACCTGTAAGGTAGATCTTTTCATCCCCATTTTCCAGATGGGGACATGCAGGCTCAGAGAGGCTACGTGGTCTGTCCAGGTTCACACAGCCGGGGAGTGGCTTAGCTACTATTCAGATCCATCCCCAGCGTCTGACTCGTGTCTTGAGCCATTGAGCCCCTGGAGCCCCCCCTGCTTGGACTCCTCAGGCACAAGTGTCTGCTTGGCAGACAGCCTCCCAGCCACCCGCGGGAAAGGCCAGAGCCTAGCAGAGCGCGAGCTCCGCGTGGATGGGGGCCGAGGCAGCCCGCGCAGCAAGTGGGCTTTGTGGCTGCTTGAGGAGATCCAGAATGGGGCCAGGGGTGCAGGGGAAAGATAGGGGATCAGGCTTTCTTCTGCAAAAGTTCAGTCAAACCTGGGAAATGCTCCCCCTTTCTGGGCTCCAAGCTTCAAGAGGGAAAGTCTGCAGACCAGGCCCGCAGTGCATGGCCTTCACTCCCTCCCCACCCCTGAGGGCTGTCACGTGCCGCATCCCTCAGGGAGGCCGGAATGCACCCTGGCTGTGTGTGCGAAAGGGGAGGGGGGATGTTGGCTTGCAGAGTCGTCTCTGTCCCAAGGCTGTTGCCAGACGAGGGGTCTGTGTGTACTTATCCCCTCCACAGGGGAGGGAGGCAAGAATGGTGAACAGATCCCAAACAGCACCTGTGAGGATGGCAGAAACAAGGGCGCTCTTTTACCAGGAGCAGAGCAAACCCAGCTCCCCTGATGTGGGCAGAGCTCTATGGGGAATACGGTGTCTCTTGAGTGTCCCAGAGGTCATTCCGGGAACCACCCAGGATCACAGAGGAAAACTGTGATGGGACGAACACCTGAACTCTGGTCCTCACCTCTGTCTCCCCAAGTGGGCTGAGAACTCCTTGGATACAGAGACTGACAGATTTGGGGTTCCCTGAGTCCAGCATGTGCAAGCCCAAGGGTGCAGGGGTGGGAGGCACAAAGAACATGGATTTTTGAATCAAACAAACCTGAGTTCAACTCCCATTTCCCCACTTGAAAGCCACGTGATCTCAGGATTGTGACTTAATCTCTATAACCTCAATGTCCTCACCTATAAAATGGGTATAATCCATCTCATGGGGGTGTTGTGAACGTTTAAGAGGGAATCTTTGTGAATTGTCTGGTGCAGTACCTGGCGCACAGCCAGTATTCAAATACCGTTTTCTCTTTTCCTTTTCCTTCCCACCACCAAGCATCAGTGGTGCCTGATCTGCAGACCAGAGCTGGCACCAGAAGGAACAATGTAATTCTGACACTCTGAGTGGTGGACAAGAGGGGAGGCTGACTTGGCAAAGGGCCACCTAGTGCTTCCCCAACATTGGGGTGTCCCAGGAGCAGCAGGGTTAGGCATTGGGACCACTCCGCCTTCCATGCTCACCGCACGGGCCGAGGGAGCCTGGCCACGACCGGCTGCTCAGGGTTCCACACTGGCCACTGGAAGCGACCATGCAGTTGGGGGTGGGCCTTGGAGGTCACCTCTGCTTTCCCACTCAACCGAGCCCAGCAGAGAAGGACTGTGTCCTCTGCCCATCTGTCTCCTTCTAGCCATGGTATCGGCTGTTTTCCCTGCTTAGTGGCCTCAGGAGAGGAGCTTTCCAGGGGTGTGTAAGTTAATGGTTTTCAGGAGTGTGGGAGAAGAACCCCCAAGTCTGAGGACTTGGAGATGGGAGGCATGCCGGGGCTCCGGGTCATGCCAGCCCCGTGCTCCTCTCTTGGGCTTCCTCCTGACTCTGCATCAGTGTCCCGAGGCCAGGAAAGTTACCCGAGGACCAGCCGTAGGGCTCCAGCATAGAGGTCCACCCAGAAGATTTGGGACAAGTCACCAAGCCTCTCTGTGCTTTCATTTTCTCCTTTTTCTCAAACGAAGCAAATACTCGGTTGCCCCTTGTCAAATGGCTAAGTTAAAAATAATAGTTCTGTGACTATTTTCTATGTATATATTAGAAATTTAGAGCTGATGAAGTACTTTTGCATTATTTGATACCCACGACTTTTTATGGATCATCTTGTGGCCCCGCAGTATCCCCTGGGGTGGGTATTTTCAGCCCGAGTTTGCACCGAGAACACAGGCTCAGAGCCCACCGGCACATCTGCGGTCACGCTGTAGGCTCGTGGCAGTCAGGATTGGAATCCAGGCCTGGCTGGCAGAAACCCCGTGATCTTCCCACCCCTTCCCTGGGAGGCTGCTGCTTGATGAAAGCACAAAAGAATATCAGGAAGGAAGCCAAGCCTGGGCCCACGTCTGTCCCTCTCCTTGCCGCCACCGAGCGAAGTGCCCACGCAGACACCCTGTGATATGTTTGTGTACCAGTGATGGTGTGAGGGGTTACGGGCGGCACTGGGCGCTGACAAAGGAGGTGAGAACTCTCTGCTCCTGCACTCATTCATTCGACAAGCATCACCGCAGTCCCCACCGTGTGTCTGTGCTGGATCTCCACGTGGGACTCTCAACTGTGACACGAGCAAGGGTGTGCTGCCCCTGGGGCCTGGGGTGGGATAAACGCGCACACCTCTCTGTCTCCATCACTCGATTTACTGTACTGCAATTTCTCTGGTATGTCCTCAGGGGCAGAAAAAAGAAATGCCACCTCTTTCCTCCATGTGTCATTTAGATGTGTTAGTTTTATAACGTGAGGCTGCAGCTAGTGTAGGCTATTAAGGTACGGAACACCGTTTGGACCTGTGTTGAGGGTTAAACCCCCTCTGCTCTGTGTGTGTTGGGGGGTGGGAAGTCAATTCCTGGAATTGCAGAGATCCGAGTTCGAAACCAGATTCGACTGTGAAAATGGTTCAGTGAACATTTTGGGGGTCCCTACTGTGTGCCCGGCCCTGGCCGTGGTGCTGGAAGTACAAAAGGGATCTGAACCTCTTCCCTAAAGGAGCTTGCAGTCTGGTCAAGTGGCTTGGCGTGTACATGCACAAGTGCGTTCCTGAGTCACACGTGTCAGGATGGAGGGGTGTGCAGGGGCTCTGAGGAGGGAGGGAGGCCCGAGTCTTCCCAAATGGAGATTATGATCAGGAAGGCTTCACGGAGGAGGTGACTCTTCTGCTGAGGCTTAAAACAAGAGTTCACCAGACATTCAGGGCACGCGGGCGTGCCTGGAAGAGGGAGCTGTGTGGTCAAAAACAGATGCACGTCCTTCACTTAAAACACCAGGGGGTTGTCAAGGAATTTGAAATAGGCTGACTTGGGAGGAGCAGAGGGGTGAAGGCGGTGTGTCCTTCTGTAGAGAAGGCTGCGTGGCAAGGTGCAGAAGACAGACCATTGAGGATGAGTGCCGGCTTCATCCTGCACTTTGGGAAAGCTGCCTCACCCCTCTGCATCCTTGTTTCTCAACGTGTAAAATGAAATCATGATCTTTACCTCACACGTTAGAATTAAAGGAGGTAATGATTGTAACATGCGCACAGCAGGTGCCTATCAGACCAGAAAATGTCTTTGAGAGTGTAGGCTTGGGCCAGGTCTGAGTTCAGAAGGGCCAGGATGTTGAGGAAATCACCCCCAGCAAGCAGGTGAGAGTAAAGATGTGACAGGCAGGTGGAGTCAGGCTTCCTGGCATCCTGGGAAGTGAGTCCAGAGCACAGGCTGGCTGGTCTGGACTCCGGGCTCAGGCTGAGTGGGCCCCCGCCTTCCCTGCCCTGAGGCACCACAAACCGATTCTCAGGGATGGAGAGCTGCAGTAGGTGCTCTGACCCTACGGAGGGTGGGTACAGGCTGGGGCCCACCAGGGACTGTCACCTGGCCGGTGTGGCCCCCTCCTCGGTGAGGTCTCTCCCTGGAGTTTGAAAGGCCTCCCCACTTTGGAGCTGTCAAGGAAGCCGGCTCCACTTGGAGCTCTGCTCACATCTGAGGGCCTCTGCGACCATCAGCTGGGCCCCCGATGCTGCCTGAACATGTCGGGAAAATGAAACTTATGCCATCCCCCCAACTCAGGCCTTAATACTTCTTTAGTCTGGTAGTTTCCATCCAGAGAAGTGTCTCTAGACTTGCTTTGGACTCCGGGAGGAGAGTTTCCTTGTGTGAAGAATGGGGACAGATATGAGGACAACTTGCTCTATGGGCCATCCTTCCTTTACAAATATAACTTATCCTACGTTGGCCCAGCTCCAACAGTGTCAAGGCCATTTTGCTGAGCTTGGCATCCGGCCCTCCACGGCCTCCCTCAGCTGTCCTTCATTCACTTGGCAAATAGATGTTGAGGACTCCACGCAGCACGTTGTGTTCTAGGGGTGAGAGGAGACCTGAAGCCCCTGCCCTTATGGAGCTTCCGTTCTAGTCGTGGAGCAACAAACATATGATGTGGTTACAGGTAGAGCTCAGTGTTTCCAAGGAATGTCTAAGCCAAGTAAAGAGAATAGAAATCTAACCAACTAGTTCAACAAACATGTATTCAGATCCTACCCCGTGCCAGGCCTCGTGCTGGGTCCTGGCATGGATGCTCTCTGGGTGGCCTGCTCTCCCACCAGCCCCCAAACTCCTCTGTGCCTCTGCACAGCTTTCCTTTCTTCCTTTCACACCCTCCCACCCCATCCATCCATCTTTCTTTCTTCCTTTCCCCATCCATTCAGTCATCAAACCGATCTTGAAATGTAGCGTGCTGAGCATTACATCAGGGGATGGACACTTTCACACTCACCCTGAAATGGCCTTTGTTCTTCACGGCCGCCTCACATTTTCAAACCCCGGGGAGCCCCACCTGACCCGAGAGGGACCTGGCCCACCTCTGAGTCCATTTATCCCGGTGGCTTCTCCTCCTTACTTTACTCTTAGGTACATGCTGCCTTGTATTAAACTGACATGTGAATGCATATTAGGTATTTGTGTGTGGATAGATATGCATTCATATGTGTACATACACTTACATATAATAGTGTACTTTGTGCCTGACTGTGTATGTTGGATTTGGTTTTAAAGTTGTTTATTTACCTACTTTGAAACATCTGTTCATTTTCTACATCATTAATGTGTGTATGCTATGGTTTTGTTAAAAAAAAAAAAGTCAGCCCTTGTATTTCTTTACCAAATCTATGAATTTTCTGTTTGTTAATTTATTCATTTTTACCTTTACTACTTCTTTCCTACTGCTTTCCGTGGGTTTCTTTTTGTTCTCTTTCCAAATTACATAGTTGCATCAATTATATTTTCTCAGTCTTTCTTACTTAGTTAAGAATGCATTTGAGTATAAGAATTTCTCTCTGAGCATAGCTTTGGCAGCACTCTATTAGTTTTAGAAATTGTTTTTTTTTTAAATTTGCATTATTTTCTAAATATTTTGTAATTGTATTATTTTCTTTTATTTTTTAAATTTGCATTATTTTCTAAATATTTTGTAATTGTATTATTTTCTTTTATTCTTTGACATAGCATTTTTATAAAAGTGATTTTAGTTTCCATGTGGCAGTTAGTCACAGCTCTTTCTGTTGTTGTTGAAACATTATTACTAATTTCTGGTTTTAGTAGTCATGGTCAGAGAATAAAAAGTGTAAATTTTTTAAAAATTTATTTATTGTATTTTTATTTTATTTTTGGCTGCGTTGGGTCTTCATTGCTGCGCGCGGGCTTTTCTCTAGTTGCGGTGAGCGGGGGCTACTCTTCCTTGTGGTGCGTGAGCTTCTCATTGTGGCGGCTTCTCTTGTTGTGGAGCACAGGCTCTAGGCGTGCAGGCTTCAGTAGTTGTGGCACTTGGGTTCAGTAGTTGTGGCTTGCGGGCTCTAGAGCACAGGCTCAGTAGTTATGGCGCATAGGCTTAGTTGCTCCGCGGCATGTGGGATGTTCCCGGACCAGGGCTCGAACCCGTGTCCCCTGCATTGACAGGTGGATTCTTAACCACTGTGCCACCAGGGAAGCCTGAAAAGTATAAATATTTATATTATTACTTGGAATTTACTAAATTATCCTATATTGTAGAGTGAAAAATTGTTAAATGTCATTAACTCAACTTCAGTGATTATTGTAATTAAAATCTTTTCTCTTTATTTTTTCTTTTCACATTTTTATCTTTCTATTATTCAACACATATAAAATAATATAGGTATATATGTAAGTTATAAAGCATAATTGTATAATGGACACCTGTGAACTCACTGCCCAACTCAAGAATTAGATTACCAATAACTCACATTTATCAATGTCCTATCACTTGGCTTACCCTTAGAGGTAACCACCGTTGACAATTTTGTGTTTATCATTTCCTTGCTTTTTAAATACACTTTTTTTTATCACCTGTGTATGAATGCCTGAAACTAGAAACAACTGAATTGACTATTTTTGTCTGTGCTTGCTATCTAGCCTCCTGCTACAATTTCTGTTGCTTTCTTCTTGGGTTTCCAGTACTTGTTATGAACATTTGGATGTTTTGTTGGTGGCAATAAGCTCACGATTGTTAAATCTTCAATGCACACTGCCTTTTATCAATTTAATTTGACCAACCGTTTCTTTGTTAAATGGTTCTTGCCTTGAATTCTGCTTTATCATTAACGTTATCACCTCTGCTTTCTCTTTGAGTTTGCCTGAAATGTGTGGAAGCTTCATTCTTCAACCTTCTGTGTGATTTTGCCTGAGGTGCAGCAGATGGTGATGTTTAAGAAGTTGTGCTCTGAGAGTGGATTGGGTTTAAATTCCAATTCTACTGTGTATTAGCTGCTCAGCCTGGGGCAGGTTACTCAGGGCTAACAGTATCTCTGCCCCACATGGTTGTTGGGAGGATTGGATTACGCAAGTGAAATACTTAGCACAGTACAGTACACATGGCAAGTATGCAATAACTGTTTACCGTTTAAATTAGGTTAATCTTGGGACTTCCTTGGTGGTCCAGTCGTTAAGACTTCGCCTTCCGATGCAAGGGGGTGCGGGTTCGGTCCTTGATCGGGGAGCTAAAATCCTACATGCCTTGTGCCCAAAAAACATAAAACAGAAGCAATATTATAACAAATTCAATAAAGACTTTAAAAATGGTCCACATCAAAACAATCTAAAAAAAAGGAAAAAAATAGATTTCTCTCTTGTGAGTTGCACATAATTTAATATTTACATTTGACCTTGAGAATGTTTGTCCTCCAGTAGAATAAAGTGTTTGCAATCATTTCATATGTAGTCTGTTTGACCTTATCTGTCACCCGATCTTACACTTTCATATATAGATATATATTGGGTTGGCCAAAAAGTTCGTTTGGGTTTTTTCTTGTGGAAAAACCTGAATGAACCTTTTGGCCAGCCCAATATTTGCTCTTAACAATGTTTCCTCTATCTCACTTTATAAATTATATTTTCTTTGTCTGTATCTTTTGTATTAATTTAGAAGTTTAAAATCCTCTTTGTAACAATTCTCTAATGCATACCTTAAAATGTGCGACATACACAGTTATGTTTAGATTTCTTTAACTGTCAGTTAAGAACAAAGCAGTAATTGTTTACTCCTCTTTATGTAACAGGATCTCACGGGCTTTTCTTTCCCTTGTCATCTTCCTCGCCACTTGATAATTCTCCTTTTCTAATGTCTAGTGCTAAGCTTAGCTGTCAATCTGCTCTCCCTCCTGGATGTTAATACACTTTCTTTATCCTTGAAGTTTATTTTGCCAAGATCTTGTTCATTCTTTTCATAATATTGCCTAGATCACTGATCTCTTTTGGCTTTTTGACTCAATGTGATATTGTTTTGTTTTGCTTTTTTTGTTCTAGTTGATTAAAAATTCTCCCTATTATGGTTTTTTCACTTTTGTTTTTATAATATGCCTCCCGCCCCCCAGAATATTTATAATTCTTAGGTCCATTCTTGTCCTCTGTGTCTATCATCTTCTTCCTCATCATTTTCATCACTGACATTTTTCCTCTACATTCTTTGCGAGGTACTCAAATGAGTTCTCATCACCAATGCCGTTTTCTACAATAGTAATCCTGTTCTTTTCTCACTCCCAGGGGAATTTTAATTTGGCATTTTATTTTGTGTCAATTTGCCATATCATCCTTGTTCAGTCGACTTCCTTTACATCTCTGCCTTCACCTCATCCTACTTCTTACTCTTCCTAGAAGCCAAGGCCTTTGCATCTTTTGAAGGATACCAAGCAGATGGTCTCTGAAATGGTCTTAACTTCTTTTCAAACTTTCTCTTTCTCCAAGTTTTCTAGGCAATGTTTTCTTTTCCTTTCTCTATAGTGTTTCCTCGAAGGCCCTATTTTTTCTTTCTTTGGAGGTTTTATTTTGCTTTGCTTCGCCATCTTTGAATAGAGTGAGGTATGCAGACCTGACATTGCAACCAGGAAGCCTAGGCGTGGAGCAGGGTTGACCCCTCACTGATGTAGACCTGTCGTGCTCGTCGACTTGCTCCACCCAGTTCCATTTGTGAGGTTTCATGACAGTTTGCTTTACCATCCTGAAGTTGGCTCTTCTCCAGGGACAACCCCTAAATTTTCTGACTGTGGGATGAGATGTGGTTTGTACTTCCTCCTTGCCCAGAGCCATACTTAAAAGACCCTCCTTTACCCCAACATGCATGACTTCCAGAGCACTTCCTGTGTGGTCCCTGTTTAAAAGGCTCCTCCTGCAGTTCTAAGTGCTCCTGGATGCCATGGCGGACTCTCAACCACTGCGCCACCAGGGAAGCCCCATCTCTGCTTCTTGTTGTGCTGCCTGCTCGGGGTTGCTGCTTCTGAATGCATTAAGAAAAAAATAAAAGGAAGAAGAGAAGAGGACCACAGGGTCGGGGAGGGGAAGGGCAGTGCAGGGCTCAGTGCTGGCTGGCTCCAGAGACAGGTCCTCTCACCTGGTAGGCTCCTGTTATCCTGTTCAGCGCATCTTAGATTTGGGAACAAGGTGTGCAGGGAGTAAAATATTTTCCCTCAGCTTGAGATGGGGGGATATTCGGAGGGTAGAGCCCTGAAATTGCCCCACCCTAAAATCTGACATAATGTGTAACGCTATTATCTATTTTTGTTACTTCCTATATCTTTGTGAGTCTTATAAGGTAGAAGGTTCGGTATTGTTAGTCCGCTACCATATTAATAGCTGAACATTTCAGTGAGGGGCGGTTAATTTTATGTGCTCCATTCATTTATTCACTCATCCATTCATTCATTCATTTATGTCTAGTTCCTCCACTCGATGGAGAATTCAGTAAACTATGGATTTTCATTGAACTGTGGTGAGTCCCCCCTCACCACAGGAACTGGCATCTAATATTTGCTCAATATTAGAATGTATATTACCCAGCAGGAAACAGGGCAGAGTGTAGACCCTCAGTGTGAATGAAATTATATTTTGAAGTCTTAGTGCTTTAAATCATCAAGTGTACCACCATTCACAATTTTAAAACATTCTAATATCTATTATCTAATTTGATGCTAAAAACAACCTGGGATAATCAGGTACTATTCTCCCCAGTTTACAGATGAAGAAACTGAGACCCAAAATGCAGCAGAGATCTGCCCATGGTCATGCAGGGTCACAGGCAGGACCACGAGCCAGCCTTCCCGCCTCACAGGGCTGCGCTCTCCTCCGAACTAGCTGTCTCCTTCCAGGTCTGTTCGTGCAGATGAGAAGAGAAGTGAGAGAGGTCTGAGGGGACCAGAGAAGGCTTCGTGGAGGACTGGGGCTGGCTCTGGGAGATGGAGAGGGACAATGGAGAGGAACATCCCAAGCAGGGCACAGCCGGACCAAAGGCCTGGGCGTGGCCAGAGCCTCACAGGGAGATGGGCCAATGGTTCTTTCCCAACCTCTCCTGTGACTGGGATGAGTGCAGACCGCAAAATCCCCCCAAAATGTTCAAACTGCACTTCAGCCAGGATTCCTGATCTCCACTTCTTCCCGGACCGCCTGTCTGTCAGTGGCACCGTAGCCCCACTGGGGTGGGAGCAGGAAAAACAGAGAGAGTGGAGTCAGACAAACCTGGCCTTGAAGGCTGACTCCTCCACGTATGCAAGACCTGCCATGGACAGGTTGCATCATCTCCCTGAGACTCGGTTTCCTCCCTTGAATGTGGGGCAGTAGTGTTGCACTTGCTGAGTTTCGTGAAGATTTGATGAGAGAACGTGTGTGAGGTCTGTGGCACTCGGTGGGTGACGCACAGCTCGTAGCTCCCTTCCTTCCCTTCCTGGCTTTTTTGTGGGCAGGTACGAGCTGGTCTTTGTGCTCTGGACTCTCAGAGAACCTTGGGACACAGCACAGTGAATGCAAACAGGACAGCAGCAGGCCGAGGTCTGGCTGCCCTCCTCCCCAAGGGGCCATAGGCTGCCCGTCTCAGAGGGGATCTCATCCCCCACATGCCTCCTCTGAATGCTGAGGCTCATTTCCTCCTAAGTGAAGCCCTTGGCAGCTGAGCCCCCCGCTTGTGGCCGACTCCCCTGTTTGCTGTCAGAACAAAGCCCTGTGCTCCATGCACATGCCAGGCATTTTAATTGTCTGAGCAGCCTTCTCCTTGCTGGCCATCCAGGAAGATGAGTACAAGATGCATCTTGAATAAGACACTGCCAAAGGGAGCCTGGGTGTGCGGGGTAACTCGCGCCAGCTTCAGGGATGGCCCTTGAGGCCAAATAGCTGGGTTCCTGGGGGCCATAGAAGAGGGACTCCATCCGTAACATGCAGGCACTTGGTAGACCCTGCTTCCTGTGAGACTTGAGGGCACTTTCCTAGTGGAGCTGGTGGGGGGCAGGGAGGAACTAATAGAATAATGAGAGCGCCTTAGGTTGGGTCACCCCACAAGCAGACCCTAAGACAAGGACTTGAGTGCAAGAAATGTTCTGGAAAGTGAGGAAATACCAGGAGGGAGTGGGAATAACACAGAAAAGGGAAAGGAAGCCGACCAAGGGCGTGTAACTGAGAAGGTGACCTCTGTGGGCAACCGAGGCTCAATCCTGCTGGGGACTCTGGGAGACAGTGTAGAATATGCCCTGCAAGCAGAGGGCAAGGGAACGGGGGGCGGGGGGGGGCGTACCATGAATTCTCTCAGTCCTTGGCTGAGGGCTGCTCTGGGGGAGAGGGAGCCGTAAATCCTTGGCACTTCTGCTCTGCCATGCTCAGGGACAGAGTAGACTGCAATGGCCAGAGGGAGGCCTTGGGCCAAGGGTGAAAATGCTGGCAGCTGGATGCCAGGTCCAGCGCCATAAAAACGCCTTCCTTTCCATAGCCACTTGGTAGGAAAAACAAGGTGGATTTGGAGGGCACCATGCTGGAAGTCACCACCAGGTGGCAGCACGAGGCATTTGTTCCTTCACTCCTCTCCTAATGAGGAGGCCCTTGAGTGATGTTTAAGATGAACTCAGGCAGTGGTGAGCTCCCTGGCCCTGCAAGTTAGGGAGTCAAAGCTGGACATCTTCACATCCTGCTTGTGAAGAGCAGCTGAGTCCTCTATTGGTGGGTGTGACACCTACAGAGTATGAACCAATTCCCCAGGGATATAGAGAAATGTCAGCCTCGCTCCTGCCCTCAAGGAGTCTGCAGTTGGGGGAAGGACACAGCAGTGCATACAGACAGGCAATGGAGGGGGAGAAGTGCTCGAACCAGAGGAGTACAGAGGCCGAGGGAGCACGGTGAGAGACACCCAGCCCTGCAAGGGGCGTCAGCAAGGGCTTCCCAGGGACAGGGTCTAGCAGAAGGAGGTCAGGGATGTCTGGAGGTGACTAAGGTTTCTCAAGGGCTGCCTGTGGTTCTGTAGCTGGGAGCATGACCCCCTCCCCTTTTTCACTACCCACCAGGGTATATATGTAGCCCACATTTCTATCACTTCTATCAACTCCCCAACTCTCTCACTTTCTCATCCCAGACATGCCTGACCTCCCGTCAGACACTGAAGCCTCTCCCAGGAATATTTCCTGACACAGCTCTCCAAGTAAACAAGCCCTTGGATGCACTATGGTGTTTCTTCCTCCTTGATGACTACAGGTCTTTTATAAAGGAAAAGACTCTGGGCAAGGACTCTAAGGCCCCTACAACTAACGTTAAGCCCTATCCTTCCACCGTCCAGCTGTGACCTTGGGCCCATTTCCCATTTTGTACAATAAGGTTGACCTAGAAGCACCTAAGGAAGCTCCTGGTTTTAACATCTAGAACTCATAGATTCTTCGTATGCTAAACTCACCGTGCTGGGTGACCTTGGGGAGGTCGCCAGTTGATACTGTGGAAGAAGGATGCGGATCCTTCCTTGGTCAAAGGAGTTGGCAATTGTAATAGTGCTTTGAAAATTCTGTGCAACCCCTGACCATGTTCACACTGAACTCCTGGGGAGCACGTGGTGTCAGACTCACCACTGCGTCCGCCACAGCCCTACTGGGCCTCTGGCACGGGGACAGGATGCACAGGGAGGGGTGAAAACCATGTTCTATGGTGTGCCCAGTTGTCCTGGGGCAAAAGGAGCACCCTTGTTCTGTGGGGCCTCAAAGAGCAGAGCCTGAGCCCAGGTGGGCAGCCTGCAGGAGGCGGGTTTCCACACCTGAAGAGGAGGTCCTTCAGCCCAGGCCCTTTAAGATGAACCCAGGTGCTGGCTCCCTGAGAGTGGGCTTCTCCACTGGCAGTGGTGGGGGACTGGCAGTGGTCCAGGCCAGCTCCTCCCAAACCTGTCTGTGTATGACAATAGCCTTGTTTTTTGGGTTTTTTTTAAAAAGATTTATTTATTATTTATTTATTTAATTTATTTTTGGCTGCATCAGGTCTTAGTTGCAGTGCGTGGGCTCTTCATTGCGGTGCGTGGGCTTCTCTCTCTAATTGTGGCACACGGGCTCCAGGGTGCGTGGGCTCTGTAGTTTGCAGCACGCAGGCTCTCTAATTGAGACGTGCAAGCTCAGAAGTTGTGGTGTGTGAGCTCAGTAGTTGTGGCGTGCGAGCTCAGTAGTTGTGGGGGGCGGGCTTAGTTTCTCTGTGGCACGTGGGATCTTTGTTCCATGATCAGGGATCGAACCCGTGTCCCCTGCATTGTAAGGCGGATTCTTTATCACTGGACCACCAGGGAAGTCCCCACAATAGCCTTGTTTTGAACCTGAACTCTGAAGGTCTGTCTTTGAAGCCGCTTGGGGATATGGCTTAACACTTGGCATTTTCATAAATCGAGGTGCCTTAAAACGGGGTCCACCTGCAGACTTTGGCTGTCCTCAAGTCTCGCTGGGGCCAGCACTCAGACTCCAGGGTCAGTGCTCCTCCCCCACCAGCCACCTTCTGACACCTGGACAAAGCTGTAACTGGCCTCTCTGCCTGGTCTGCACAGCTGGTTAAGGGGAGGGGGTGGGGAAAGGTGGAAGTCAGATGTGTTTGAAGGAAAGCAGCTTTGAAGTCCCGAGGCCATTATGTTAATGGCATTACTCAATTTCTGGAAGCAATCCTGATTAAATATTCATTGACTTTGATTATACTGAAATTAGGGCTAAAGCGTGAAGTCAAATTGAGGGGAGTAATGGCAGTGTAAATAATGCATGGCCTCTAAATTGAAAACACCAGGCTGTGCGACCCCAGCTCTCCCTCCACCCTGCGCATCACTGTGCCATTTGTTTAGAAGGTGATTAGTCCAGCGTGGGCCTCCCTTACCAGCTGGGACGTGGAACTGGCAGGATCCACACTCTGTCTCTGCGGCTGCAGGAGAAATGAAGCAGGCACCTTGCAGCAGGGAGTTTTCTCCAGGTCAGGTACCTGGCAGCTGGGAATCTTGGTGAAGCCCCATCACAGAGTCCACTATCCTCTGAGTGACACAGTCACGGGCTCTAAGAATAACAGAATCTCCTGCCACTGATTCTTCAACTGTGTAATCTTTGAACAGAAAAGGGCAAGTGGGTGGGGAACGGGTGCGGCAGGATGGAGGTTAGAATAACCAGGTGAGACTTCTTCAAATGAGTGCGGTAGAGAGACAGGTAAACTGACGATGCAGTTGTGACATGAGTGTTCCATAGACGCGTGTGCGAGAGGCTGCTGTGAGAATCCAAAGAAAATTTCACTGGGTAGAGAGAGAGTGAGGGTAGTTATTGGGGGTAGGGTGGCCGGGCCAGGGAGAGGAAGGAGTCAGGGAAGTGTCAAGGGAACTGGCTTAAGGGTGACTTATCCTCCTCTGGTCCCCTAATGCCTGGCCCGGGGCCGGGCACAGAGTGGAATCTGATGATGTTGGTAGGTAAGTGGATGAATGGATGGCTAAGAAAATGACATTAGAGAAGGCGGAACCAACCTTCCTTGCTTCCTGGAGGAAAACTGTCACTCAGAACCACGGAAGGATCATCCCAAGTAACGAGAGCCCAGTCAATGCCCACTTACTACGTGCCAGGCTCCGTGCTAAGTGCCAGGATATGTGAACCGCCTCATTTTATCTCTCCCAACAATCTCATGAGGAGGGTACAATCATTATCCCCATTTTACGATCAACAAAAGCAACACTGAAGAGGTTGATCTGCACACAGCTAGTTAAAACCGCAGCTAGGAGTGAAGCTGGAATCCAAACCCATGTTTATTTGTGAAGCCATTTTTAAAAACCTCAGTGGTTCTGCGTCTCCAGCAATAGATATTCATATATAAATAACCATATTCTCTTTCTCTCCCCTCACCCGTCCTTCCCTACCCACCTCTGTTTTTTTGCTGTGTTGGGATTCCCAGGAGAGACTGGGGGTCGTGTCAGGAGGGATGCCTGCCTGTAGGTCAGCGTATAAGGGAATCCTCAGGACCAAGAAAGCCTTGCATGGGCCAGTGCCACACCCCAAACCACAGGCGCTACCTTTTTTGTTTTTTAAAGGAGTTCCAGACGTGGGGATTGAAGCAGGTGGGAGGCGGGGGGTGGACGGTGGGAGGGGAGCAGGTACAAAGGCAGAGCATGACAAGGGCTGCATGCCCAGGGTAGCTGGGGCCCTGCAGGTCAGGGGTGAGTGGGAAGGGAAGACAGAGCCAGAGCCTCCTCGGAGGCTCCAGGGCACGGGCAGGAGGGCGCTGTTCAGGAAGCTGCTCACACTTTCTCTCAGGGCAGAAAACCTGGAAGTCACAGGAGAAATCTCTACCTTTCATCTTCCCTCGGAGATGGAAGGGGGTTTCTGTTTTGGGTTGCGGAGTCCGTGGCTGATCTGTAAGGTGACAGAGAAATGGGTTTCACCAGGCTTCTTCCCCTTGGATGGCTCTCAGGGACCTTGAACTACTTGAGAGCAAAAGACATGCCGAGTGGAGCGCCACCTTCTGGCGACACAGGGACAGGTCCCGGAGACCTTCCTGCAGTTCAAGGAGCCCAGGGACAGTTTTGGAGCCTCCCAGGAGCATGTCTGGATCTTTACACGCACACATATCATCAGGGAATCTGCTTCTGTGGAGAAGGAGATGGGCTCTGTGACAGGGAAAGCCGGCCAGCCAGGAGTCGAGGACCCTAGGACGGGTACCCAGTTCTTCCCCTCCATGTGGAGTCTGGGGCAAGAAACCGCACCTCTAGCCCAGTTTCCTCTCTGTGGAGTTGAGCGTGAGATAGGACTAACTATCTTTCCCACGCAAATAGTTTTTAGATACACTCCTTTTCCCAGAAAATATCATTGGGCACTTAATCTATGCCCAGCCCTGTCCTAGGCCACAGAGGGGCAGGTGGCCCGCTGGGGAGATTAATGAAGAACAGCCAGGGTAGGGCTTCCCTGGTGGCACAGTGGTTAAGAATCCACCTGCCAATGCAGGGGACATGGGTTCAATCCCTGGTCCGGGAGGATCCCACATGCCGCGGAGCATCTAAGCCCCTGCACCACAACTACTGAGCCCGTGTGCTACAATTACTGAAGCCCGAGCACCTAGAGCCCATGCTCCGCAACAAGAGAAGCCACCACAATAAGAAGCCTGCACACCGCAACGAAGAGTAGCCCCCGCTCGCCACAACTAGGGAAAGCCCGTGCTTGGCAATGAAGACCCAACACAGCCAAAAATAAATTAAATAAATTTAAAAAAAAAAAGAACAGCCAGGGTAGGCTTAGCATCAGTGCCGTAAGAGAGGAGCAAAGAGGCTGGAATATGCGAGGAAATGAGCGTGTGCATCCCTTGGCTGGGCTGCAGCCACAGTGCGAGCCCTGCAGCCACACGGCCTGGGGTTGAATTCTGGATCTTCCTTTTCCCAGCTCAGTGGCCAGGGAGAAGCTAATGAGAGTTCTTACCCAATAGGGTTGCTGAGACGACTAAATGAGGTAATCCAGGCAAGAGCCTACAATAGCGCCCGGCACACAGTAAGTCTCAAAAAGCGTCGGCTGTCATTGGGGTACTGCAGGCTTCTTACCCAGAACACCACGATTCCCTCCCATCCCGTTTCCCTGGGTAAGAAGGAAAGAGGTAGAGGATGAAGAAGGGAGAGAGAAAGCCCCGAGAGGCAGTCACTAGCCTGTATCTGATGCCTACAATGCGCGGGGACACCATAATATACACCAGCCCACTTGACTCCCTGAATCACCCCGTTATGCGAGTGGGGTCACCTGTGCAGACGAGCCAACTTCAGCTGAAGCCCTGACCTGCCGAAGATCACCGTCCTCTTAGGGGTAAAGCCAGGACTTGGATCCAGTTCTGCCTGAGTGGGAAGCAGGGCGATGGTTGTTTGCACATATAACGTCTGTCCCACTTATGGCTCCATGGGGGTGGCCGGCCCACGCTCCCTCTCGAAGACGCCTTCCCACCTCCTGAGCTGTTCTCTGTGTGGGTGACTTGACAGACAGCCTCGCATAAGCCTTTCCAGCTCCCCTAGGGTCACCTGCAGGTCCCAGTGGGAGGCAGGGATGGCAGACTTCCAGCCTCCCCAGCACGCAGCCCCAGTGCTGGTGCGGGAATCTGTTGGTGCCTCTTCAGACTCAGAATTAATGGGCCTCCTGCTGGGTTCTGTTTGTTTCACGGTTTCTGAAATAACCATTCTTCGCCATGACTTGCTGCTGTGCTGTAGCTTCAGGAACTTGTGGATAGGTATTCCGCTCCACACCTCCCCGTCTCTCTACCTCCCGTCTTCTTCCTCCCTCTTGCTTGGACTTTTAATGGGAGGAGGGAAGTCTAATTAGAAAAATTCTGATAAGACAAGGGTCGGAGAAAATTTCCCAAAGGAGGAGAGACCCAGGCTGGGCAGGTGGGGAGGATCAGGTCCAGCAGGAGACATGGCAAATGCACAGACCTGCTCAGGGCTCAGGGAGGAAACCCCTCGGCACTTGGCTTCCAGGCAGGGCTGGTATTCTGGCAGAAGCATCGGGAGATGGAGGTCGGGGTCCATTGCTAACTCAGCTGTGCCATTGTGGGCAGCTGCTCTGGGTCTATTTCCCAGGGCTGTGTGAAGAGGCAAATACGCGGTGAGGGTCCTCTTTACACCACCCGGTGCCCCGTGAGTTACGAAGATAGTCACGGCTGCTGGGATGGAACTGTGTGGAACAAGGGAGGGAGCACCTCAGTGGTCTCCACCCTCAACTTCTCACCCACAAGACTCCAAACTGCAGCCAGGCCAGCGCCCTCCGTGAGCAGAATATTCTCATTCACAACGTTCTACCTTTGCTTATAACGTTTCTTCCATCGGGAAAGCCTCCTGCCCCTCTCTGCCTCACTTTCGCAGGGACTCCTTCCCGCAAGGCTTCCCTGATTCCTCTGACCCTGTGCTGTGCAGTACATGAGCCCTAGGCACTCGTGAACCCTTCAACTGTGGTCGGTCCGACTGAGATGTGCCCACACACAGCTGCACTTCCGACTTGGTATAAAATGCTGTACAAGTATCTCATTAATAAAGTTCTTCATATTGATTAGGTGCTGAAATAATGTTTTAGATACTTGAGTAAAATAAACTATACCATTAAAATTAATTTCACCTGCCCCCTTCAATGTGGCTTTTAGGGACTTGGCACATGACTCACATTTGCGGCGTGCGTGCTACTTCTGTTGGTTAGCCTGGCTTTAACCTCTGCCCATGCTCCTATCTGTTCAGGGTAGGTTTCAACACTTGATAAGGTTCAAATGATGCTTTGCTATCTTTGTCCTGTTTTATTTTATGTGTCTAGAATAACTCCTTCCCTGTGATCTGCCACCAATTGTGGGGCCCTCAGCCAGAGCCACCCCCCACCCCGGCAGTCAGTTTTCACACCTGGAAAAGGGGGGCTTGAACTCGTTGGTCTCTAATGGTCCTTCTTTCTCTGACATCTGCTGACTTTTTAATGGATCCTGATCTTTCTCCTGTTTTAACGTGAAAAGTTGGGAAAGTTGCCCACTTCTACGCCACCATTTCTGTATCTGTTATGTAACGGAGCTGAGCCTTTCTATGTACCCCTTTCCCCTTGAATCAAAGTGGTCTGGGAATGTAAGGAATCCACAAACTGAATCTGGTCTCCTGGCTCAGCACGCAGTGGCCGGACCTCTGGTTTAGTGGAAGCAGCGCATGTCTCAGAGGCTGGGACCTAGGTGGGCCCTGGCCTGCTCCATTCGTTCCACAAGCAGGAAGTCGTTCGCCAGCAAACACTCGCTGAGCCTCAGGCTGGGACCAGGTGCCAGGCTCTACGGCATACGCACAGACCTGCTGCTCTCCTGCCCTTGAGGTGCTAACGGCGTAATGAGGACACCTCGAGTCACAGCAGAGAGGTATAACTGTGCAGCCCATGCAGCCACAGAGGGATGAGTGGGGTCTCAGGGCCTTCTGGACGAGGTGTTGCCTCTCTTCCCCTGCACGAGTGGTCTTTACCAAAGAAAAATCTGATCAGCCCCTCCACCCCTCAAATCACAGGCAGCCTCATCCCAACACATGCAGTTCCCTTAGGATAAAGGAAAAACTTATTAACATGGTGTAATGGATTCCCTTTATTGGGCAGTATGCCCATCTCCCAGCTGCTGTGAGTTCCGGCTACCGTCTTCTTTGGAGATTGCCCAAGTCCTAATAACTGAGAGATACTTATTAAAAGAAAGAGAGGAAAGAAAGAAAAGAGGAAGGAAGGAAGGGAAGGAGGAAGGGAGGAAAGAAGGAAGGGAGGAAGGGTAGAGTCGCTCGGGATTGAGGTGGCCCGGGAGAGCCTCTCGGGAGTGTCATCCTCCCCTCTCTGCCTTGTATCGCAGCCGTCTGGGCCCAGGTCCTTTTCCTGTTGTATAACTGCCCGCTTCCCTTGTACAAGAGCTCCATGCCAGGCAGAGGATTCCCGTGTTTCTGAATGGGGATCTCGCCTTGATGTCATAGATTCCAGTGGCTCCTAGATGTCCACTGCCTAGGATGGGGCAAAGCTGGGCCTGAGCCTCAAAAGCAGAAACTTTCACCTTGAGCCTAGTCCCTCCCATTCGTGCCCCCTCTCTCCCCACAGATGCACAGACTCTCCCTCCCTCTGTGTCTCCGTCCCTTGACAATAACACAGACACGACTTTAGCATCACTATTGGGATCTCTAATGCTCTTTTTTTTTTTTTTTTAGAATTAGTTCACCTCTTTAATATTATACGTTAAGTCAAAAGAGACCATTCGACTATACACTGATTTTGTCAGTAAGAATGCACTAATGAAAACGACACATTTCGTGGACTTTGCGCGTCTGCCGGTATGGGTGGGCCTGAGTGAGCTGAGGACCAAATCATTCCAGGGCACAGCTTAGTAGTAGTTTGTGTAAACTTCTTGGGAGCTCATCAGGGTTAATGGTGAAAAGTTAGTTTTCCACTATTCAGGTTTTGTGCCCCCCCCCAAAAAAAAGTTTTAAAGTTTATAAGAAAAATAAACATAATTGGAAGCTATAACTTTGTTGCATTTTAAAAACAAGTTTGTCTGAACTTTACATTTACAAAATATTTTTGTATCATTTTTTTTTAGATTCTGTATATAAGTGATATCATGCTATATCTCTCTAATGCTCTTCCAGGACCCACAGGGCCTCTTGAATCAGACCATTCCCTGCCTAGGACCTCCTTGCTCCCTTTCGGTCCAACACTGATGACTTCCTTAGTCTCAGCAATGCAATTTGTGTCATCACCTGTTTAGGGTGCTGGCAGCTTCTCAGCAGCGTTCAGGTCTCTTCGGCAGCGTAAGCAAGGAGAATGGGGGTTGTCTTCTAATACTGGGGGATTCTGGGTCCCTGGAGCCATGAGCTCCATGACAACACAGTCTCATTTCTGAGCTGGTAGAGTCTGTTCTGATTGCATAGAGCATCCCCCTCATCAGCAAACAGCACTGAGTATTTGACTGAATGGTTGGGAAATGAATGAATGAAGCAGGACTGGAGCTAAGCCTTGAAGACAGGACAGGAGAGGAAGGGATTTTGAGCCCAGAGTGGTGCCTGAAAGGTGGATGCATGGAGAGGGCCTCGGGGGAGCCAGGAGCACGGGAAGCAGGAGGGAGGGAAGGCCCCAAAGCTTAGGTGGGCCTGAGAATAGAGAGAACGCCAGAGCCCACACGCAAGGAGGACCAGTGGGGTTTCGTAGGGTGGCGTGTGGGGCGGGGGCGGGGGGTCCTCACCTCCATCATCTGAATGATGATGGCACCTTATGCATGCAGGGGCGTGAAGGTCGCCTCCCTCTCTCCCACTCCCTCCCTTCTTTCCTTTCCATGGGTATATATTCCGTACCTACTGTTCTAGGTTTTGAGGTTACAGCAGTAAATCAGATGGCAAAGTCACTGCCTTTAGGAAGGCTATATTCTAGTGGGGGGAAGAAAATAAACACCCACACTTCAGGGGGTGATGAGTGCTATGGAGAAGACAGGAAATAGGGGGAAGGGTGGATGCTGCCGTGTAGAGGGTGACCAGGGAGGCTCACCCGAGCGGACCTCAGAGGAAACGGCCCGCCATGGCGGGGGGGTCAGCACCACAGGGCCCCAGAGTGGGGAGAGCTGCCCGCAGGTGCCGGCTAAGGGCCTTCACAGACCATACCCACCAACATGATCGTCAGAAGCTCTCCGTGAGAACAGAGGCAGCAGATGGCATTAGTGCCCCTAATTCACATGAGCACAGAGAGGTGCAGAAATAGACATAAAATCACACAGCCACTGATCAACAGACCTGGGTTTCAAACCCCAGTCTGTGGACTTTTTTCCACTGCAGACCGACCACTCCAGTCTGAGATCACAGGACTGGACGCGAGAATTTCATTTGCATGGACAGCCTCTCCCGCTGCCTTTCCTCCATCAAGGCTGGGGTGGCATCAGCACAGGGTGCGGCCTGCAGCGCAGACCCATCACCCGCGGACGGGAGCACACGCGGGGCCCTTCTCCTCCACCTCTCCTCTCCATTAAGCACCACCGCTCCAACCCAACCCCACAGTCTCTGCACACAGGTTGACGTCTTTCATTGAAGCCGATGGTTTGGCAGCTCCCTGGCCTTTCCTCCGGCTCACGTCCTTCTCTTTACACTCTCCTCCCTTCCTCTTGTTCTCTGCGTGCCTTTGCTGCATGTCTGTCGCCTTCTCCACGTTTGTCTGCTTCTCTGCCTTGGCTCCATCTGCCTGTGGCTGCCTCTGTCTCCCTGCGGGTCTTCCCACCTCTCTCTGTCCATCACCTGACCTGACCTCCCTAACCGGCTCCCATAGGTTTATCTCGCTGGCTTCCCAGCAGCTCTGTTAAATGAGGGCAGAACTCAGGCTGCAGCTACTGCGAGGGCTGTGGCTGTCCGTGGGCAGGGGGATGCTTCGCATCCTCCTTTGCCTCTACCTTCCTTTCCTCTTCTCTCCCTCCCACCTTGGACTCTCCACTAGCACAGGCCTCCTGGCAGGCCATCCCCTGACCAGTGTCTGGCCTCACAGGCTTGGCCCAACAGCGGGAGCCAACCCCACTAAGGACTCCAGAGAGGTCTGAGAGCTCTGCGGGATGCACACAGGCTGGACACAACCCGTGAGTCTTCACCTACAGTCACCATGGTGACCCCCTGCAGACGAAGGAAAATCTCCCCCCGCCCCCATCTCTTCTTATCCCCTTTCAGGGTAAGGAGGCGTGGTCTCTGGAAGTGCCCACCTAATGGTCTAGGGAGCCAGACTCTGAGTACCTACAGAGCCAGAAAAAATGATTTTCCTCTGGGCACATTTTCTGGGCATCGTTAGAACATCACATGACGGCCAGTGAGGGCTTCCTTGTTCGATTTGCAAAAGGTTGCCTCAAACTGGAAGGGTGGGTTAGGGCTTCTTCCCATTCATCCCCCCTCCCCACCCCAGCAAAGTAGAAAGTATTTATATCCAGTGTGGTTTTGCTAAAGCAGCTGTTGACTGGAACGTGACTACAGAGCTCTTTCCCTGAGGCTCATCAGTAAGCTCTGACCTCACCTTCTGATCAGTGGTTCGAGCCCTGACGACCTAATGTTTTTACTCGTTAATAGAGCCAGACCACCTAGAGTTAGGCAGGTCCTCAAGGAAAATCCAGCCCTTCACCCAGACCCCGCTTACACACAGCCTCCCCTGGATGAGCCTTGTTGGAAAGAGTTCTTTTGTTTTGTTTTTTTAACGTTCTGCTTGTTATGCTTTTTGCCTCATCCCCAGGTACTCTTCCTTGTTCTGATTCTGAGTCACGTTGGACGGTGGGGAGAAGCTGGACCCTGCTGGTGACCCCAGTAGAAGGCTGAGGGGGGCCAGTGCCCACGTGCCCAGGTTTTTAGAAGAGTGTGATGTGTGTGTCAGAAGGGGATTCTGATGGGTGATAAGTAGAGCTTCTCCCAGACACTGGAGTGCGTCCTCTGGTACCGATTTTGCACAAAGCTATTGGGAGAGGGAGGGAAAACTCCTTGAGTTGGGCAAGCACAGGGAATCACTTGGGACTTGGTGGCTGCTTGGATGGAAAGTATTAGCATCTTCCATCACAGCTGTCCTCCTCCCAGTTTCATAGGCAGGACCCTGAAGCTGAGTGACATGCCCATGTGTTCACTGAAACGGCAGAGCTGGGGCTTGGACCCAAAGCCTATGTGCCTTAAACCCACGGCTCTTTCTGCTACTCTGCACTTTGGATCTCAGTCTGAAAGTGTCTCTCAGGGAGGATGATGCCCCACTTTGCCTGGACGCAGTGGTTCCTCCCATCTGTAAAGCGCTTTGTACCTTCTTGAACGTGTCACATAAGTTATCTCACTGGCTTCCCAGCAGCTCTGTTAAATGAGGTAGATGAGGGTTGTATCCCCATTTCCTGTGTGATGAAATGGGGGTGACAGTTTATAGGACACAGCTGAACAGGGAGGGGAGACAACACACATCACACACTTAGTAAGAGCCATGCTTAGATTGTTTTCTTCGAGTTATGCCCATGTTAACAACCTTTTGTCAAACATACTGTTTTCTTCTTTCACAGATGAGAAAACGGAGGGAGACTTTCCCGAAGTAGGAGTCAGGGGAAGGAGCCGGCACCAGAGCCGGGGCCCTCTGTCTTAGTCTGCCCCAGCTGCCTGCTGTTCAAACCCCACTACCTGGGGGCTTACACAACAGAAGGTTCTTTTCTCACAGTGCTGGAGTCCCAAAATCTGAAGTCATGGTGTCGGCCAGGTTGTTTTCCTGAGGCTTCTCTCCTTGGCTCATAGATGGCCATCTTCTCTCTGTCTTCCTGTGGTCTTTCCCCTGGGCCTGCCTGTGTCCAAATCTCCTCTTCTTGTAGGGACACCAGTCATATTGGATTAGGGCCCGCTTATAAGATGTCGTTTTATCTTAATTACTCCTTCAACAACCTGTCTCCAAATACAGCCATATTCCGGGGTACTGGGAGTTAGAACGTCAGCAGATAACTTTGCAGGACACAGTTCAGCCCATGACACACCCTCCATGGCCTGCCTCTCCTCACCCTGGTCTCCTGACCACGAATCCCTTCCCCTGCCCCCAGTGAGGCCTGTCTCTTGACAGACTGGTATGAGCTGGGAGGGAACTCCCTCCTTAAGTCCCCACTCTGAGCTGAGGGCCTCTGTCCCTGGACTGGACCTACAGTTTGGGGATTATCAGGAGACCTGGCAGGAGCCCCAGGAGTGAGGAATGGAAATCTAGAAGATCAGCTGTCAGCCTGAATTGATTCCGTCAAGGACTTGGGAGGTCACCTCCACCCTGGCTTCTCTGAGCTGAGCTTCCCCAAGGAAGCCTGTGTCCTGACATCCTCTACCGCCGAAGGCTCTGGAGCCCGGTGGCACTGGTTCCTGGGATGGGGCAGGGCCTGCGACGATGCCCCCTGGGGAGCAGCAGTGGCATCTGAGGCTGAAGCTCAGTGGCTTTGAGCCAAAAACTTGAGAATAAAAAGAGGGTCTCTTGGCATCACTGGAGGCACTGGTTTGGAGGACTTCAGCCCCCCACACCTACGAGGGCAGGCATCCCACACACGGCACACCTCCTAGGGGCCAGGCCCTGTCGACACACCTGACAGACTCGTCTTGTTTCTCCCTCGGACACAATACACACCCCTGATAGGCAGGGATCCCCACCGCCATCGTATGGACGTGGGAATGGAAGCTCAGAGAAGGGATGTGACTTGCCCAAGCCAGACAGTATCCCAGGGGCTCCAATAAGGAAAGTGTTCACACTCTAAATCACTAATTTCCAAAACTGTCTGGTCATAAGAAGCATCCAGGGCACTGGTTTAAAAATATCCATCCCCAGGCCCTTTGCTGGAGATTCAAATTCAGTGAGTCTGGAGGGGGACCCAGGAACCTGTCATGGTAGCAGGTACACCAGGCGATTCTTTCTCGTTCAAGTCTGGGGATCAGTGGGTCAGGAACATCACCCCATTCTTCATTACCCCCGGCAGGTGTGGTGGCGATTCCTGGAAAGCCTCTGCCCCAGGCTGCAGCTCGCCTTCTGTCCGGTGTTCCCTTTCCCAGCTTGCAGTTGCTCTGATAGCCCGCCTTGGCCTGAATGAGTTCCCTGTCATTCACCATTGTCTCCGTATCAACATGTCAGAGGCTTGGCTGTCAAAACCCCGAAGCCGCCTCGCCAAGACTCTGAGTTAAGTGGTAGCACCTGCTCCAGGGGGCCCTCTACCCCTCAGCCTCCCGAAAAGGGAGCCTCACCTTTCAGCTACTGCTGCGGAAATGCAATCCATTGCTCCTGACTTGCTGGGGTTGAGCTGCTTCTCTCTGGGACAGGGAGGGCGAGGGCTGTTTTGTTGTGGGTTCTTTTGTACAAGGTCAGCTTCTAGCAATTATTTTTTTCTAATCGCCTGGGATTGCTCTCATCTAAGGCCCTAAACCACAAGAAGCACAATACATCCCAGAAAAGAAAACAAACAAACGAACCAATGAACAAAAAGCTCTCTCCTGAGCTCTGCTCCGTTAGCGTTCGCGAGGTAACAGACACCATCTTCCCGATCCCCTGCCGCCTTCGGAATCGTGCTGCAGGTTAATTAGAAATCCAGAGCCCTGGAACAAGGGAAATGGCTTTGTGTTTCAATTTAATTTGTTCTTATTTTTTGACAGGGTCAAAGTTCACCTTTCCAGTTTGAATCTGAAAGCAATTTATAGCTGTGTCATTTTGATATTGCTGTGTCCGGGCTGAAGATCTTTGGCAAACATTTTCTTCTGGGAATTGGTGTGGCTAATATTGTTCTCTCTCAATCCGTGTAGCAAACACTGAAGGCAACGTTCCCCTGTGCCAAGAGCGGCGAGAGTCGCTGGGAGTGGACAGAAAGGAGGAGGTGACAATGGCACAGAAGGATGGCGGTGATGCTGGGGACTGACTGTGAGCCAGGGACACCTAGGGTCCTCTGGCCAGAGAGATCAGGGCCGCTTAGTGAAGGAGGGATTCGTGAGCTGGGCTTTGGAGACAATGGACAACAACGGCAGCTACCTTACTGAGCGCCCACCGTGTGCTCCGGGCTTTAATCCTCACACCCACCTCTGCAGTGAGGGGCAGAAGAGCTCAGTGTTTAATTGCCCTGAAGCTCAGGGATCAAATCCTGACCGGCCAACTCTGTGGTCTGTAGTGAATGATTCAACCTCTCTGATTCTTAGTCTCTTATTCTGTGAAATGAGGATGCAGGAATGACCCCGTAGGCTGGTTGTGAGTTTCAAAGGAAATAGCACACACCGGTGAATGCAGAGGTGAGGTGGGAGGGAGGAGAGAGGAGATGGGCAGGGTCCAGTCCCACGGCTGCGGCCACCCAGCAAGGTCACCCCTTCTGTAGTGCCGATTGCACTGAACAGGCTCACAAAGGCTGCCTTCTCTTGACACCCAGGAAATGCTCAGAAGCTATTAGTTATCATTACTGCCACACAGCTAGAGGTGTCAGGGCTGGGATTTGAACCCAGGCCTGCCTGGCTCAAAGACCCTCGATCTTAACCTCAGCCTATTGCCACAATGACTAAAAGTAATCAGGAGGGCCATGTCTAAGCACAGGTCTTCTGATTCACTCACTCTGCAGAAACATTCCCCTGGAACTGGCAGCCCTCCTCTGAGAAGGCAGACTCCACCCGCCCAGGCTGTGCCTGGGTCTCCTCTGGGCTCCTGGCCCCTGTGTGTCCCTCAGTCCACACAGCGGTCTCTCGAAATCCTCCTCCACTTACAGATCCGTCTCCCCCACTGAGCTCCTGAGAGCGGGGAACTGAGAGCAGAATTTGAACAAAAGTTGGAACAGCACCCCATCTTGGAATATTTCTCAAATAGAAAGTTTCCCTTTAACAGTAGCAGGTAGGAAATCTAAGTGCGTTAATAAACCATGGTGCTGGCTGTTGTAAAATATTAATGATTTCTAGAATTGAAAATGCAAATAGCTGTCTGGAACTCCTCCACTCGGCATTAAAGAGAAGGGCTTTGAAAGGATGCAGTGGGGAACACGGGGAATGGAGAATATGGCCTTGCTAGAGGCTGGGAGACAGACAGACATTTACCACCTCGCTACTGCCACATTAGCACCATTAAAAAGCTAGTCCCAGTTCTTCCGAAGGCCAGGCAGTCACATGGGTGCTGTCTGAATGCAGAGCTTTAAAGTGAGAAAGCAGCTTGTCCATCCACTCCCACATTCCCACGTGGAGCACCTACTACGCGCCAGGGAGGAGAGGGTGCACCCCCTGCCGTGTAGGACCTTCACTGTCACCCTCAGAACCAGAGAGAGGAGTGGGCTGGGGGGAGAGAGAAGATCCCAGCCCAGCCCTGGTCAGCTCAGTCCACAGCTGGGCTGTGCTCATGCTCTGAACCTGACCCGAGTGAGGGAGCTGGTCTTGGGGAAGCACTTACCCCACGGTCCTGGCTTGTCTGGGAACACCTTGGGAACACCTCACACCTCCAGCCCAGCACCCATCTTTGTTGAACTCTCCAGAGAGCTAAGCATACTCTTCTCAGCCACTGGGCCTCCAAAACAAAATGTGCTTCCAATTTTTTTTTTTTTTTTTTGAAACAGTACCTGGTTCCTGGATGGTAAGTTTCTGGAGAGGAGCCCCTTGACTGCATCCTCTGGTTGTCTCTAGTGCTCAGCACTGACACTTTGTGGCGGGGACCAGAGGAGCTGGGGGGATGCTGAATGACCTCCAGAAGGCAGCTGGCTGAGTGCCGAGGTGGGGAGGGAGGGAGGGAGGGGCCCGGGATGGATAAGGGCAGATACCGCAGCTGTGGCCACCCTAACCCCACCGCGGCGCCGGCTGCACTGAGCGGGCCGCACGTCTCAGCGCCGTCAGGCTGCCCTCTCCCTGCCAGAGACGGGCTGGGCTGGCACTGCCGTGCAGAGCTCTGGAGGCACACAGCCCACGGCCAGGTGACGCCTGCTTCCTTTCGATGTGTTCATAGTGCCCGGCACTCAAAAACGTGTCCTGGGAGGGCCCCAGTCTCTCTGTGGGGCTTTGCCACTTCCCCTCCGGATTCACTCTGTGCTCATACCAGCTCTCAAAAGGTACACTTCGTCCCTTTTCCCCAGAAATCGAGAGAATCTCCCTATCATTCAGTGTCCCCAACAGGTTCTCCTGAGGACCTTTAATGTGGGGCTGTGCCTTTGGATTTGGGTCGTTTTCAGTCCCTTTCTGCTTCATTCCGGCTCTTTGTTGTGATCTGGGTGTGTGAGGTTATGAGAACGGGAAGCTCTGGATAAGTGAGGCACCAAACCGGAGGGGAAAGAGTGCAGGGTTTTGGAGTCAGTGACCTGGGGTTTTATCCTGGAACTGCTGCTCACCACCTGTGGGGTCTGTCGGGTGGGGATCAGACACCCGCCCTCTGGGCGGCCACCCAGATGGAATGAGATTAGATGATAACATGCCCCCCTGTTGCCTGCACGGATCAGATGCTCAGCTACCGTGATCTCCCTTTCTCTTCTCCTGCCCTCCCAGGATGCCGTTTCTTTCTGTCTCCCGGTGCGCATGCATTTGAACCCCTCTATGCCACTGATTGCAAATATATTAGTCCTCCTCCTTCATCCTTTGAAAATGCCTTTCTTCCTTCTCCTCATGCACATGGCTTCCATTTCTGTTACAAATCCAATCTCTTTGCTCTAAGCTTTGCGAGTTCCCAGAGAGGCTGCACCGCCATTATCTTAGTACTTCTTGTCCTGTTCCCAGGAAGGGACTGTGTCTGTGAGAAATTATCTGCTTGATGTATGCATGTTTTCTTGTCCACTCACCCCAGCATCCTCTCCTTGATGTTAAGACCAACGTGGTCTAATCAGAGCCATCCCGAGCCAGCTCCTGGGTCCTCCAAACCTCCAGGATCACAGTCTTTTTGGCCTGGAGGGGGAGGAGAGAGACCACCTAGCCCTACCCGCTCTTACTGCAGATGATGTAGTAAGAAGACCAAGACCCAGGGAGTAGAGAGCCTGGCCCTGGCTCACACTGGGCCAGGGGTTCTCAGTTGTGCCTGCACGTGGGAGGAATAATTGGCTTGAGCCCTCCCCACGACCTTGGTTGGAGAAGGGGTGGGAGTGGGGCCGTCGTGCATTATGATTTCTTAGAAACTCCCCAGGTGGTTCTAACACGCGACCAGGGCTGAGAATCAAGAATAAAACGTGTTTCTTGCGTATGTATGTATGAGCCTCACGTATCTGGAGAAAAGTATCAAATAACTATCCCTAGAAGACTGTTTCTGAGAAGGGGTAGGGCCTGTCACAGGGAGGGGTCCCAAGATGAGCATATCCCTCTGCAGACCCTGAGCACTTGGATGGGGGTTACTAGTCAGTACTTATTTTATTTAGCAACCACAGATTTATACAAGATTTGAATAAACACTAAGATGCTATTCCAAGTGCTTTAGAAATTACCAACTCATTTCCTCCTCAGAGCATGACTAGGAGAATGGTCCACCATGAGCCCACTTTACAGAGGAGAAGGCTGAGGCACAGAGAGATAACTTGCCCCAGGTCACACACTCCGAGAACGGTAGAGGCACTGCTCTGGTTGGTCCCCAGTCCCTGCTTGTAACCTCTATGCTAAATCGCTTCTCCTCTTCTCAGCCCACACGTGCTCCGACAGCACCTTCAAGCCCGGGCCTTCCTAGAGGAAAGGGTCTACCAGAAGGTGGAACTGAAGCCTTCTGAACTCAGTAATAACAGAGACTACTTTTGTGGAGCGCCCGTGACTTACACACCTTTCCTCACTTAGCCTCTGCAATTTATCTTGGTTAAACAGCTTCAAACCCGGGTCTGCCCAACTCCAGTCCATGTGCCCCAGGGATAGTCTGAGGCAGAATTTGTGTGCAGAGTCCAGGTTTATCCTAGAAGCCTTATCCTAGGAGCATTTAACATAAAACACCCCCTGGAAATAAGTTCTTGTAAATTAAGTTTTTATAATTTATTTTATTCAAGAAAGACTCTATTCAGCCTGAATCATGAAACCATGAAGACAGTAGGGATATATAATTTCCTTACCCAGGTTAACAGGGATTTATTCTTTCACCAGCTGCAGAAATATCAATTATGGAAACAGATACAAATAGCTCTTCGCTTGTGCCCCATACTGCAGCAGCTTGCCTTTCCTGCCTGCACACATGGGCCACCCAGGCCTCGCTGCTCCACTGGACTGCCCGGCTAATGGGATAGTGACAACCTGCCCGGTCGGATACTAAAGCTTCTTTTTTTTTTTTTTTTTTTTGCGATACGCGGGCCTCTCACTGTTGTGGCCTCTCCCGTTGCGGAGCACAGGCTCTGGACACGCAGGCTCAGCAGCCATGGCTCACGGGCCCAGCCGCTCCGTGGCATGTGGGATCTTCCCGGACCGGGACACGACCCCGTGTCCCCTGCATCGGCAGGCGGACTCCCAACCACTGCGCCACCAGGGAAGCCCACTAAAGCTTCTTTTACAGAGAACTTGGCCAATCCAATTTTCAAGCAGCATGCCTAGGGCTTTAGCAGCCTGCCCGTGGTCTCTGTTCTGTTCTGTTGAGTGTGTGCCATGTGCTCAGTGGTGATGCTGTGGTCCAGAATTTAGTGTACAGTGTGGAGATCTGATCACATGTTTCTGACCTATCATGAAAATCCAGTTCACTGTGAGACCTTGCTCAAGTCACTTTCTCTCTTGGCACCTTGGCCGTAAAATGGGGGAGGTTAACTAGACCATACTCAGGTCTAATCATCTCTGCTGTGTGATGTCAGGCAGCATCCTAAACTTCTCTGATCCTTATGGTGGTGGAAACATCCTCATTAGAACAAAAAGGAATTACTACAGGAGAGTTGGTGTTAAGTGCAGCTGATTGCTTGTTAATCCACTTACAGTGGTGTATGTTTTAAATCCATTATTGAGGACTGCTACATGCCAGGTGGCTTCCTTGCAGAGTTCATATCGTTTTGACAGTCCTTTTGTTTCAGCCACATTGATGCTGCTGCCCTGACACAAGTGTTTTGAAATGGGAACATTTTGACACAGCCGGGAAAACAAAGCATTACACCTTCAGCTTTTTAATAAACATTACCAAACAATGTGCCCAGGAGATATTTCAGGCTACCTCCCCTCATCCCAGAACTTCCCCATCCCTGACCTCCCCTCTGGCAGGGGCCTCACGGAGGGGAGAGGTTGGGCTCAGGGTGGGCTCCCAGTCAAGCTGGCAAGAAAGGAGACAGGGGCAGTGAGGAGCTGTTGGGAGTGAAGGTCAGTGGAGGTCAGACATGCACGGTTGTGTGTGTGGGGGGGTCTGCTTCACACAGTGCCTGGTAATTTTCCAAAGCAGTTTTACATTTAAATGTAGCCATTTCAAAACTCTTGCATCAAAACAACTATGTCAAAATGCCCTTCTGTGTCTCAGACAAAGGAAATGAATGCCAGAAAGAGATGAACAAGACAGGGCTTCTGCCCCCAAAAAGCTGAGAGTCACCAGAGGGGAAAGGCGAGAGGGAAAGAGAAGCAAATTACTATTGTACTGCCGGGCAATGTCTGTAATCTCGGAAGGGGCGAGGAGGGAACAGAACAGAGAGAGCCTGACTCTGCCTGGGAGTGGGGAGGGGAGCTGGTGTCTGGGAGCTCAAGGAATATTTATTGAATGACTAGGAAGAGTAAATGTTAATTGAGGGTTTTCCTTGTGACAAGCACTGTTATTAGTGCTTTATTTTAGCTCATTTAGTCCTCACAACTACCCAATAGGATGAACATTATTATTCTTCCCATTTTATGGATAAGGAGACTGAGGCTTCCAGAAGTCGAGTGACTTTCCCAAGACCACCCAGCTAGTGAGTGGCAGAGGCAGAATTGGAAAACAGGCACAGCCACACTTAAGGTTCTGCTCACACCCTTGCACTCTGTGGCCTCTTTGTGAGGGACAGGAGCCTCAGGGTGAAGGGACACAGGTTTTACCATTCATCAGACTGGGGTCCACTCTCTTCTCACCACTTACCACCTGGATGACCTTGGACAATCTGCTGACCCCAACCATGTCTTCTGTCTTCTTCCTTTGGCGCTCACCCTCCCCAGCACACATCCCTCAATGCCTGTTGGCTGTACTTATTGACTCAATAAATATGCAGTCAGCATGTGTATCGGCAGGTACCATGTTAGACCTGGGTCCACAGCAGTTACTAAGACGAAGTTCCTGCCGCCATGGAGCTACCATTTTCGTGAGAAGAGACCTGAAGGGTAAGGAGCCAGGTCCACAGAACCCAGGGCAGCTCTCTAGACAAGGCGGAGAAGCTAGTTTGAACCCCTGTGTGAAGAGGCGTGAAGAGCTGGTGAGAGAGGGTAGAGGTGAGAGTGGGGTGGGCATAGGACAGGCAGGTCAGAGCCTAGATTAGCTTCTAGGGCACAAGGGCAATGGCAACAGAAATATCTCCCTACTGAGTGCCAAAGCGCCTCGTCAACTGTAAGATCGTGGGGACATGGGAGTTTAGCATAATTGCTCTTATTTTCCCCTCATTACTGACCCTTCCTTGCCTTCTATAGTCTGTGTGACCACATCATGGGTGAGGCGTGGGTTGGTTCATTTTCTCAGAGCCCGGAACAATCCAGCTTCCCTGGCTCCTCTAAAGATGTTGTGTGGAGAGAAAAAAAAATTTCACTCTTTAATAGAAATACTTTTCCTTCATTAAATGAAATCTCCAAAGCCCAGTAGCATTTTCGGTGCTTATATGAAGATGCCAATGGGGATTTGAGATTGAAAGTGGTATTTTTATACAAGTCAATGAAGATCTCAATAGGAAAGAAAGAATACTCTTCAAATCTAAATTCCTCCAGCACCAGGTAAGACAGATCTTCGGCTCAGGGCCTGGATCACATTACTCCCGGCCCTACCGGGAAACTTTTCCTGAAGCATTCCAAGCGCTCATAAATATTGGTTCTGTGTTTGGGGAAATTGTATGAATAGTGTCTTTCCAAGGCTGCAAACCATTCAACTTGAATTTCTGTGTATACCTCAGCTCTGATAACTTTGTACAAAAACTTAGGAATTTGTAGGAATTTGAGTCAGAAGCAGACGCGTGCATGTGCCTGCCCACGTTTACACGCAGAACAAATCTTTTATCTGGTATAGCTGGGGAATGAGCTTTCCCCCTTGGAGGTGTCAGGAGAAAGACTGGTCTCAGGGGATAGAAAGACTGGCTTCAAATTCCAGCGTAACTCTTGCTAGCTGGGTGGCCCTGGGCAAAGCACTTAACCTCAGATTTCTTGTCTGTAATATGAGGAAAACAATACACTTCTCCCGGGGCCTGGTGAGACCTGGATCATAATGTATGGAAAGTGCCTGGCACACAGGAACCGCTCAAAGCCTGTTCCTTTCAACTACCTCTCAGCTGACGGCTGTACTGTAACCCCTTAGCTTCATCAATTTCATGGCAACGATTCTGGTTATCTATTGCTATGTAATAACCTCCCCCACCCCCAAATTTAGAGGTTACAATGACAATTGTCTTGTATTTTGCAGAGAATCTGCAGTTTGACTGCTCCTTTCTGCTCTGTGCTGTCTGGGCCTTCAGCAGGGCCGACTCCAAGGGCTACTTTTACACGTGGAGAAACAGAGATGGGGGCTGTCAGAGGGAAGAGATCCGTCTGGAGCTAGGTAACAAGTTAAGGAAAGCTCTTTCCTGAACACTCCCACTGTGCCAGGTCCTGCAGGGGAGAAAAGACTGAAAGGCACGAACTTTTCAGTTGTTCAGACGCCCAGAGCGCAATAAAACCACTGGAGGGATCGAATTCACATTCTCAACAGCTGGTTGCATTGGCCCCTCAGCCACACCAGGCTTGGGAGTCCGGTGAATCTGGCCCTTACTCGCCCTTACCCTGGCTTCCTTCTCAACGAGACGGGGATTCTCTGCCCTCACAGGGTTGAGGGAGGCTTGCCTAGCAGCTAGTAGATGCTCAATACATGGCATCCATTAAAAGGAGGATTCGTTCTCTGCGCTGCCTCTACGCATCCCAGTGCCTGCCCCCATCAGCCCGCATAGCTGGGAGAGGAGGAGAGACCTCTGGCTGCGACTAGCAGGCAGGCTGAACTCTCTCCTTTCAGCGTGGAAAATCCCCTTACGGAGAAGTCATTTGTCAAAGCCAACCGTTCAGCTGCTTTAATTTACATATTTATCAAGTCTGATTAGAATGTATTGTCTTCCACTTTCATCCTAGCTTTCACCTCTTCTCGCTTTCTCTTTCTGGGGAAACTTTTTGTTGCCCTTGTTGCAAAAGGGCACCTCGTAATTCAATTTGCATTTGCTAATAAGTCTGAAACGGAACCTGGTGAGAAACTTCTGGAGGCTGGGAGAGATGGAAGGCAGAGCACGTGTTAGGAAAAGCCTGGGCACTCAGTTCTAGCCTGATGCGCTCGCACAACCAAAGGGCAACAAGTGCTCTACAACCATTCCACGAGGATTTATTGAGCTCCTTCTGTGTGCTAGGCCTTGGGAATACAATTTGTGAAAAAGATAGGCAAAGTCATGGCTCTAGTGTTGCTTAGAGTCTAGTGACCTCAGTTTCTGCACCTGTAAGATCAGGCAGTTGGACCAAGTGACTTCTAACGGTCTGCAAGTTACCGTTTCTGAACACATTCTATATGTCAGGTCATGGGCACAGACCCGATGCGTTGTCTCAGTTCTTACAAGACCCCTGTAAGGTTGATCTTCACTTTGCAGGCGAGGAAAGGAACAATCTCAGAGCTCAGGGTCATGTGTGGCAGGATTTGAATTTAACACTTCTTCTGTCCAACTCTACCATTCAAGTTTATTACCGCAAAACCAGGCTTGATTTTTCTTCTGCGCTAGTCTTTGAGCCCCTGGATAGCAGGAAGAGTGTCTGCTTCCTCTCTATGTCCCCAGGGGCCAGCCCGAAGTGTGGCATATGGTCAGTGTTAGAAAATACATACAGAATTGAACTGAAAAACAAAGTCCTTCATCCTCGGCCTTCTTGTCTACCCTGCTCTCCTGGGCTGCCTCAGCTGAAGGCTGGTGTAGCAGGTGCTGTGTGCACCACCGCCGTCGCCCTTCAGGACCAATTAATTCCCCCAGTTCCCAGCAGTGCTGGTACCCGACAGCTCACAGCTGAGTTTCTCCCTGGAAACTACGCTCAGCTGAAGGAAGCCGCCTTTCCCGAGGCTCCAGCCCAGGCCTGTGGGCAGCCCGCACCCAGTAGCCGGGCCGTGCAGGATACAGAGCCAGTCCCTCACCTGCTGGAACAGCTATGCAGGACCCTCCTGGCCTGGAGCTCCCCATGGGATGGATTAAAGTCGCTGCTGAGACTGTCCCAACCCTGCTTAACTCACCTCTCACAAGAGTTGCTGAGAGCAATCTCCGGTAAGGCTCCTGCACGGCAATCTCAGCCTCTCCCAGCCTGTTTCCCAGGAGACCTGACCTCAGTAGGTACCCTGAGAGGGTGGCTGTGATTCTGACTTTCTGCAGGAGATGGAGGGTGCTGGGATCAAGATAGGTCATGGCGGGTGGAAGGCTGCCTGTCTCCCTGCTCCAGGCCCAGAGTCCCAGCCCACGCAGGCTTTAGAGGGGCCAAGCCCAGCAGGGCAGCCTGGCTGAGGGGTGCTGCCTCTGTGACCCACAAGGTAACGACTGGCCCTAGCCCTCTGTATCTCAGGCCCATCGCCATTCGGCTTCCTTCACAGCCCTGGCAGGCATCCCCTGGGCACTCTCCAGGCACCAGCCTGCAGGGACGTCGCCCGAGGCAGCCCAGTGACGTGACAGGTGGCTGCTTGGACGTTGGAGCTCTATGCCCTGGGTTCCGGACCTGGCTTGACCACCCTCCTGCTGTGTAGCCTCCGACAAGTCACTTGTCCCTTCTGGGCCTCTCCCTTCATCTTCACAGTGAGTCTGTTCCACTTGGCGATTCCTCAGGCTTTGCAGTTCTTCTGGCCTCTAGGAGTCTCCTATAGGTCAGAGGCCTCCTCACTGCTTTTTAAAGCCAAAAAGTGGTTTTAATATGTGGTAGACACATGAGGTATACCAGAGACACAGAGGCTCCTTTCCCAAAGGCCTGAAATTCCAGAATGAATGCTTCATTTCTTGTCATGAGCATTTCTCTGTCAGGAGCACTCTCTTTCCAAGAGAAATCTCTTCTCTTCTCCCATCTCATCAAGCGTAGAACATTCATTTCCTAACCGTGCAACATGGATGAGTGTACCTGGCAGATGTGAAATTTTAGGCCCTGGGAGGTCCAAGCCTCGCTGAGGGAATGTGACCCAGAGGGCGGGGGGGCGGGCGAGGGAGCGGGAGAACTGAAAATAAACTTCGCTAACACCGCTGTTTTCTCGACGTGGGCCGGAGGCATTAGGCAGAGCAAATCTGAGCTGTGGCCTTCGGTCCTGCCTGGACGAGGCAGCAAAAGATTTATGACCGGGGCTTCCCCGGTGGCGCAGTGGTTGGGGGTCCGCCTGCCGATGCAGGGGACGCGGGTTCGTGCCCCGGTCCGGGGGGATGCCGCGTGCCGCGGAGCGGCTGGGCCCGTGAGCCATGGCCGCTGGGCCTGCACGTCTGGAGCCTGTGCTCCGCGGTGGGGGAGGCCGCGGTGGTGAGAGGCCCGTGTACCGCAAAAAAAAAAAAAACAAATTTATGACCACATGAGGGGTCCAGATTGAACTCTGAGTTCAGAGGAGGGTGAAGGCGCTGTGGTCTGGAGGTTTCTGGAAAGGCATCTTGGAGGGGTTGGTTGGGACAGCACAGTCTAAGAAATTGAAGGTTTGTTTGAGAAGATACTGACGAGGCCAGGCTGAATGAAGTAGCGTATTTTATAGGGGTTTATAGAATATTCAACCAGGGACTATTTTGCCTCTGAGAAGACATGGGATGTTTAGTGATGTCCGAGCTACTTTTGATTGTCATGTGTGGTGAGGGAGGGGTGCTCGGGCACCTGTGGGTAGAAGCTAGAGATTCAGCCTATGGTGCATAACGCGGGGACCCACACAGAGTCCCCCTGCGACTACGTCTATTCCCAGGACTTTTGGCTCGGTAAATGGGACCTGCAGTTAACAGGCAAAGCCATGGGGCAGGGGCAGAACATCTCTGACGTAAGGTTTACCTTGTGAGCTGGGCATTATTATTCTCCTTTTACAGGGAACTGAGGCTCCGAATGTGTAAGGAATTTGCTCAAGGCCTCACAGCCAGTCATCTACGGGTCCTGGATATGAGTACTGGTCTATCTGCCCAGGAAGCCAGCAGGCTTTCCATTTAACCCCCTCAGGGGGCGGAAGAAACACAGGGACCAATGTCCTGCCCAGTCTCCCCCATCCAGCTCTCCTCTCCCATTGAATTCACCCTTAGTCTCCTGGGCTGAGCCAGGCCTGGGTGTTTTTGCTTTCAGCAAGTCTCATCTCTACCCAGATACATTCACTCGTTCTCCAATGCCTTCAAGAAAGCTCTAGCGATGCCTCCTAAACCTACGTTTTCTCATAAAATTACATACAAGAAATCCTGCACCCGGAGCATGTTCTTGTATAATTCACAGCTCCTATTCCCTCTTTATTGTCAGTATCGGCAACAGAGTGATTTCCTCATACTACATTTAATGTGATGTATTTTGTAGGGAAAACTACAGAATTGTTCCACAGATGAAATCAGATACAACACAACAGTAACACCAGGGGTGGCCTAGGACCAGTCCGGGATGAATATTAGTTTCTTCCCTCCCCTCTCAGGGGAGGCACAGCCGAGCAGTCTAGAAGGCTAAGTAGGAGTAAGCCAGACAGATGAACTGGGGGCTGGCATTCTAGACAGAGAGACAAACACGCACCCAGGTGTGGAGTTGTGGGGAGAACATTCGTGCTTGCGGAGCTGCCGAGAGTATCTGAGGCTGGGGCCTGTGGAAAGGGCTGGAGGAGTGAGGGGGCCGCCAGCTACCAGAGACAGGGGCGATGCCAGATGCAGGAGGCTGGGCTTGCCCGGAGGAGGACAGCAGAGCGCTGCCGATGGGTTGTAAGCAGAGGGAGTGGTGTGCTCCCTTTTGCGTTTTGGAAAGGCCTCTTTGGTGGCTGGGCAGACGACGGGCTGGCAAGGATGATGCCAACACGGGGAGGCCGGTGACAGGGCTGTTCTGGTCCAGAGCGTGCTGTTGTTGCTTCCAGGATTTCCTTTTCTGTAGCTTGCTAGCAGGTGGACCTGTTCGGGCCCCAGAGTATGATGGGCAAGACTGCAACTGGTCCAGTATGGAAACCAACAGGAGGGCATTCCCCTGACTTTGTGATGCCCTCAGGGATCATGCAGTCAAGAAAATGAAAAAGTTTTCTGTTTAAAAAAAAAATCTTTCTATTGTAACATTCCGTATTCCCCTCCCAGGTCCCCACCCTTCTTCCAGCACAGAATACCTCACTCCCTGTGACAAGTTATTGTCAGGAGAGACAGGGCAACAAAACTGACCATGTGAACTTGTGGGAGAATTTTGTCCTCAGAGTGCCCAGCTGGTGCTCTCTGGGGCCTCTTGGCATCTTGGCTGGTACCTCCACCAACCACAGGTCCAGTCCACAGACAGTTGACCAGATCGATGGAGGCTCTCCCTCCATCCTGACACCAAGGTTGTGGCTCTGCTCCTCACTCAGGCTCAGCCTCAGTAGATGAGATGCAAAGTTTCTTAAGTTCTACAATCAACTAGGGGAAGTGCAGCCATCTCCAGTGGGATTAATTAGTTATCTATTACTGCCTAACACATTACTCTAGAATTCAGCATTTTTAAAACAACAAACGTTTATTATCTCTTTGTATCGGTGGGTCAGGAATGTGGGAGCAGCTTTGCTGGCTGGCTCTGACCCAGGCTCTCTCATGAGGTTGTAGTAAGCTGTGGGCCAGGGCTGCAGTCATCTGGGGGTGGGACAGTCCTCACCAGGGGGACCCCCTCCACAGGCTGCCTGAGTGTCCACAAGTCAAGGCCACCAGAGTGAGTGATGAGAGAGAGAGAGAGAAAGTACATCCACGATGGAAGCCACTGTCTTTTTATAGCCTAATCTCAAAAGCCAAGCACCATCACCTCTGTAGCAATCTATTTGTTAGGGCAAGTCTCTAAGGCCAGCCCGTGCTGAAGGGGAGGGAGGGAGTTCACTTCTTGAAAAGAGGAGATTAATGAAGAATTTGTGGATGTATTTTTTAAAACCACCACAAGGACCCCATTTAATCTCCAAGAGGTGATATGACACGGTGGTTAAGAGCGTATATTTGAGACTCAAAAAGACCTAGGTTTAATCCTGCCTCCCCTCATATTTGCTACTTATGCAGGTTTAGACAAGTCACTTTACCTTGCCAGAACTCAGTTTCCTAAAAAATCGGGGTAAGAATTGTAGATGTTTTTCATTGGGTTGCTGTGAAAATTATGATCATACGTGTAAAGTGCTTCGCACAGAGTAAGTACTGAATAAATACTGCTTAGTTGCTATTGGAGCTGGATAATGTCACTGTCCTTCACAAGAGGCAGAGAAGCGTCGAGGAGGAACACAGGGGGAGTCAGACTGCCTGGGTGGGGACTCTGGCTCTGCCAGCCTTTAGCTGTAGGCAAGTCACTTAATGTCTATTGGCCTAGGTTTTCTGTAAAATGAAGATAATAATAGCTAGTGCCTGGCCACCTAATAGGTGCTCAAGAAATAGTTTATGAATAAGGAAATGGTGGCTGATAGAGGGACATTATCCCTCTATCAAAGGAGTGCTCGTGCGTGTGTGTGTGTGTGTGTGTGTGTGTGTGTGTGTGTGTGTGTGTATGAGTTGGGATGCTACACAAAATACATTTGACTGCAAACACCTTCTGTTAACTGGGGAGCCCACTATGGCTGTCCTGGTTCTACTTGAGGGTACCCTGTACCCCTGAGTGTGCCTCTCTCCAAGGCCTCCAGCTTTACCCTCCCTTATATGTTCCTCTTGGGCTCATTGTTCAGCTTCTTTGCCACCCTGGCTTTGTTCAAGCATACTTCCTTCATCATCCCTGCTGTCTCCACCAAGAACATGTTTAATTGGCTTTGCACGAGTCTGAGGATTTGGTAACAGGATTGGGGTGGGAGTGGAAGTCCCATGTCACACCACCTCAGAGCTGCTACATTACCTTAAACTGATTTTGCAAATGAAAGGTAAAAGCTGAGCAAAGGAGACCCATCCATTTTGCCTAAAGATGACTATAATGCTCTTTTACGGCCTCCTAAATGACAAAGCAATTTGTTACCTGCCTGCGGCAACATTTGCTTATATTAGCACCCGAGATGCTTGATTTTTATTAGCCCCACGTTATCATTTTATGAAGACGCAGGGGCTCAGTAAAATTAGTGTGCAAATAGAATGCCCATTTTGCATTTCCCTGTGGTCAGCAGAAATGCTGAATGCAATTGAGCTGATACCAGGTCAGGGGAGACATCCATAAAGATAGCCTTCACTGAGACCTTGGTAACGTCATTTTTCATTTCTACGCTGCTGGGATAGATGGGGTCAGTGTTAGTGTGTTTTAAAAGGGCTTGGTGACATTTTGTTTTTTGTATTTTAAGTGAAAAAGCAATATAAATGCTAAGACATAGCTCAACTCCCACCAGCAATAAGGGATGAAACCAAACTCCCTTGTGTACATTGTAGATGGAAATGCAGTAGATGTAGAATCTGATACTGCTGTTAGTGGATCCGGGAGGAGACGGACAGGGTAGTGAATGGGGCACTGGGCTGGGACTCTGCCACTGCTACTGCATGACCTTGGACATGTCCCCTCCTTCTGTGAGCCTCAGTTCCCTCACGTGTAAGATGGAGTTGATACTATCCACCTCACAGAGGCATGATGAAGATTAAATAAGATAGTGTGTGTCTAAATTTCTTTATAAACCAGGATCTGTATGAGTATGTTTTACTTATTAATTGAATAACCAGTTCCTGACCACCTTTCCACACAGAGTCCTGGGAAAATCATTAAACATACACCATGAAAGTCACAGTTTCTCCCTTGAGGAGCTTGTATTCAGTCCAGGAGATGTTCAGGTATCTAACTTCTCTTCTTAAGAGCGGGTGAGCCTTCTCTCTCTCCCTTTGCTCCTAAAGGCGCTTAGCATAGAGCCGAGAACAGAGTGAGTTCTCAAGTATGCATTTTGGCTTCATTATATGTTTTGCTGTCTTATAGGAACCTAATATTAGGGAAGCAGTGACCTCAAAACTGGTCACCCAATAGACCAGGCAAGTCCTAAGCTTTCAGATCCAGGTATGATAGGGTTAATTCTTTTTTTTTAAATTTTAGTCTCTGGCTTGGTGCATCAATTGTTGGGATCATGAATCACATTCAAATAACCTGTCCTAGCATTTCAGAAGCAGAAAGCCAGTTAATGATCTCTGCCTCCCCTCTCCATCCAGATTGTCCACTAATGTAGATGGGCTCCTTTAATCGAACGCCTCTCAGTGTTCATGTCTGAATTTCCTTCAGGTCATTGTTCTGTTCCGTGTCAATCAATCCTTCTTCTGCCCATGGCTAAGCACCCTCTTCCTGCCCCTCTTTTCTAGGAATGTCACTCTTGCCTACTGCTTTTGTCTAATAATATATTTGCAAAATGCTAAGCTTTATTATGTAAGTGAGACTTCTGTAGAGGCAGCAAAAGCGTGGGCTTTGACTTTGGCCCATAATTTTCTACTTCTTTGTATGTCTAATACCTTTTACTGGATGATGAATATTGTGAATTATACATTGTTGAATATCTGGATTTTGTTGTCTTCCTTTAAAGACAGTTGGACTTTATATAGCTGGCAGTCAATTTTGTTGTTGTTGCTGTTCAGCTTGATCCATCTGAGATTTATTTTAAATTTTTTTTAGAGTGAGTCTTGGGTGATTTAGCCCCACTATGAAGGCATGGCCCTTCTGGGTTGTCTACCAAATGCCCTGAATGATCAATGTGGACTTCCACTTGGGAGGTGGGAGTTCAAATGATTCCTAGCCCTGTGTGAGCCCTGAGAATGTGCGGTTCACAGCACCCTGGTCGTTTTTCCATGACATCATGGAGACTCACCCTGTATATGCGCATCTTGGGACCCAGCAAAGACTCATGAGGACCCCTTTATGGATTCCTGGAACTCTTTTTCTACAGAGTTCCCTCATCTCTGAAATATACAGTTTCCCCACAGCCACCACCTGGTTCAGACTCCCTGAACTTCAATCTCAGTGAGATTTCCATGCTCTGTTGAGGATACCTGTCTCTGCTCTTTGGTCTGGGGTGGGCCTCCAGGCAAAAAACCAGGGCAGTCATGGGTCATGCCTCATTAGTTTTCCTTTTCTCATGAGTTAGTCTTGCACTGACTCTTGTTCAATGTCTGAAAAGAGTTGTTTTGTATATTTTGTCCAATCTTCTAGTTGCTTAAGGTGAAAGAGAAATCTGGTCCCTCTTACTTCATCAAGGCCAAACGGGGCTTGGATTCTAATCTCAGCTCTACCCTATGTAGCTGTGTAGGTAGAACTTGAACAAGTTATATAACCTCTCTGAGCCCCAGTTTCTGTCTCAGTAAAAGAAGTATTAACTGTCATGTTTCTGTAGGGATTATATATAATGTGCCCGACACAAAAGGTGCTATTTAAATGGCAGTGGCTACTATTACTAATATAAATAGCTACCTTTTTTACTCCATCATTTACTAAAGTTTTACTGTGTACTAGGCAATATGTAAGCTTGTTAAATTATGACAGCAACCCGATGAAGAAACTATCCACATTTATAGATTAACACATTGAAACTCAAAAAGGACACATAACTTGCCTAGTTTCATGGTCAGTGGATCTGGGATTTGACGTTGCTCTTATGACTTCTTCAGATGATTGTAACATTAATATGATCAATTGCACAGAAAAACAGAAATGTAGTTATTTAATATTGGGTGACCAGGGACATAATACAATTAGTGGTTTTAACCCAATGATTTAAGAGATAAATGTAAAGCACCCTTTCCCTGCCCCTCCCACACACATACATAACAACTCCCCATCTCAGCTGTCCTCCTTAGTAACCTACTTCCATTTTATCTTACAGACAACCTTTGGGAGGGGGCAGAGAAAAAGGTGGTATTCATCACAGGACGAATCCACCCAGGGGAAACACCCTCTTCATTTGTGTGTCAAGGTAAGTTGCAAGATCTCATGGGCATCCCGTGTCTCCCCCGCACATCCATCTGGGGCACTGTGATGGTCTCTGGGACAGTATGGTCACATGCAGAGTCCTTATCTTGGATGAGAATTTACTTCACTTCTCAAGAGGCTACACCTGATCTCCATTAGCATTTGTTTCACGAAATGTTCATCGACTACACGTATGCATGGAAGAATGGATGAATGAATGGATGGATGGGTGGATAGATAGATGAATAGGTAGAGTCCTCCTGTATGTGCTAGATTGAGGATGAGAGTCATAGAGTCATCTACACTTCCTAGCTTTGTTTTACATGTCTCCGGTGGTTTACAGAAAAATAAATCTGGTCTCCTTCCACCCACCATCACCACCACCACCAACAACAAAAATTCTGGTCCCAGGTCAATTCATATATTGGCAGAAGTGTGGTGGGCTGGGGAAGTAAGAATTGAAAGTTATCTATTCGTTCAGTCAATAATTCACTTAACAAACAGCTTTTGAAATACCGTACCAACCGTGAGAAGGAATGCATGCTTCATATCAGACAATCAGAGGTAAATAAGAGGTAATTTCTCTTCTCAAATGTATCTGTTTGTAATTGAATTTTTATTTATTATTAAGTAGTTAATCCATATAAAATATATAGTCAGCAGTATATATACATGCATGTATATATATACACATATATATTCAATTAGTCAGCAATCTAAATATATTCAATAGTGTATAAATAATAATTTAATGAATGGCCAAGTTCCCACCAGCTTAAGAAGCTGAATATTATCTATTCCTTTTAAATCCTCTGTCTTTCCTTCCCCCTCATACAAATAACCATCAGCTTGAAGTTTGTATTTGTCCTTCTTAATAGTTTTACTACACATGTAAGCATTCCTGAACAATGTATTTTTTAGTTTTGCATGTTTTTGAACTTTATAAAAATGGTATCATTCTGTATGTGTTGGAACTTGAATAGCTGTCATTCAATTGTTTTCATCATGTATTCTATTCCATGTCTGTCTATACCTCAACTTACCTATCCATTCTCCTGAAGATGGACCATTAGGTTGTTTACAGTGTTTTTTCTTACAGACAATGCTGATACAAATGTGTCATATTTGTATCCCACAAATGGGATACATAAGTGTCGCCTTGTGGGCCTTGTACACGTGTGTAGATACTTTTCTAGGGTGTATAACTGTGGAATGCAATTGCTCTGCAAGTGGCTCTGCCACTTCCCAGGAAACATTCGGTTTCCTCAAATGTAAAATAAATTATTCTATCAATATGTATCTGTGAAGGCTGTTATGAAACTGGCATGAGATGAATGTAAACAAACACCCAGTCCTGTGTCTGGCATACAGCAGGCCCTCAATAGATGTCACCCCCTTCCCCATGGGATCTGAGAAGATGAAGCAGGTAATCCGCTTTGTAAACTCTAAGGCGCTCTGCAAACACATATGGGTCTTATTTTCCCCGTTCGTATTCTTACAAGGCTGTGGTTATGCACCACTTCCTCCCTCTTAGTTTCAGACAGGGAGCCTGAGCTTCAGGGAGAGGAAGTGATCGCCCAAAGACAAGCAGCTCATCAGAGGCATGGCTGGGGGTCTCAACTCCCCGCTCCAGCCACCTTAGCTGCCTCCTTGGCATTCTCACTTCCAGCCTCCTTCTTCCCCGCACTGTCCTTGCAGTAACCTCTCGCGGGGCCCTCCTTCTTGTACCAACTTCTTTACCGGCAGCCATCTGTCAGTTACGAAACTTGGCAGCAGCCTGTTCCCCAGCTGATCAGAGGCAACTCTTTTGTCCTTATTTGTGAAAAGACAGTAGCCTTACCATCAATACTTCATCCCTGGGAGCCCAAACTCCCGTGCTCACCCGCTCTGTGGGCAGCAGACAGAGGGTAGGGTCACTATCCCATTTTACAGAGGAGGCCTGAGGCACAGAGAAGTCGAGAAGCTCCCAGGTGCTCTCTCTGTTGACCCTGGATGGTGCTGAGTTTATCGATAGACTCAGTGCTGTCTATCACCGAGGCTTTCAGTCAATGTTCACTCCTTGACAGAGGCTTTAGTGCCTTCCCACTGCCTTCTCAGGATCAACTCCAAACTTCTTGGCATGACACTCACAATTCTCCATGGTGTGGTCCTTGCCAGGAGGCCTTGACCTCATTATATCCCAGCTCCACACAATTTAATCCCCGGACACTCTTCTCCCCACCACTGGGCCTTTGCACCTGCTGCCCCTCTGCCTAGGAGGTCTTGTGCCCACTCCCTTCAGCCCTCTGCTCTGTGCCTGCCTTGTGGGTTACCCAATGGTCATCTTTTTGGCCCTGATTTGTTACGCATTTGGTTTATATTTGTTGCTCTCCCTTTAAACCTAGCTGTTCGAGACCCAGGGCTGGATCTTAGAGTGTCATTTTCCACATCTGTAAAATGTGCATTGTCTTGTTCATTTCACGGGGCTGTTGTGAGGAACAAATGCTGGCTTGGCTCTCGGACGCTAAATCTGAGTCCAGAAAGAGGAACCTCCAGTTCACATAACCAGTAAAGAGAGGAGGGGGCTTTGCAGCTGGGTCTCCCAAGCCTGTGCACGCTCTTTTGCTGGAGGAGTGCGGGGGCCTAGAAGGACTAGAGGGCCAAGCTTCCTGCCTGGAAGAGCACAGTGTTCTGGCCACCCCACAACAAGTACATTTGACATGTGAGACTGGGAGGCTCGGGGAGAGAGGTGGCTGACCCAGGATCACACAGCTAATTCATGGCGGATGTGACGCCGGGACCCATCTCCCCAGTCCTGGTCTTCCTCTGTCCCTATCTCTGTAACTGCCACTTAAGACACACAATTCACGCTTCCTGAGGCAGCTCAAGACAGGCAGGATTCCCCCACTTTGCCAATGAGGAACTGAGGCATGGTCTTCCCCAAGGGCCTCCCAGCCCCCTGGGGACAGCCCAGACCACAGCCCCATGGGGCTCAGCTGGGGCTTTCTTCCCCAGACCCAGCCCTCAGCTGGATTCCCCTCCCCAGCCCACCTTGTTCTGGGGAGGGCAGGAGGGTGGGTCTAAGGCCTGGAAGATTGATTGCTGAGATACCTTTGGTTCTGTTAACTCTGTTTCCCCATTCACTGGCTCAGTGACCTTGAGTGGAGGGCAAACATCTGGGGCCTGGTCATCCCCATCTGGCTGGGACCTCGGTTCTCATGGCCGAGCTGCTGATGCACCTGGGAGTAGAGTGAAGTCCTGTCGTGGCAGGGCTCTGGCGGGGGTGGCATTCGGGGGCGGGGTGAGGGATGTGACTTCCTCAAGGCTCTGCATGTTGGGGAGACGGCTGCTTGTCAGTCACCCTCTACTGCCCCCAACCCCGCTCCTGGCCTCTGTGAGGCCAAACTGTCCTTGTTCTCCAACTACGGTGTGGGAGGTCAAGGTCACTCCCACGTGGCTCTGTAGCAGAGTGTGTGTGAGCTGTTGTCTCTGGAGCTACACCACCTGGATTTGAAGCCCAGCTCCCCCACTTGGTACAGGATGACCTTGGGGATGTCCTATAACCTCTCCTTGCCTCAGTCCCTTTATCTCAAAAGGAGAATAATAATAGGGATCCTGCCTCATAGGGTTGTTGTGGAGATTAAATGAGTTAATAACCATAAAATATTTAAGATGGTACGTGGAATGCAGTAAGCACTGAAGAAGTGTTATTCGTAGGGGAGGAAGTAGCATTCATGGAGCATCTTGCAGGTGACCAGGATGGTTCCTCTTATCCTTACTGGGAACCCAAACCCAGGCATGTGACTCCTGTACCACGTGCCCTGCCTTCCTGGCCTCCTTCCCAAAAGAACCGTTAGCTGAACCCTCCTCATTTACCCACGTGGGAGACCACGGAGCACGTCAGAAGTTTGGCCGGGACTGCACGTCAGATCTCCGACCTCCGGTTGAGTGAATATTCTTGCGCTGAAGCTTTCTGGAGTTGTTGGCGCATGGCTCACTGAAAAGTCCCACCTGCAGAGCGCTTGCCCCCTTCAGACCGTTCATAAATGAATCGGTTAAGCCCACGCGTATGCAACACGACCGTGGAAGGTGTGCCACCCGCAGGAGACAGCAGGGGCATGTGCATCGTTAAGGCTTTAGACTTGAGCAGCCCTGAGTCAGAATCCTACCACTTCACCTCCGCTCTGGGGTCCCTCGCTCGGCAAGTCCTCAACTCTCGCAGCCTGTTTCTCTGCCTATAAAATGTGGCAGCAATGTGGTCCTCCAGGAACTGCTGTGAGAATTCAGGGAGCCCTGCTCAACGTGCCAAGGGGCCCACCAGGCCCTCCCTCTGGGAGCTCACTCTTCCGGGGTGTCCTGTGCGGGCAGGGAGAGGAGGAGGGGAATACACACACACACACTCACAACCACCAGGACACCAGGACCCAGCACAACCTAGCATTTCCCACAGTGATGTGGTGACCGATGCCCCTTTTTCCCTCCCCTCCCCAACTCTGTTTTCCTCTCTCCATCACCTGTTCTCCATCTTCCCCTTCCCCCTCTCTCCCATACAGCCTCACAGATGCCTGAAACTGGATCCCTAAGGGGTTGTCACGGGGGCCTTTTGCTTCCCCAAACTTGTCCTTTCATTTGTGAAATGGGCAGAGTTGGGGATTAGAGGGTAAGAACTTAGACTCTGTGAACTTCAGCCTCTTCAGGGCGAGACTGCCTGTGATTCCATAATTTGGGGCCCTTGGGCTCAGCTGAGGGCAGACAGGGGCCTGGTACACGGTCAGGGTGGGGTCTAGAGTGGCTCCTGCCACGTGACCCACACTCTGAGCCCAGCAGAGACCCCAGCCGATTGTCTTGCTTCAAGTCTGGGCTCTTCCCATTGCACTGTATTCTATTCTGCCTACTAGCCGGAAACAGCAACAGTGAACCTTATACAGGACTCTCTAGAGAAAAACCCTGTGAGCATATATGCAAATCACATGCAAATCGACTCCTGGCTCTTTCCATCTTGGCTTCGTGGAAAGGGCACCACTCTGAAGCCAGTAGCACTGGACCTGAATCCCAGCCAGGCCCCTGTGAGACACTCAGCAAGTGTCTCACCCTGACTTTGTTTCCCTGTCTGCAAAACAGAGCCAGTGTAATAACAGTTCAACCCATCACTGGTCCACATTTTATTCATTCCTTTCTCATATATCTATTGAGGACTTTCCAGGCCCCAGTGCTGAGCTAGGCACTGACAAAATCATCATAAAAATGTAGAGCTGTCCTTGCCCTCCTGGAGCTCACAGCCTGGAGAGAAAACAGATTTGCACAGCGGATGCAAGCCTCAATCCCCCCCAAACTCAGAGGTACTGGAAATATGACTTTCCTTACTTTTCTAAAACTGAACTCAGTTTCCATTTTGAGGCACCATTCTGCCAGGGGCCAGAAACTTAATCTCAGTCATTTTGGTGTCACCTTTCCCCAAGATTGTGTGATTTAAGCCAAGATTATTGATGCTCCTGGGGGTGGTAGACAAATAGTCTTGTCATCAGTGTCATCATCTATCCACACGGCTTCCCCTCCATCAGCGGCTTCCCGGTGACTCTCTGGGCTTTGGTCACTGCAGAGCCCCTGGAGGTCACCACCATGTCAGACCCTGCCTCCTGACTGCAGGCCTCTTTTATGTTTGCTGGCACTCTGCTAGGTCTGTGCCCCTATTGCCGCCTTGTCACCCTTCAGGACATCTGTCCATTATTTTAACTTCCCTCCAAACCACATTCCATGCTGTAGCCAGGGGAAACTCTCCAAAGCCCAGATCTGACCGTAACCTTGCAATGGCTCTCCTGTGCCCTTCATATTCTTCAGCAGGACTAACAAGTCCCCACTTACCTCTCCCGCTTCTCTCTCAACATCCTCCCACCCTCACACCTTCAACCAAACCAAATAAGAGCAATGAGTAAACAACAGACTTCCTATGTGCCAGAAGCTTTGCTAACATTAGCTCACTGAGATAGATCCTCACAATAACTCACATGGTAGTTATTATTATTATTTTCTTCGTAACTGAAGAGGAAACTGAGGAACCAAGAGCTTAAGACCACACAGCTAGTCCAGTTTCAGAGTCTGTGCCTTTCTTTTCTTTCTTTCTTTCTTTCTTCCTTCCTTCCTTCCTTCCTTTTTGGCTGTGTTGGGTCTTGGTTGCTGCGCACAGGTTTTCTCTAGCTGCGGCAAGCGGAGGCTACTCTTTGTTGCAGTACGCGGGCTTTTCATTGCGGCGTGCGGTCTTCTCATTGTGGTGGCTTCTCTTGTTGCAGAGCATGGGCTGTAGGCACGTGGGCTCAGTAATTGTGGCGCACGGGCTTAGTTGCTCCGCGTCATGTGGGATCTTCCCGGACCAGGGACCGAACCCGTGTCCCCTGCACTGGCAGGCAGATTCTTAACCACTGCACCACCGGGGAAGTCCCTCAGAGTCTGTGCCTTTAATTACAAAGCTATGCCCCCTGGAATTGAAGAGCTCTAGCAAACAGGCTGTCTTCTTTCTCACCTCCCAGCCTTTGTGTAAGACCCTCCCTCCCTGGGACACTGTCCCCTGACACCCCTTTCATCTGGCTCACTCCACTCATCCTTTAAGTTGCCGTGGCCTCTTCCTGACCCCCAGGCTGGGTCAGGAGCCCCCTGAGTTCCCAGAGCTCCCTGTGCTGTTCCCACCAGAGCCTTTGCCAGTGGGTACAGTGGGAGCTGCTTTCTCTCCATGCACCCTTTGAGCAGGAACCTCTCACGCATCTTGGAATGCCAAGCTCATGGCAGGGACCTGGCCCTGCGAATGTTTGTGCAATGAGTGATTATCAGCACAACTAACCCTCTACAGTTAAGTCCCCTACATACGAACGAGTTCCGTTCTGAGAGTACGTTCGTAAGTCCAATTTGTTCATAAGTCCAACAAAATTAGCCTAGGTACCCAACTGGCACAATTGGCCATAGAGTACTGTACTATAATAGGTTTATAATACTTTTCACACAAATAATACATAACAAACAAATGCAAAAAATAAAGAAAACCTTTTTCATCTTACAGCACAGTACCCTGAAAAGTACAGCAGTACAGCACAACAGCTGGCATCCATGGGGCTGGCATCTAGTGAACAGGCAAGAAGAGTTACTGACTGGAGGAGGGAGAGGAGGTGGGAGATGGTAGAGCTGAAGGATCGTCAGCGATAGGACACGGAGGGCAAGCTGCAATTTCACTCACACCTGACGTTGATGGCACAGGTTCTGGTTCCTTGCTGGGTTCAATTTTGTTTACCCTCTTGAAAAAATGATCCAGTGGTATCTGGGTAGTAGCTCTTTTTCTTCTCATCATAGATGACATGGTAGCATTGGATTGCATTCTGAACTGTCGCTGCAACCTTCATGTACCATTCTACATTCAGGTCCTGTGCCTCAAAAACTAACAGTGCCTCCTCAAATAAAGAAAATCCCCTTGCCATTTCTTGTGTCGTGCATCTCTCCAGTTCTTCAGTTACTTCTTCTTCCTCTTGTCTCTCTTTGTCCTTTCTGTGGGCCTCCAGTTCCATCAGGTCTTCATTAGTAAGCTCCTCATGTTACACAGCAAGTTCAATGAAGTCATCCGCTTGCAAATCTAGCCTGAAATAAAGATACTGTACTACCGTACTCTATACAGTACTGTACAGTAGAGTATACAAAAGCATAACTACTTGTAGAGGATGCACGCACATGACAGTGTACACGTGAACTAACTTATGTGATTGGACATTCGAACGCACGTTTGCATCTTTGGAAGTACGCAACTTGAAGGTTCGAATGTAGGGGACTTACCGTACTTTGTTAAGGTTGAATGAATTCCTGGGACCAATCTACCAATAGGCATTTATTAGGCACCTGCTGTGTGCCTTGAGCTGAACCAAGTATACTGGGAGAAATAACAGTAGTGGATGTTCAGTTGTGGTTTGCCTGGCGAGGGTCATCGTGGCCAGGCAAGGTCGGCAGGGCAGTGAGGTCTGCCGCCCAGCTTTCATTTCAGATCCTCTGCCACTTTTCCTTCTTCTCCTCCAGCCTCGCTAGCCTCCAGCCCTGCTTTCTTCCACCTTCCTGATTACATTAGTTCAAAGGAAAGGACCTGCAAACTTGTTTACTCAAGGGGCAGAGACTGATCTTAAGGGGGTGGATTATGTCTCCCAGCAGGAGAGAGATGATTCTCCTCACTTAACAGATGGGGATTCTGCTACTCTGGGGGAGAGGAATGAAGTAGACGGAATCATAGGCTGTTGGTGTGGGTTGCATCCTTGGGAACCCCTGGATTCTTTCTTCTAAATTTATCAATGAGCCAAAACTAGAACCCCAGTTCTCTAACTGCTGGTTTGTTGGCTTCTCCAATTGAGTATCCTTGTCCCCAAATCCCATAGTCAGTCAACTTCACAGACAAGGACTCCTGGTTCTAAACTGCATTCTACTTTTTTACTACTCCACTGCCTTTCAACCTTCGATCTGAGTGAGTTTATGAGAACACATCAGTGTTCGGGCGCTGTGTCAGGCAGTCAAAATGCAGGGGTTCTAACCCTGTCCCACATCAGTCTTCCAGATTCGGTGTTGTTACCTCTGTATCAAGACGAGGAAACTGGTCAGAGAAAGCTAACAACCGGTGAAGAGTCACAGGCAGGTCCCCAGGTCCACACGCTCTCTGCTTCCTCGGTCCATGCCGTGCTTTGGCCCACAGTGGGGGATGGCATTTCCTCTCCACTCTGACTTTCTCTGACATTCCTCCTCATACTTCTCTTCACTTACCACCCCCTCCCACACCAAATACAAGTGGAAGATCTCCTCCTAGTTTCCTGATCAATAGGAAAGGCTCCTGTTGAACAGTATCTGACCTCAAGCCAAGAAATGAGTCTAAAACCTCTGCTTTCCCTGCCCCATACTCACTCTGGGTGGCTGCAGCCTCCGGTCTGGCTTTGTTTCCTCTCATCCTTTTATTAGCTGCCTGATCGGCAGCCCAATTAATCTGCTCATCTGTGAAGGAGGATGGCTCACAATGAGCTCCTCCGTTTCCAGAAGCCATCCTCTGAGGCAGCACGGCCAGGCCCTGTGCACAGGCTGGCTCCTTGATGGAGGGCTGCCCCAGGAGCCAGGGTCAATTAGTGGACAGATTAAGCAATTACTAGCCCCTAACAAGGGTGCCTGGCATCATTACCCTGCCTGTTTACTGGCAAACTACAGCTTTCATATGAAGACCAACAAATAAATTAGGGCATCTGGTCGACTGCCGCTTCGGCGGCGAAGTAAATGATGTCCAACTGGCTCTCGGCTGCCCATGGATTCTCAGCCCCGGCCTAATGAAAAGCCCAAGATGTCCCTCACTGGTCATGGCAGCTCTGGAATGTGCCTCTGAGCGACTTATCATTCCAAGGGCTAAGTGCCTGCCACTGGGCATGTGGATCGTTCTTAGCTACCCCGCTGCTTCCTCCCGTCTGGCTGTCAAAACCTACTTATCTTTCAGGGCCCAGCTCAAAAGCTTCTTTCTCCTTGATGCCTTTCCTGCTCTCTCCAGCAGGAGAGGAGTTCTCCTTCTGTACTTTTGGGAGGGTTTTGTACTCTCCTATCACTTTCCAGCATTACAGGAATTTCATGGAATGCCAGAGCTCCGTTTTGCCTACTTTTCTCCGGTCTCTGAGGAATAAGTAGAAACGTGGAGAAAAGGAGGGACAAGGCAAGGACTCAGTTCTCGTTTTCTCACCCCCTCTCCTGTAGATATATGCAGGCCATCGCCAGGATATCAACGACAGCAGTGACAGAGTCAGGTTTGCCCTTCAGGACAATCCCTCTGGCTACAGTGATGAGGGCTCAGTCACCGAAGTCAGATGTGGTTGTTCTCATCCAGGCCAAGTATGATGGTGGCTTAGAACAGAAGACAGGCAGAGAGATGAGGGGCAGATTTGCTAGCTTCAAGGAAGAGACTTGGAGACCCCCTGAATGTGGGAGGAGGGTCATGGAGAATTCAGCTCTTCTAAATCTGGTGACCTGAAGGCGAGGTAGTTGTTGGTGCCAGTGAGAAGCAGAGAGGGCAGCCAGCCCCAGAGTCTGGGAACAGAGGACCCTCAAAGTGGGGAAAGAAGCAGGCTTGGGGGCATTGACAAAACCTCCCTGTCCTCTTGTGACTTCTCCTTTGTGTTTCCTGGTGCACCCATCAGCCGCTTGAGGACTGAGACCCCTAAGGTCCCTGACTCCATCGTCATCCAATCCGATGGCAGCCTTTAGCTAACAGCGCGTCCATTAGGGAGCAGCTCTAAAGTTATTGTTTAGAGTTATCCTGCCTCTCCCCCATCTCTGTCTGTCAAGACCCAGGGGCCCCTCCAAGGCACAGCTCATATGCTGTCTTTTCCTGGAGGCCCACCCTGTGCTCTTTAGCAGGACATGCTCTCCCCCAGCCCATGAGCTTCAATATTACATCTTGAACTGTCTCTTGGAAACAGAGATATTATTTGTAAAATTCACTGGGCAACACCTAATCCATAGCCGTACATTCACAGTGGCGAACAACATAGGCCCAAATCACCTGTTGAGCTGTGTTTTTCCAGCTGAGGGAAATGTGCTCCTCCTTCCTGAAACACTTTGAGGTTAACCCAGGTGCTTCTCTTTCTCCAGGGATCATTGACTTCCTCGTAAGCCAGCACCCTATTGCCCGTGCCCTACGGGAACACCTGGTCTTCAAGATTGCACCCATGCTCAACCCTGATGGCGTCTACCTGGGCAATTACAGGTGAAGGACGGGAGAGAATGCTTGGATGGTGGTGTGGAAGCAGGAAGAAAAAGGGGATAGGTTTTTGAGGAAGAATTTTCAGACTACCCATGAGTTCATTAGAGGAAGTTTCACTCTGGCCCTTGAGAATATGACTGATGGGCCTTGGCTGTTTCGTTCACAGTCACCTGAGGTCACTTGCTGGAGTTTTCCGGGCAGCTTGCCAGACCAGGAATCAGGAGAGTTAATATCAGCTTTGGCACCTACTTCCTGTGTAACCTTGGGGAATTCACTTTCCCTCTCTGATGCATTGCAGTTGCTCTTGCATAATTAAGACAATGATTACTTACCTGGCAGGGCACTTGTGAGCATCAAAGGAAACGGTGGCAATGAACGTGCTTTGCAGAATATCATATGGTCGTGATAAGGGTTACTGTTCTGTTTCCCGGTTTCTTCTTGGAGAGTATTAATGAAGGAGAGTAGCATCCCAGATCACGTGAACGGCATTTTGATTTGGTGTGGGCACACCGCTAGCCCCACACTCACTCAGGTACTCACATCTTGAGCTCTTTCTCCGGGCTTAGCACCATAATTTACAGCCGAAAATTCCACTACCCGGGGAACCATCTGCTGAGAGAACATTGAATCCTCTGAGAGTGTTATTACCCTTATTTCACGGTTGAGGCAACAGACTGGCCCAAAGTCATACAACCAGTAAATCATTGACTGTCTAACTTCACTGCCTAAATTATACAGCTTGAGAGTTGATTAGTCCCACAACTCTCAAGGTAACATTCAAACTCCCCGGCTTTGACGCAAAGCTCTGTGTGACCTGGTGCCTCACCTCCCACCCTCTGGTCATAGAACTGTTGCCCTGCTCACTCTAAGGGAGGCCTGGTTCCTTACACAGGTCCTGCTGGTGCCTGATACCTTACCTTCATAAAGACCCTCTGTCCAGAACCTCCTGGTCCCTTCCTCATTTCACTAACCCTTCCTCACAACTCAGCTCATGCCTCTTCTTCTAGAAAACATTCTGCAAACCCCCAAACAGAATTGGTCCTTCCCTTCTCTGAGCTCCCACGGGCCTGGCTACTGAACATGTCTTATCCTATTGCATGGACCCCACTGGCCCTAAAGCCACCAGAGGGAAAGCACTGAGCCTTAATGGTCCTTGTGTCCCCGGTGCCTGTCAGCAGGGATCAGCACATAGTAGATGCTCAAAAAGAATTTGGTGGATATGAGAGAAGGAAAGGGATGACTTTACTGAGGAAGGCACTGAGGCTCAGGTATGAGATGGGACTTGCCCAAGTTCAGTGGCAGAGCTCAGACCAGAACCCACATTGCCTGACATCCCATCAGGCCCATTTTAAACAGAGCTGGTTTCATGCTTTCCCAGAATGTGACAGTTGGGTCCACTGGGGCTTCCTAGTACCCCTGGGTATGAGTTAGAGAGAACCCATGGGATGCATGATGCCTTAGTTAAAGACAGTTTTGCTTCCTCTATTAACTGGCTCAAGCGATGGCTTATTAGCACTGGCAGGTTTTATGGCTGCTGCAGGCCTGGGAGCAGTGCCTTTCCACCTTCGCTGGACAGAATACGCTGTTAGTGATAATGTTGGTGGAAGGACCATTTGATTGATGTTAACGTTTATGTTTAATTACAAGAGCGGCCGTGGTCAGAGAGAGGTCAGGACTGTTCACTACACACACTTATTCATGTCATCATCTGCTGTCCCGGGATGACCAGTTGGAAAGAGGTCTGTGACCTTGGCCAAAATGCCTCCTCTCTCTGGGCTTCAGATGGCCAGGGGGCTGCTGCTGGGGAGCTGGCTGCTTCCTACATGCCCTCAAGCTGTCCAAATTTTGTGATTTGGGGATTTCAGGATAAAAGAGCTCCACTCCTCAGAAACGGTTCTGTACTGAAGTTTAAAAGCCCCACGTTCTCCTAGTGAGAATGTGTGATTCTCGTTATGAGAGTTGAAGAAAATCTCTAACCACAGGCATTAGTCCTGTTGCTGAAATAGCTGAGTAGCAACAAAGAGCCTATCATGAGAATTCACCATTCATGTTTGGGAGAATGTAAAAAATAGTGGTCAAGACTCCAGATGGATAACTTCAAGGTGCCTTAGAGGTCCTGTAGGCCAGCCCCAGCACGGTGTCCCGTGGTTTGGCTGGGACTTGTCCAGGCATTATGGGGGAAGAAAGATTTGGAGTTCAAGTGAATTTGGGAAACACAGAGTTAAGCAAAATTAAACAAGTTCTTTCCCAATAAGACTTTTCAGTTTTGAATATGCTAATAAACAGGAATCCCAAGAGCGGAATATAGTGTCCAGTGTTACCCAAAGGAACCCTTTTCCTAAAGAGCTTGCTACCCCTCCAGCCCATCACCCGCTCCACCACTACCCCGCGTCCAGAGGCGGCAGGGTTTCTGAAACCCAATCTGTGAAAGGCCACTACGAGAATTCCTCTTGCCACCCAGCACCGTGTGTCAGGCGTTCACACACTTATTTGATCCTCGTAATAACTCTATGGAGGAGGGTCTCTGAAGCTTTCTCTGCTTGCAGATAATAAAGACCTACTCCGATTAGCGTGAGTAGAGGAGGAAAAGCCGGAGGGAGTCGGGGGGAGGAGCGAAGGACAGAAGGCGGCCGGTGGGAAGGAAGGATGCTTGTCAGAACTTCCGGGCAGCACACACAGCCCCACTCACAGACCGCCTTGCAGCGCTGGGGTCAGCCCCACCTCCCTCACGTGCTCCCTGACCTTCACTCTCTACACCTCCCCTCAGGACGTTCAGTCTCTCAAGCCTCAGTGACATTGAATAAATAACCTGCCTTAAGTCGTGTGGCCTGTGAGGAGTGGGCAGGGGTGCAGGCGTGCCCCGGCCGAGCTGTGCTCCTGGGCTGTCCTATACCTGCTGCTGGCACCACACACGCCAGACCCAGTGAAGAGCAGCAGACAGGCCTGTCCTGCAGGTGCCTCTTCTCCCCCGACCCCGCTTCCTCTTCCTCCTTCTCCTTCCTCCACATTAAAGAACCATAAAATCTAGTCTAGAAAGGAGAGTAAGACTTCCCAGATTTGATCACGCAAAGCTTTTATTTAATAATACAAGTACCGGGCTTCCCTGGTGGCGCAGTGGTTGAGAGTCCGCCTGCCGATGCAGGGGACGCGGGTTCGTGCCCCGGTCCGGGAAGATCCCACGTGCCGCGGAGCGGCTGGGCCCGTGAGCCATGGCCACTGAGCCTGCGCGTCCGGAGCCTGTGCTCCGCAACGGGAGAGGCCACAGCAGGGAGAGGCCCGCGTACAGCAAAAAAAAATAAAAATAAATAATAATAATAATACAAGTACCTGTTCCATGGTATTTATAGTAGAATAGACAAGGTGCACTCTGGCATTTAATGGCCGATGATGGCAGCTGTCCCATGAGAGAGAATGCATTTTATGTAAGAGAGCAGCAGTGTTTACTTACTAGACTACTGTATGTGCTCCCAGACTCCGGCTTATGGGAGGAGTAGAGAGGGCCAAAGTTACAGCAACCACAGTGCACTCTCCAGTGGCCCTCTAGGACAGTTAGATGGTGTAACGGTAGAAACAATGAAACTATGGCATCTAATAAAAACACAGAACGACTCTACCCTCGTCTCACTTACTACACTCCAGCAACACTGGCCATTTTTTTCAGTTCAGGGCTGAGGTTTAATGCCGCTTCACAGAAAGGCCTGCCTAGATTCTCCAAAATAAATTCGGTCTCCCATGACACTCTTTCAGAGCACTCTGTACTGTCCTTTCAGAGCCCTGGCCCCAATTCGTAATCACGTGACTATCTATTTAATGACTGTCTCCACCTCTAGACTATAAACTCCATGAAGTCAGGACTTCATCCCCAAAGCCTGGCCTGGTGCCCAGCATAGAACTGGCCTTTGATATGTATTATCTAAATGAATACATACACACCACAGCAGTGTTTCGCAACTGTGCCACGGCACGGAGCTCCAGTCCCCAGGCAAACTAGTCATCACCACATGCCATCAGCTCCCAACCCTTTACTTTCAGCAACATGGCCTCCTAACCCCAGTTGTTTTGATTTTATGCTGTTGTGACATAAATACTGTGATGAGCTGCTGTAATGATTTAGTGAACTCTGGGTTCAGAGGCACACTTTGTTATTGTACATTACATCTAAAAACCACCTTTCATCATTACCGCGACTCTCTGAGAAAGTCAGTTTTTATTGTACCCATTTGAGCAAAGGGGAAACCAAGTCTGCAGAGGTGAAGAGCCCGTTCAAGGTCCTATGGTGTGTCCAGGACTCTCCACACTCCCAGACACTGCCTGTGCCTTACAAGCTGGAGGTGGAAGCAGAGAACTAACAGTCTAACTTTCCCCGCTCTCCTGAGTCTTCTAGTCTTGGGGCAAGACACTTCTCTCCCTTGGCCTCAGTTTCCCCCTGCCCTGTTGGAAGAGGAAAATGAAGTGAAAGGCACACTTCATCATTTAGTAGAAGTACTAGGGAGAGGCTCTGTCAAGAATGGTACAGCTATAGCATGGATGAATCTTGGGGACCTTATGCTAAGTGTAATAAGCCAGACACAAAAAGACAGATTTTTTATGATTCCACTAATATGAAGTACTTAGAGTAGTCAAAATCATAGAGACAGAAAGTAGAATGGTGATTTCCAGGGGCTGGGTTGAGGAGCGGGGAAGAGAGTTATTGTTTAATGGGTATAGAGTTTCGGTTTTACGAGATGGAAAGAGTTTTGGAGATGGTTGCACAGCGTTATGAATACTTAATACCACTGAATTGTACACTTAAAAATGATGAAAATGGTAAATTTTACGTTATGTGTATTTTATCACAATAAAAAAATAACGGTATGACTTACCAATGCAATTTGAGCATCTTTGGAGAGTTCTAGGGGCATCTCGGGGCTAGGAGCTTTGAGGGATGAACGCTGTAACTTCAGGTGTCATCGAGCCGAGAGCTACAAGGCAGTGGTTGGAAGGCCTTTGGGGTCGGGGGGATGGGCTGAGTCAGGCTTCGGCGGCTGGCGATTCTCACTGTCCTGCAGTAGGTGTGGCTGGTCCCACACAGTGCGACTCTTGATCTCTCTCTCTGCCACATTCTCCTCCCATCACTTCCTCTACAGAGAGGACAACCTCCATCCCCACCCGTACCCCGCTGCGCCTGTGTGACGTGCAAGGTGCCTTGCATTTGGAAAACAGACTCTTCATCTCCATATGACAATATGAAACCCTGCATCGGGCTTGCATTTCTTAATTAGGTGCTTGTCATCGTGTATTCCATAGAGCCACGTATAAGTAGTCATAGACCTTTGAATAAATTTATTGGTTTTATTTATGTTTTGGGGCATAAAAATCTATAATTACCAGGTACAGCCTCCATATAACCGGTATTTAATGACAATTACTTTTTGTTACCATAGAAATGAGTCCAAAGTAGTTACCCATAATTTCTCATCTCCCAAACCTTACACATGCTGAATTGCAATATTACCATAGTAATTGCCTATCAGTCATCATAAAATACGCAGTTCCCCAAAGGATAGCAGGATGCTGTGGACTTTCTCATTTTGGGGAAGCCTCAGTGCTTCTTGGGAGTGTGGAGGTGGGGGAGAGGAGTAGACCTCCATGGGTGGTGTAGAAATGATTCCGCTTTATCGCACGACACTGCAGACCCTGTGGTGGAAACGGATGCAGCTACGACCCGCAGACTCGCAACGCATTATGTCTCTCGGCCCTGGTGAGCCTCACGTAGCAAAGAATGCTCCAGCGCAGTAAATCCATTTAACTAAGGTTTGTCAGGGGCCTGCTGAGTGTCGGTCCCTGTGCTACGCCTTAGGGGAGCAGACGGAAATCAGAGGCGGTCCTTGGCAATAAGAAGCCCAGTGTTTGTACTAGAGGTGTGAGTGTGAGGCTGTGGAGGCCTAGGTATAATCAGAGCTAATGTCTAAGTACCTACTAAGCACACATTATACATATCATCTCCTCTGACCCTCCCAACAGCCCGGAGGTGGAGGGAGTATTATGGCCCCTTCTTAATTAGAGAAGCAAATTGAGGCCCAGAAACACCAAGGAACTTGCCCCACGTCCCCCAGCAGGAAGGTTACGAATCCAGGCAGGCCAACCCTGGCCTGCTACAGATTCATCCCCCTGCTACACTGTATCCTGAAAGCAGGAAGTGCTTCCTTCTGACTGGGGGTGATGAGGGCGGGTTTTTGAAGGGCGGATGGTATATAGGAGCTCACCAGACATAAAAGGAGATAAGGAGAGATTTGCACAGCAAACATCATTAAGTATGGCAGAGGGTGAAACATCAGAGGAAGTATTTCCAGCACGCACACATACATGCACACACACAGACACACACACAGATACACACAGATATACACACCACACGAGACACACACACATACACACACTCACCCACAGACATTGGAACTGACCAACCTTGCCCACCTCAACATCCAAAGGGGGCAACATTTTTAACTGTCCAAAATAGAATAGAACATAAAATTAGCTGTGTAAAATGTAAAATACATGTCAATATTCTATTTGACAGCATAAAACTGCATTTTTCATCAACTAGAAATGGAAACAGAGATCCACTGCAAGTTGCCTCACCAAGCGATATCTGCCAGCCCCTTCTCACTGTGCCTCCTTCCCCACCCAGGCCTCATGTCCCCCCCTTGCTGCCTATCCGTAGCCTCACCAGCCTTGGAGTGGGATGGGACCTCAAAGACCTCTTGTCCAGTGCCCTGCCCAGGGCAGGGAATACTTAAGAAGTGCTGCACTGCTGCCAGCTCTGACTGTTAGGGGGTGTTTATGTCCAGGCTAAACCTGATAGCCCATCACCTCTGCTTTCTACCCCTGAAAGATTAGTCGGGTCCAGTCCATCTTTTACATAGTAGCCCTTCAGCTGTTTGAGGATTGCGTGTCCCCACTCCTCACTCACTCTACCCCTGCCAGCACCTGTTCTCCAGCCTGAACATCCCCAAAGCCTTACAAATTTTCATATGTAATCTGAAATCCATTCCTCTCCCCGTCCTTACAGCTGTGCTCCGAACATACTCCGGATGTTTGTCGTGGTCTGTATTTGCGGCATGGGGTCCAGGATGGAACAGTTATAATGGCAAGAATGATGCGGTGATGGTGGTGGTGATGACATTGACGACGATGATAGTGGTGGTGGTGCTGATGGTGACTAGTTAATATCTATTGAACGTCCTGGGCCTGACCCTATTCTGGGTGTTCTGCATGTATTGTTTAATTCTCAGAACAACTCTCATTATTCTCATTTTACAGATGAGGAGACTGTGAGGAGACTGAGGCCTAGGTAGATTAGGTAACTCCCTTAAGTTCATAGAGCTAGCTAGAGGCATAGGAGAAGGAAGGGACCACCACAAGCCTAATTCTGGGGATGTACTTCTCCTGGTACAGCCTACATGCCCATCGCTATCTGACACTGAGCTCTCGTCAACCTAAATCTTTCCACTTGTATTCCTGCTAAGTCACAACCCTCACCACCCCCCCACCCCACCTCCTCTGAGAACCTTACAAGGAGGCGTGGACTGGGCGGAAATCACGCTGCCTTTTTGAACAAAGAGGAAACCAGGCCACAGAGAGACTAAGTAACTTGCTCAAGGTCACACAGGGAGTGAGCCACGTAGTTATTTAAGATGAAACGCAAGTGACGCAGGAGCCAGACAAAGCCTTACCTCCCAGAGACTCTCTCCCGCTTTATGTAACCTGCGTGATGTTTCCACAGAGGCTGAAAGGACACTGGGGCAGGCAGCGTAATCAGGCGTCTAACCCACGAGTGCACACAGCTAAAACCAATTATTCAAATGAGCTTCCCAGCCAGGTTCCTCAGAAAAGGCCAGATGGCTAGATGTCTACGGAGGCAGTTCCCCATCTCTGTCCCCGCAAGCAGCTGAATAGCCTTTCAAAGTTAGAGTTGATAGTGAGTTGATTTTAATAACTGATTCTACAGTGAAGACAGGCCCCTGAGGAGACAGTAAGCCAGTTAGTGGCTGGGGAGTCCGGAGGAGCAAAACAATATGATAGAATCAAGAACTTTATCGTTCCCAGTCTTAGTTCCTAAACCGCTGCTGGAATAGTGTCAGTTCTCTATGTGCAATCCTTCCGGGGCTCCGCATTGACCATCAGAAGCAGCCTATCCTCTTTAGCCTGGTCTTCAAGGCGGACACAGCATCCAGGAAGCTCCTCCTCCTTCATCTCCCACTGTCCGCCTTGCCCTGTGCGCAAATGCTCACCCGGCACACACTTCGTCCTGAGCATCCCCAGGGATCTGAGGTGGGCTTGGCCACGTGCTTGCCCTCAAGGAGGAGGCGCTGGTGAGATGACTCCTGAGAGGAGAGTGGGAGTTAGTTGGGTGAAGAGATGAGCAACACATTCTCTACCAAAGGAATAATAATGTTAAATAACAACAGTGATGATAACAATGCAAACATTAATGGAATTATACAAGCTGTCGGACCCTATTCTAATAGTTGTTTTTTTTGTTGTTTTGTTTTTTTACATCTTTATTGGAGTATAAGTGCTTTACAATGGTGTGTTAGTTTCTGCTTTATAACAAAGTGAATCAGTTATACATATACATATATCCCCATATCTCCTCCCTCTTGCGTCTCCCTCCCTCCCACCCTCCCTATCCCACCCCTCTAGGTGGTCACAAAGCACCGAGCTGATCTCCCTGTGCTATGCGGCTGCTTCCCACTAGCTATCTACCTTACGTTCGGTAGTATATATATGTCCATGCCATTCTCTCACTTTGTCACAGCTTACCCTTCCCCCTCCCCATATCCTCAAGTCCATTCCCTAGTAGGCCTGTGTCTTTATTCCTGTCTTACCCCTAGGTTCTTCATGACATTTTTTTTTCTTAGATTCCATATATATGTGTTAGCATACGGTATTTGTCTTTCTCTTTCTGACTTACTTCTCTCTGTGTGACAGACTCTAGGTCCATCCACCTCATTACAAATAGCTCAATTTCGTTTCTTTTTATGGCTGAGTAATATTCCATTGTATATATGTGCCACATCTTCTTTATCCATTCATCCGATGATGGACACTTAGGTTGTTTCCATCTCCTGGCTATTGTAAATAGAGCTGTAATGAACATTTTGGTACATGACTCTTTTTGAATTATGGTTTTCTCAGGGTATATGCCCAGTAGTGGGATTGCTGGGTCGTATGGTCGTTCTATTTGTAGATTTTTAAGGAACCTCCATACTGTTCTCCATAGTGGCTGTACCAATTCACATTCCCACCAGCAGTGCAAGAGTGTTCCCTTTTCTCCACACCCTCTCCAGCATTTATTGCCTCTAGATTTTTTGATGATGGCCATTCTGACCGGTGTGAGATGATATCTCATTGTAGTCTAATAGTTTTTAATGTATTATTCCCACTGGACATGTAGGGGTGATAACTCATCATGCTCTTCCTCCCACTCTCAGCCTACTTCCACCAACATAGGAGGAGATACAGGGGTCAGAAAGATAGAGGTCAGAATATTAAATTTATTATTGAAAAAAGAATTTGCAAGGCATGGCTTATATCTGTGACCAAAATTGACCTCCTTATACGTCACCCCAAAGTTCAACTTCCCCACCAGCCACAAGCTGAGTGGGAAGGAAGCTGCCTCCCAGAAGGCACACCAAGTGGAGGAGAGGAGGACAGAACGGACCCTCCCTGCAGGGTCACAGATCCAAACAAGCTGTGCCAGGAGGGCCAGGCCCAACAGTTTCTGCTCCTTGTATCAGATTGACCCATCAGATAAGTTCCATCCCCTCCCTTGGGAAGAGGATGCAAGGGGATGGAGACGAAGAGCCATTTTCCTGATTCCTGGGGACTAAAAGTTCCCATTGGGATTGAAAGCAAAGGGAGGTTTCTCCCAACAGCCCCATGAAACTATGAAGTAGGTTCTTATATTATCCTGGGCCCTCCAGGGTCTTACCCAGGCAGTGTGGCTCTGGAGTCCACACTCACTCACAGTTCACATAGAGCTGTGAACTCACTTGCCCAAGGTCCCATGTGAGGGAGATCTAGGAGTCAAAACCAGCAAGCTGACTCGAAGCCCAAGTGCTCAGCCTCTGAGCCCTGCTGCCTGAACCCCGAGTGAACAGGAGCCCTGAGCCCACTACCAGGTGGTCTGGCGTGGCTAGTGCACACGGTCAGGGCTGCAGCCTATGGTGTAGGTTCACACACTGCACAAAGGCTAAGAGAGCAGATGGAGGCTGACGAGCCTTGCCACTTGGAGGTGTTGCACCAGCCCGCAGAAGGGTGTGCCTTTTTGTAACTAGCTCATAGGACATATAATGTGCAAGCCTTGCATGGTGTACAGGTTGGGGGACATGATGCAAGAAGCTTAAGGAATAAGTTGGGACTAGTTTGTGGAGGACCCTGAGTGTCATACCAAGATGAAACCATAAGACCAGCTAACACGTGTATAGCGCTTATGTCAAACAAGACGGTGTCCCCAGCATTTACACGGCTGATCTCATTTAATCTTTTTAACAACCCTCTGAGGTAGGCAGAATCCACATTTTGCAGATCAGGGCTGAGGCACAGAGAGGTTAAGCCACCAGCTAATCCATGGGCCCTCCAGGGTCTTACCCAGGCAGTGTGGCTCTGGAGTCCACACTCACAACCTAAGCCGCTTCTCAGGCTCAGACCAGGTGGGCAAGGGTCTCGCCAGCTCCCAGATCTGTGAAGACCTAAAGGACTTTTCTTTCCCTTATGCTTCCTCTGCCTCTTTTCATTAAAGGAATGGAAATAGCCTTCCTAGCCCCAAGGGCCAGTACTGCACACTCCTTTAGAAAACGTGCCCCCTTGGGCCTTTAAAATGGTTCTTTTTACTCTTTGTAAGTGTTCTTACAGAGAAAAAAATAATCCAGTAGTTCTGGAATGGACTTTCAACTCTATCCTTACATAGCTGTGTGACCTTGGCCTCAGTTTCCCCATCTTTGAAATGGAGAGATTGGGTTTTATGGAATCTTGGGTCCTTCTATTCGGTGACTGGCTCTCAAAATCGCTTTAAGCCTCAGGGTGGAAATATCCCCCAAGCCCGGGTGTTTGTTGCTGACCAGCAGGAGCCAGAAAGGAGGGGGCTGAATCTCGGAGCACACAATCTCCACGGGAAGGGAGAGGGTGCTCCAATGACAGTTCTCCTTGTCCACCAGGAATAAGCTCCAGGAGAAAGGGCCCCGGGAGTCTAGTGTTAGACATGACCCCTTCCCCAGGTGTGGTCTCATCACCCCCTTCCCCAATCCTACCACCTTGCCAGAAGGACCACCACTACAGGGTCAAGACCATGCCGATCCTTGGAGGTTGGAACCCTGAGTGCTCATGCTGGCTCTGCTATGAAACTTGGGCATGTCCAGGGCCTCCTCCCGTGGACTTGCAATTTGTGCACTGCACAAAGGCTCCTGGTCAGGGGGTCAAGGTGGGCTGCGACTCTGCTCCCGACCCCACGTCTGGCCAGAACAAGTGACATAATTTTGTACTTCACCCACCCAGAAGGGGCACCTGTTTCTAAATTGTCAGCCTGGAGCGGGGTGGGGGGGGCACCTTTTGTCAATTTGCATAAAGGTACCTTTTGTGCTAGGTCCTATTTGAGAGCCAGTTTCCCCATTTAAAAATTAAGGGTGTTGGGACTTCCCTGGTGGCGCAGTGGTTAAGAATCTGCCTGCCAATGCAGGGGACACGAGTTCGAGCCCTGGCCCTGGAAGATCCCACATGCCGCGGAGCAACTAAGCTCATGCGCCACAACTACTGAGCCTGTGTTCTAGAGCCTGAGAGCCACAACTACTGAAGCCCACCTGCCTAAAGCCCATGTTCCGCAACAGGAGAAGCCACCACAATGAGAAGCCCACACACCACAAAGAAGAGTAGCCCCCGCTCGCCACAGCTAGAAAAAGCCCACACGCAACAACGAAGACCCGACGCAGCCAAAAATAAATAAATTTATTTAAAAAAAAAATTAAGGGTGTTGCATCCACCCCTCACCTCACATGAGTTCCTCAGGCCCTGAGCTGACTCCCAGGGCTGCTAAGAGAGAATAGAGTGATGGTTAAGAACATAGGCTTTAGAGCTGCGCACACCAGGTTCAAGTCCTGCCTCTGTCCCTGGTCCTTGCTGAGCTAGGGGCAAATTACTTAACCTTTCTGTTTATTTCCATTTCTTCAGTTTAACTGCGAGTTGGCTGTGTACCTGACACTGGGCTAACACTGAAGACTGGATGGCAAATGAAATTGATTTAGTCTCTGCCCTCCCAGTGCTTTTAGGTCTTTGAGCAAAACATGAATTTGTCCAAGGTCATAAAACTACGCAGTGGTCAATCTGGGACTCAAACCCAAATCCTTCTGAATTGGAACCTATGTAATTATCCATCCTCCTTCTCTGCCTCCACAGCCTGGGTCACATCCTTGCTGCGATCATCTAAGAAGGAATGTGAGGGAAATGCTTTAAATATCTCGGTGGTGGTGACGGGGAGGTGATTGTTATAATTATCCCTCGTGTGTGTGTTTGAGACAAAGGACACTGCCCGCTCCCCTCTGTCTCCACCACAGCAGAGCCCAGCCCACCTGCTAAGCATTTTGCAGGAGCTGTTGATGACAGCTTGTCTGGCATCCTGACACCGGCCAATCAATAGAGCTGGAAGGTGCCTCAGGCCAAGGGCAATTGAATCCCAACCTCTTAGTGGCATTAAATAAAGCAATATTTATTTTGCTTTTGGTGCAAATATACTTAATCCAATGCAGCTCATTGATAATGCTGAAAAACTGCTGTGTTTGAGGGACGATTGCATGCGTGCCGCATACATCTCCCCTTGTCAACGCCACCCTTCCAGGAACACACAGCCCTGCCGTGCTCAGGACAAGACTGACCTGGAGGCACCAAACTGCCTTTTTCTCCACCCTTTAGAGGATATGAAAAGGAAATCACAAGGAGGGGAGTTAAAATCATTGCTCTCATTCCAGCTGCCATTATTGCAACAGGGATGAGGCACATCGCCCTTCACAAGATGGAGCTATTTATTTGCCATTTAAATAATGTTCTCTGGAACCATGTATCCCTGCCGTTGGGGAGAAGAGAAGGAGAGAAATACTGGAAGAGCAGACAGAGGAGTAGCCTAGCAACTCTTTCACAGATCACATAGCCTCCTTGATGGCTGGGGGGACCCCAAAGGGTCACTGGGTTCAGTAAGACCTGGGTTTGAATCCCAGCTCTATATTCTAGTAGCTATCAAGTGACCTTCTCAAAGTCATATCTCTCTTGGATTTTATTTGCTCGTTTATAAAATGGGGAGAAATACTACCTACCTCACTTGGCTATTGTGAGAGTGTCTAGCATGTAACAAGTGCTTAAATATTTTTCAAAATATGTCTTCAAGTAATTATCTAAACCTTGTTTACAAACCTTCAGGGGATTTGTTCATGCACTTGTGAATCTATTCAATAATCTATTTATTCAATAGATATATTGAACCTTCTCAGCACCTCAGCCTATAGTAGGGAAGTTGGAGTGGAGGTAGGCAAGAGGACACAGACATATTCCCTGACCTCATCGGGCTCACAGTTTGGAAGAAGAAAGAAAAGGTACTCAAGAGTATCTCCAACTCAAGAGGAAGAAGTTATATATAAACTTGACTTTCATAAATTTGGGTTTTCTAGAATGGTCCTAATGTCAAATATTCAATATTCTTGGTGCCATAGATAGCCCCACTCATGTCAGAACATGGGTCCTGATTTTGAGCTCATGCAGAAATTTTACCTTGAAAATAAATAGCAGAATAGTAGAGGACCAAGGAGACACAGGCCCAGAGCAGAGACCCCAGATTTCATACTAAGGGACCCTAAAGTGGCAACCATAGGGGTGAGAGCCGGGCATCTGGAGGTCATCTTGTCCATTCCCCTGTCTTTAGGCAGCTGAAACCACTGAAGAGTAAGAACCTGCACCAGCAGTGCCTTCCCAGTGCCTATAGCCCAGGGAAGGACACAGCACAAAACACAAGCATAACACTGTTAGAAATGCCTAGAATTTCCAAGCTTTCTACTTCCCTCACTTCGCACATACCATGAACTCTGCCTGGCATGCTCTCTCATGTCTTGACTTTGGCAAACTCCCATCTTCTCTTCAAAGCTCTGAGCAATGTGAGAGCTCCTAGAGGCAAGGACTGGGTCTGACGCAAATCTCAAATGTTGGAAAACGCGTGTAATTAATGTTAAGATATTGGTAACCCTTAACTATTTGGCATTTCTTTTAAAAACTGTATCAATCCTTTTTCTAGAATATTTTGTTCTCCTTGTATTTCAACTTCCCTTTATTCAAAACGTATGCTTCCTCCAAGTCCCTAACATTGGAGGTAAAGTCCAATTATTGATGCTTTTGAATCACTTAATGAGAGAGCTGGAAGAGTCCTCCATGAGTGAGGTATAACACCCTCGTTTTACAGAGAAGAGCATGGAGCCCAGGGGAGGGAGGTGACTTTCCCAAGATGATATAGATATTAGAGGTGAGACCTGTCCCCCAGCCCCTAGCCAGGGCTCCTGCAACTTTACTAAGATGTTTTCTTCAATAAATAGCACTCTTTCTACTGATAGACTGGTTGCCAATAGAAGCAGTCTTTAAAAATCATCTCAGAAAAACCCAGCACAGGTACTACTGATTTCAGAGTTCCGCAAATGCTTTAGCTTCTGAAGAGCTCCAGGATTCTTGGGGATTGGGTTGTCTTTGAATCACCAGCCATACTCTGCTTTCATCTGTAGGCTGGATCAAGGAGTGGATCTTTCAGGATCTCTCACCAATAACACTTTTCCTTCAGTTTCAAATCTCACTTTTTTGAATCAGAGAGGCTTCCTGAAAGCAGTGTGGCCAGGTGTGAAGACCATGGAGCCCAGGGCCAGGACAACTGGATTCCAGTCTGGACCCTGTGGAGTACAGGTTAGGCGACCTTGGAGGAATGGCTTACCTTACCCTCTCTGGCCCTCAATGCTCCCACTTGAAAAACGCAATCCACCTGTGTGGCTGGATGGTTGTGAGAACTGTATCTTATGAGATAGGAAAATGCTTGGGAAAGAATGAAATGTTCATTCAACAACTAAGTCTTTAATGTCTACTGTAGTCCAGGCTCTTTGTCAGGTACAGGAGTACAAACACAAATACGACATCATCCTTGCACTTGAGGAATTCATGGTCCAGTGGGGAAGACAGACTCAATAATTACTATATGTTGTGCTGTAGCCACTCCGATGTGGGAGCAGTGGATGCCATGGGAGCAGAGGAAAAGCACCCATCCCACATTTGCGGAGAGTAAGTCAGCAAGCCTTCCTGGAGTAGAAGATATTTAGGTTTAGACAATTTCAACGATACCACAGTCACCACCACTGCCACTGTCATCACTGGCTACCATTTATTCAATATTCATTCTGTCTGAGGATTCTGCTGGGCCATTTACAGACACTAGTTCATGTATGCAACCCAGAAGGTCGAGGATATTATCCTCATTTTACATATGATAAAACAGAAGCCCAGAGGGGTTTTAAAAGAAGAAATTTTGAAAAGGTCACAGAGCTGGTAAGAAGTACAGCCAAAACTTAAGCCTAACTGACTCCCAAAGCTTCTGGCCTTCCCAACGTAGCCTCATTGTTCTGTGTGACTCCGTGGGGAAAGACTGAGACTGATGGGTGAAGTCACGGGAAGACAAATTTCAGCTAAAGAGGAGGAAGACTTTCTTAACAGAGCTGTCCAAGAATGGGATAAGCTGCCTGGGGAGGTGGTGAGTACCAGGTCCTGGAGGCATCATGGAACAGCCTGGTGACTTGGCCAAGACTTTGTTGAGGACATTCTTGTTCGGAAGAGGGAGAGGTAGGTAAGCTAACCATCTCAAAGGATACAGTTTATGATTAAGTCCTGTCATCAACGACAATGTTTCCTTCCAAAGTTTTAGATGCTCAGTGCGGGCTGGAAGAGCTCTCTGGGAACAGCACCCAGACCAATGGTTTTGTCTCCTTGGTAACCATCCATCGGGAAGTGGGCAATATAGGGGCCTGCTGGAATTTTCTATAAATTAGCCCACAGAGCCATACGGTTAGGGATGCTCTCAGTTAAAGAAACAGGAACTGACTCCGCCACTTAAGCAAAAATGGAATTTATAGGAAGGGGCTTACAGAACGAAGCAGAAGCTGGAAGACCAGACTTGGAAAACAACTAATTAACAGAGTAGCTCTGGAGGGCAGAAAAATTGGCTGTTGGCAGGAATAATCTATCTCTCTTCCACGGTAGCACTGCCGTATGACCCAACTCCCAGCGTGGCATCACCTAGTCCAAATTTAAGTGCTGGACAGAAGTAGCTGTTGCCTGAGTCTTGGTCTACTGCCACTGCCCTGGATGCCAAGTCATTGGGCCCATCTCTCTTCTGGGGTAAGAGAAAAGGCACCGCCACCGTGTCATCATATTTTAATGATGGAAGAACGAACTCTCCCTAATGCTGCCCCATCTAATCACAGAGTTAGGTGCTAGGAATTCCCCAAAGAAAATGGGCAAATGCCTACTACATTAAGAGGAAACAGAGCATGGGTGTGAACTCAGATCTGCCTGATTTCCAGACTGGGGAGAAAGCCAGGAGGTCATCCCTGACCACTGCTGTCTGCTGCCCACTCCAGCCCCTGATGGACCACAGACCGATTAGTCTGTGCCACTTATATAGCATGTAGCACAAAACAATGATAAAGTACAAGGAGACAACAACATAACATTTTTGATCTGCTATTATGTGCCAGAACCTGTGCTAAATTAAGTTTGTCCTCACTTAATCCTCATAAACTGGTCCTGAATTATAAATGTACATAAGCCTGTGAGCAGATCTTCTTTCTCCTGTTAGACTGTGTTTCTTGTGAGCACGGAATGTCAGACTGCTTGTAAACCGATCCTGACATCGCCCCTTCTCTCAAGCAAGTTGTTTATAACCCTCTGTGCTTCAGTTTCCACATCTGCAAAATGGGAATAATAATAGTACCTCCCTCATAAGGTTGACATAGATAAAGTATTTCACACTTAGTAAAGTACTTAATTCTTGGGACAAAGTAATGTCTGCTGACTGTGACCCCTTGACTGTGGTGATGATGCTGTTGTGACCTGCATATGACTGTTTCTGTCCCCACTCTGCCATCAGTGAGAAGCCAACACCAGCACCCAATTCATCTAAGTATAGCAATGCGAAGACGAAACAGTGAACCTCCATGCCGGGCACTCGAGGCCCTTACATTTCCCCTCCCACTCCCTTTACAGCTCACCATCACCACCTCTTCACTACATACATACATAGTACTCTGATTCAGTCAGATCAAATTGTCCACCATTCCCCCAATAGCCTGGGTGGCTTCACAGTTCCTTTCTTTGCTTGCACTTTTCCTTCTGCCCCCGACACCTGGAAAAGTTCTATTCATTCAGCAAGACCCAACTCAAATGGTTTTTCCTCAGTGAAGCCTTTCCCTGTGTGTCCCCACGAAACATTCGTTATTCTCCCACAGGGTTCCCAGCCAGCTTACTTTAAGTGATGGGGGAAATTATTATTATTTACTCCCCAACAACAACCCAACCACCTTGAAGGAGGGGTCCTCAGTAGAATCCTCTATTTTTCTGAGTAAGATGAGCAGTGGGGATGTAAATGTAACAAGCTGAGAGGGAGTTGAGTTTTATTACTTAAGGAAATAGAGGGGGTGGGAAAATAAGTAGGGATGGGTAAAATAGTAAAATAAGATGGGATAGAAAAGAAAAGGGGGACAATTTGAGCAAAGAAGGGGGGGAAAATTTGGCAAAAAGTTCATCAGTTTTGAATCTGGTTAAAAATCTGTGAAGAGCAGAATTTTATCCTATAGGTGATGGAGAATCATAGATGAACCTTTTTTTTTTTTTTTGTGGTACGCGGGCCTCTCACCGCTGTGGCCTCTCCCGTTGCGGAGCACAGGCTCCGGATGCACAGGCCCAGCCGCTCCGCGTGCATGTGGGATCCTCCCGGACCGGGGCACGAACCCGTGTCCCCCGCATCGGCAGGTGGACTCTCAACCACTGCGCCACCAGGGAAGCCCCCATAGCTGAATCTTGATCAAGAAGGCAAGATTGTCAGATCTGTGTGGGAGACGTTCTGGGGACAGGAAGAGGATGGATGCGGTGATTTGAGTTGTGTGCAAGAACAGGGTTTCTGAAGTTGCCCCTCAGCCTGGGCTGGCCTGGAGAAAGCCTACAGTGTGCAAAGGCCCAGCAGAGGGAAGCGTGGGCCCAGAGACCTGGGGGTGGTGCATCTTTCCAAGGACAAGCAAGGCTTTGAGTCGATCTGGAGGTAAAAAGGGAAGGAAGAGGGATAGGAGGAGACCAGAGGTCACGGTCCCACTTGCCCTGGTGAAGTAATTAATGTGCCCATGGGAAATTGTGGAGAAGGTGGGAAGTGTAGCCTTCACTGAGCAGGTGACCTGTGAGCAAAAACTGGCACTAAGTGAGAACGAATCACTCAGCTACCTGGAGGAAGAGGCTTCCAGGCAGAGGGGACAGCCTGTACGAGAGCCCCTGGGCTGGAAGCACTCAGTTTGTCAGAGGAACAGTAAGAGGCCAGAACCTGGCACAGAAGAAGCAGGAGTGACCGTGTTAGGAGCTGAATTCAGAGAAGATAACGGGTGGACCACATGGGCACTTGTAGCTGGTGGTAAGGACTTTGGTTCTTACTCTGCATCTAGCAGAGAACCATTTGAGCAGAGAAGGGACACCATCAGACTTATGTTTTAATAGGATCACCCTGGGTGTTGTGTGGAAAAGGAGGAGGGTATGTAGGGTGAGAGGTGGGGTAGGATGATGCAAGGGTGGAAACAAGACCAGGTAAGAGATTATTACAATACTCCGGACCTTGGTCCAAGCTCAAGGTGATAGCAGTGGAGGTGATAAAAAGTGCTGGGTTCTGAGTATATTTTGAAGGTAGTCACAATGGATCGGCTGTGGGTGTGAGACAGAGAGGAACAGTGGGGAAAGCGATGGTTTCGGTCTGAGCCTTCCTTCTGGCCCTGTATTGGAGACGCGCATGCGTCTGTGGTCTCAGGGCATGGACACAGAAGTGAGACTGCTCCGCAGAAATATGTTTGAACCTCTCCGTGACTCAGTTTCTTCTTCCGTAAAGGAGGAATTATATAATAGTGACCTCATCGCGTTGTTGAAAGTGACTGAATTAACACGTGTTAAATGCTCAGCACTGTCTCTGGCAAAAAACAAACAAACACGTGCTAGGTAAGTGACATAATGACTGCTCCTGTACTGACTCTGACTTTGGGTACTGCCTAGGTGCTCTCTGATGGGGTTCGACCTGAACCGTCACTGGCTGGATCCCTCTCCATGGGCCCACCCCACCCTGCATGGGGTGAAACAGCTCATCATTCAGATGTACAACGACCCAGTGAGTAACTGAACCCCCTCAGCAGCTGCTGGTCTTATGGCTTGATCTGGGAAAGGGCAGTGTTGTACTGGGAAAGCCCACTAGGGCCTGCAAAGTACGAATTCAGGGTCAAAACCCGGGAGGGACTAGGCCTGCTGGTCTCTTCTCTGACTTGGACAAGTGCCTCCCCACCCCTCATGAATACTGGCTTCAGTTGTGGAGATCTCGTGGGGTGGAGGAAATATACCAGAGCACATTTATCAGGGCTCTTGGGTTACAAGCGAAAGAAATACAACTTGAACCAGTTTACACAGAATAGAGAAGTTTTAGAAGAGTCCCAGAGCCTCATATACAGTTGAAGACTGTAGCCTGGCCTCCTGCATCTCTAGGGAGCTTGTGTCAACTGTCACATCCAGTGGTTCCCCCACTAGAGAGTGACTCAGTCTCATATTCTAGTTCCAGTCCCAAGAGGGAATGGAGCTCCTCTGGGCAGGAACTGGAGGACACGGCCACCTCTGGGCAGGGCAACTGTGGCCCAAGAGGCAAGGATATGTAAGGACAGGACAGCCTCGCTGGAATCATGTAGTTGACCTTGGGGTGTGTGACGGTAGTGATGAATCTGTTCCTAGAGAAGAGGGCCTGCTATTCCAGAAAGAAGGGGAATGGGGATGTCCACACTGAGTTTGCTCACAGGGACATGACTTTGTGGGAAACAGGAGAAGACATTGGGATTTCATAGCTTAGAGAAGAAAGGAGGCCGACCACCATCATTCTGTCTGAAGAGTTGTGAAGGAGGATAGTCAGACATCTTCCAGGTGGAGGCCAAAGCAAGAGGTAAGGTCGATAGAGAAATAAAACTTCTTAACCATTAGAGCTGCCTGAGGACGGAGTGGGTGTGTGACCTGTGAACTTGGCCTTACTAAAAGTGTTCAACTTGAAGCTAAATGACACTGTCGAAAATAGTGCATGGAGGAGACTCAATTGTTTGGAAGACATTATAGTGAGACTACGTCTGAGTGAGTCTCTTCCAACGTTGATGATTGTGATTTATGACCCCTTGACTGCCATCAGGTGACAGACAGTGATTGCTAAGACAGCAAAGGTCCCGAAGTTGGGGTATTTCAGTGATGTACCCGTGTACCTCATTCTACTCACTCTCTTTGAAGATACCAACAAGAATATCCTAAATTAAAGAGCAGTATGTATTGACCAGGCAGAATTGTGTACATCAAAACGCAGGTATATATTAGAGCAAAGGATTAATGAAAAAGTAAGTAAGTCCTTAGGTGCAAAGTAGTTAACTCAACTGCCACTTTTATCTTCCTCTGTGATCTTTGCTTCCCTAGGTCTTTTCATAACCCACTTGCTGTCAGGGCTTACGTAGCCATAGCTTTAGTATATCTGCTTCCTTCTGCAATTCATCCCTCCTTGTCTACAGAAGAAGGTGTTAGCTATACTCTCCAAACCCTGTTATTACGCTGAACTTTTGATCCATCCTGACCACCTTTCCTGGCAGAGAAATGCTGTTTCTGAATTGTTCAGGAGGTGTCTGTTGTCAGCTGGGTTCTGTCCCCCAGACCTCGGTGTTAACTGTAGTTTCCCTGATAGAATCATGACACCTCCTTCTTCTGCCACCTTCTTATTAAAAGAGGACAGCCCCTACCTTTTTTCTGATCTGGCTGATAATAGCTATTTAATAACTCTTTGTTGAGTTGCGTTGGATTGAACATGGCAAATTGTGTTATGCCCACTGTAATATGGTTTATAGATACTAAAGAGCTATTCACAGAGGGGACAACGAGGCATGATCAAAGAAAAGACACGAGGCAGGAGAAGTGACAGAGTGGGGGGCCTCAGAAAAAAGTGGTGTTTTAGGTGAATCCCCGAGGAGAGAACTGGGGGAGGAACAGAAGGGAGGGCGTCAAGTTTGCTAAAGAGAAGAGGCATCAGCCTGCCGTTGCCATCATCAATCTGAAGTGATTGATTTGCTCCCAGGCAACTGGGCACTCGATCCTGTTACAGAATACAGATCAGGCAAGGCCGAGCTTCAGAGGTATTAGGATATCCTTTGTGCTATGACTAGATGGATCATCACCTGGTTGGACCTTAGTAAACACACTTGGATGCTGAGGGAGGTGTGGGAGCTGCCTTCTTCCTGAAAGTCCACTCCTTTACGCCCCAAGCAAGGATGTAGAACACTAACATCAGAGCCAAGCTGACCTGGACCAGGACCCTGGATCCCTCCATCTCTTCCTCTCTTCCCCGCCCCCCTGCCCAGAATCTTACTCCATTCTTTCCTTCCTTTTTCCACAAATATTTATCAAGTAGTTTCTAACTACCAGGCATTGTAGTCGTAATAGTGAACAAAACCCTAACTCTTACAATCCAGTGGGAGAATAAGCATTAAATAAGTAAATACTGGTAAATATAGATTTACAAATTGCGTCAAGGGTTACCAAAAGAACGTACAAAGTGTGATCAGTAGAAAGGACGGTTGAAAGTTTCGGCTTGCCCAGGGCAGTTCTGGTTTATACCCATTGTCCTGGAGTATTTATTAATGGTACGTACTTCCACTCTTAAAAGCATCCCTGTTTGGATGACAGATTACACTATCTCTCTACCTAAAAACTATGTGAGGGACTTCCCTGGTGGTCCAGTGGGTAAGACTCCGTTCTCCCAATGCAGGGGGCTTGGGTTCGATCCCTGGTCAGGGAACTAGATCCCACATGCATGCCACAACCAAGAGTTCTCATGCTGAAACTAAGAAGCCTTCATGCTGCAACTAAGAGTTTGCATGCCACAACTAAAGATCCCACAGGCGCAACGAAGGTCCCATGTGCCGCAACTAAGACCTGGTGCAGCCAAAATAAATAAATATATATATTTTTTAAAGGAAGAAACATCAGAGGTGTTTAAAAAAAAGCTATGTGAAAGCACCTAACACAATACCGGGTGTGTACCAGATCCTCAACAAACATTATTTGTATCCCATTCAAATTCACATTTGACTTCGAGAGTCAATGTGCCCAGCTGTAAACACCGCAGTGCCCCAGGCATCTGCCCTAATAGCGTTAAATGTGTTTCTACCCTGGATCTTCACCATCACAGACATCATCAGAATCGCTCAACCCCAGAGCTATCTTAACTGCCAGGACAGCTTCTGACCTTGTTTCTAAATGCTCACAGCCTCACACCTTCCATCCTGGTGGCCTTCTGCTCACAGGATCAGCAGGCAGAGAATCAGAAAGACCCTTGCTGATGGGCAGGGTCTATATCTGTGAGCATTGGTGTGTGTGTGTGTGTGTGTGTGTGTGTGCGCGCGCGTGCATGCTTGCATCCCCAGGGGGATCCAAGGAAGTTTTTTTCAAGGAATTTGGACTGGACCTTTAGGAATGGGAAACATTTTATCAGGTGGCTATGGGTTAGGGACGAGGGAGGTGACAGGGAAAGGGGAGAGGGCTTTCCAGGGCAAGCTGAGCCACAGAATGGAGGTGGGAGAGCTCAGCTGCTGGGGTGGGTATGCAGCATATACAACAGGGCAGCTGTGAGGAAGCTCACGGGCAAGGAATGTGGCTTCTTCCTGTGGTCCAATGCTCTCTTCTCATTTAAATCAAAGTCTTAGGCCCTTTTTTAATCTGATTTTTAATTGAAGTATAATAACTGTAAAAACAATTAAGGCAGTGGAACAAAGTGCTTCTTGTCGGGAATACTGTAGCGCACAAGCTCTCTCAATCTTGAGAATCAGTACCATCGCTGAAGAGCCATCAAAACCGCTTGAGCGAGGGAGAGAGATGGATGAGTAAATAGTACTTCAGTCCATTCAGGCCCCCAATCTAGAAACCCTAGAGACATCCTAAAATTTAAATCCACCTGAGGCTCTCTCCCCTGCTTAAAACCTTCCAGTGACTCCCCATTATTTGTGGGATAAAGGCCAACGTCCCTGACATGCTATTCAAGGACGTGTCCTATGTGTATCCAGGGCGGAGCGCAGAACACGGCACCAGAGAGAATATGATGTTGAATGATAGATGCTTTAGAAAGTGACTAGGTCTGCAACGTGGAGACTAAGCGGAAGAAGAGTGCCCGATAGGCACTGATGGCAGGGGTGCACGTGAGAGACGATGAGACGCGAACTTGAGCGTGGCCAGGGCTGCTGCCAAGAAGGATGCCCAGGAACGGACATGGGAGGTGAATGCGTCCCCTCCTGCCCTCTCCTCGGCCCCCTGAGTCCCTCAGAGCCCAGGGCTGCTTTGTTGAGAAGTCTGTATGCTCTGGGGTGATTCCCTGTCTTTTCCTAGAGGAGAAAGGCCTGTGTTGCTATAACAACTTGGCTGCAGCTCTTTTAGACAGATCCGTTTCCTTAAATCATTTAAGGAAAATTAGCTGCCATAACAACACGGAGCAGTTTTTCAAACAGAGCAACACAGGGCTGGGTTTTTTTCCCTGCTTGCCTCCTGTAATCCTCAAGATAAGCTGCTCTCTTTCTGTCAGATAAATAAATAAATTATCACACGTTTACGCGCAAACAGAGCGGTCCGGCGACACGGTTGGATAACACGTGCAGGACAAACACTCATTCACACACACACAACATAGAAATATGCAGAAAATGCACATGTTCACATACATAAATCAGAAAATGTTTTTATGTAAACATGGTAAATAAGAGATAGACAAGTATATGGTTATACACAGTCACACAAAGGAGAGGTACACAAATGTACAGACAGCACAGTTTCACAATCCGTTAAAAAAGAAGGAAATGGCCCATGAGGTCTGTTCTTAGGGTGAACAGAGGTTTCTCTGGTCACCAGACCAGAAGGCTCTGAGATGGTGACTCTCGCTAGAATCCACAGGCCACCTGCAGGTTAGTACCTGACAGTCTGGCGGGAGAACCCTGCTGGTGGAAGGGTAAGTTCACCTGGGCAAGGACGGGCGTACCGGGGAGAAGGTTGGAGGTGTCCCATCTGCATCCCATACACACACTTAGGAGGAAACCAGGAGAGCAAGAGGCACAGCCACGGCATCCGGGGTGGGATAATTCTTTGCCCCCATGGCAGGATGTTTATCTGTCCCTAGGAGCAGGCTGTGCCACCCCAGGTGAAAACCACATCCCCGGGGCATTTGCAAACTATCTCACCAAGGCCTCAGGAACTTTGGAATCTGGACAATGGGTCCCCAGATTTCTGTTTCATCCCCACATCTATGACTTTATTATCCCAGAGGTCCCCTGCAGGGAGAAGCTAGAACTGTGTGGGCTGATCTTTGCGGCAGCAAGAGGGCCTTGCGGGGAATGTAACTCCCCCATCAGAGTGGCTGAACCATGGATTTGCTTGGTGCTCTTAGGCAAGTCTCTTCCCCTCTCTGAGCCTTCATTTCCCCCCATCTATACACTGTAGGGGTTGAAGGATGATCTCCACAGGGCCCTTCTGGCTCCAAGTCTGTGTCATCTTGGAGTTGTTTCTTGGTTTTGTACGCTCCACTGGTGTGCAGGATTTCATGCCAAGGCACAAAAATCCTGGGTGCTGCAGGGAAGCACAGGAAGCATTCCCGGAGTGAATGCCTGTGAAGGTGCCCAGCACATGGTAGAAGCTCCATAAATGTCAGTTTCCTGAGCCTCGGTGTGCCCATCTGTTAAAGGGAAGAACAGTCCCTGACCTGCTTAGCTCGCAAGTTGGAGAGAGACACCCCATTATATGAACATGAAGCATTTTGTAAAGGTGAGGAAGGATTATTGCCGTGGGGCAGCATGGAGAGGAATTCCCTGCGGAAATGTCCAGACTGCCCCGGCTGCTAAAGGTTTCAAGAGGAGTAGAAGCAATGCACTCACACCACTACCCTAGGTCACACACGTGGGTCTACTCCAATGCTTTCTTCCACTCCTAGCAGCATGGCCCAGGAAATCAGTAAATAGCCAACAGGGGAAAGGTTGAATATGGAAGTAAAGGCTGGAAGTAAATGTGATATTGTACAGGGGGCTCTGAGTTCATGCAATTTTTACAGATTTTCCTACAACAGTTTGAGATGGTTTATGAAACTTTAAAGAATTTTAAGAGAAATCGTTACTTTTCTAAAGGGTAACTTCCCCCTATCATAAAAGGTGTCGTTTTTCTACCTCTCTAGATTATAGCTTTGACTGTGGCAGCGAGCAGGGTGGATAGATGGAGCTCTCATGTCAGAGCAATATTCCTGTCAAGCTGGTTGTTTCCTCCAATTTCTCTAACACCTTTTCATGAAAGATTCTGGATGCCTCTCACCAACTAACTAGATACATATTGTTTCAACTGCATGGGGACCAGCAAAGCTTCTAGAAGTTTCCCTCTGAGTCAGGTCAGTTAAGATCTCTGTGTCCTATTTTCCCTATCTGTAAATGGGGATCAACAACGCCCATCTCATGAGACTTCTCTCAGGATAAGATAATATGTACATAAATAACACTCAGTAGTAGGTATATTAAAAATGGAGCTATTGAGATTTTATGCATTTCGTCATTACAGCACTTACCTCACTGTCCCCAACCCCACCTCCAGCTCCTATAGCCCACCACAGACTGTGATCCCACCAAGGCCCTGAACTTCACCTTGGTCACTTCTGTATCCCTAACACCCAACGCAGGGAGGGCACAGGCCTGCCGTGAATGCGTGTTGGGAGAGAGAGGAGAGACAGGCGGGTAAGAAGAAATCCGCTCACCAGAGCCTGGAATGCGCGTCTGCACAGTGTCCTGAAGAACGTGTGGGAATCTGATGAATACAGAGGCGCGGACGTACACACGCTACCAAACGCGAGGCAGACAGCTAGCCGGAAGCAGCCGCAGGGCACAGGGAGATCAGCTCGGGGCTTTGTGACCGCCTGCAGGGGTGGGATAGGGAGCGGGGGAGGGAGGGAGACGCAAGAGGGAGGAGATATGGGAACATATGTATAACTGATTCACTTTGTTATAAAGCAGAAACTAACACACCATTGTAAAGCAATTATACCCCAATAAAGATGTTAAAAAAAAAAAGAGAGAGAAGGAAAAGTATTCAAGTCAGGAGACACGCTTAGCCACTCTCAAAATCCCCCTTCTTCAGAACCCACCTCCAGCCCTACCGCTTCTAAGATTTCCCTGAACACTTTGGCCCAAAGTCTATTGATAGACTTTGCTTCTGTCTCCTGGTGGTTTATCCCATCAACATTTATAGAGTGTATTCCATGGGCTTGGCGCCATAGAAGCATCTCCTCTGACTATAGGTTCCATTTTCTCAGCTAAATTGCAAACCCCTCCAGTGCAAAGGGTCTGCCTTCCCCTCTCTGCTGCCCTGGGCAGGGCTGGCTACTAGCTGGCGGCTCAATGAGGGCCTCTTGAGCATTGATTGAAATGCAGTTCTCAGGAAGGGTAGTTGTTTGGATGTCTATAGGCAGCCCGCAGAGCTGGGCACACCTCCCGGTTAAAGCGCACATCATGCTGTGTTTTAGTGATAGTTTCCCTGCCTCCTTTACGCTGAGCTTCTCAAGGGTAGAAGCTCCATCTTTTCCAGTGTGCATCTCCATCACCTGGCAGGGTCCCACGCTTGGTAGGTCCTCAAGGATGGTTTGGGGAAATCTTGGCAGCTTCCTCATCTGACCCATTGCCCCTTATCAATATAGCACAGGAACATCCCAGAGATATCGACCTCCGCAACTTTCTCACCATGCTGCATTTCCATGGACTCATCTTCATACCTTCATTTGCCCCTGCTAATCCCTTGTCGTAGAATGCTCTCACGTATGGAATCTTCTCAAGCTTACAAATTTGAAAATTCCAGAATGTTAGAATCCAGCCATGAGGATCTCCGTCATGAATCTGAAAATTCTAAAATTCTTCTCCTCACCCCTCTCTGCTGCCCGTATCTGCTTCACTTACCCTGGTTTCTAGGTTAGACCAAGCGTGCTTCCCCATTTTTCCTATCCCATGAGCACCCAATTATCCAGGCCACAGTGAGTTAAAAAGAGGTCTCTGTGGACAGCTTGAGAATAATCTGGGAGTAACCTCTTTACACTTACCCAAACACTCCAGTTTAACTCCAGGTCATCTCTTCCAGGAACTTTTCCAATTCACCTACCGCACCCATTTCTCACCCCTCCAGCAAACTCCTCCCCTTCTCCCTTCCAGGCCCCTGGACCGAGAGCATTGGGATCTGCACACAGCCTGCCACCGCATTAGAGGCTCAGCTGAGCTGGCCTGTGACAGATACAGGTTACATTTTAGGGTGTTTTGTGTTCAATGTGTGTGGAACTTTTCCAAGAGTTATTTTTGGCTGTTACTGTTGGGAGACTCTTGAGCCAAGGATGAATTCATGCTGGTACATCAAATAGCATATTGCATTTCAGAAATTGGCCTTAGCCACGGGAAATCAAGTAAGTCAGATGCCTAATTCGTCCACCATTCACCGTGCTGGAGAGAGCTGAATTCTGATGAAAGGGACCAGACTAAGCACTGTGTCCGGCAAGAATTGAACTGTCTAACCTTTCATCCAGAAATTGCCCCATCCTCCTGAAGTACTAATGCCCACCTCCCAAGCCTTGTACCGGCCCCAGGTGTCTGGCTGTGAGAAGTCCTATCAGCCTGGACACAACTTGGCCTTCCGTCCAATGAGCTTTGATGCTCTCCCACTCAGCAAGCCATTCCAGGCTCCTATTTCTTGCTTTTACTACAAAGCTAGTAAAGTGTATACATAAAAGAGTAACTTCCCTATAGCCTTCAAAAGGGAAAAATCATTCATTTATCCATTCAACACACATTTTCTGAGCCCAAGCCCTGTATACCGGAGTACAAAGGCAAATAAGAAACAGTCCTTCCCCTCAAGGAGCCAATGATCCAGAATAGAGCAGTGGATTTCAAACTGCTTTTAGAAAAATTGCAAGAGGTCTGAGGACCCCCTCGCATGGGGCTCCTCTCCATTTTAACCAGAAAGGTATAATTTTGTGGCTAAGAGCTCAGGCTCAGGCCCAGGCTTTGCTACTTTGGGCAGGTCTCTGAACCTTTTTAAGCCTCAGTTTTCCTTGTTTGTAAGAAGCTGTTGTGAGGATTAACTGAAGTGATCCATGTGCCTTGCTTCAGGCACTGTACAGTCATGTGCCAGGCACACTTATCCTCAAAAGATTTTAACTATTATTAGTATAAAATATGTGTTTGAATAAAGGATTCCAAGGCCATAGAAAGTCTGCAAGCCCCTGGTCTAGCGTTCCAGACTCAGTAAACCCATGATGGCACGACAGGGTGGGAAGTGTTATGATAGACAAGGGATCTGGGTACCATGTGGGAGAAGCAGGTCATCCCAACTGGACTTGGTCAGACAAGTCAGACAAGTCAGACAAGACTTGCGAGAGAACGTGACCTCCGAGATGAGCCTTGAAGGAAGAATAGGAGTTGTTTAGACAAAGACCACAGGAAGTATTACAGGCAGAGGGAACAGTGTGTGTGAAGACATATGTACTAGACTGGTGAATATACTCAGGGAATTCCAGGGAGTTTGGTATGTGGGGATGGGAGGAACTCAGGGCAAGGGACTGGAAGTAAGATTGGGTGCTAGGCAGCGGCCAGTCATAAAGAGCCCTGTTGGCTACCCCAGGGAGTTTGGACTTGATCCTGAAGCCGTGGGAGCTTTCCTTCATGGAGCAGGGAAGACATGAAATTTAAAAGAGAAAAACAATGTTATTATGACTTTCTGGGGTTTAAAATATGTTGGTGTGTTTGTAGCTTTAGCCAGCAATTGCGGTACTAGAAACCTAGGCTAAAATAATCTGAAGTGTGAGTAAGGATTTATACAAAAAAAAGAAAAAATACCACAGAATCATTGTTTATAAACAGTAAAAAAAACCAAGAAAAATTGAAATGCCTAATAGTGGGAAACTGATTAAGTATATCACAATATATTCATGTAATGGATGTTATAATATTGTGAAAACGTCTATGCTGCGATTTTAAGTGAAAAAAAGATAAGACAAAGTTGCATATGTATTATATGTTAAGACATATATAACAACCAGGTTTCAAAATGTACACAAAAAGAATGGAGGTAAACTAGATGTTAACAGTGGTATTTCTGGGTAATAGGGTTGTTTTCTTCTCCCCCCTTTTTTATGTTTCCCAACAGTTTTCCATAAATATATGGTAACTTTAAAATTGGAAAGAAGTTATGGAAGGAGGAGGGGACCTGACTACCCATATATGAGGAGGGAATTTATTTTATTTTATAAAACAGAACCAAACTCATCAGAGTCAAGTGCTTGGTTCTGGGCCAGTCCCTAGGATAAGAGCCTCATGAAGCCAGGTCAGCCCACCTTACAGAGGGAAACTGGAAGCAATCGGTATCATTTGTGCATCTGTCCCTCTAAGTAGCCATCCTTTTATCTATCTTTCCATCCAACCATCCAGCCATTGTACCTCTACTCTGTTCAAAATGCCTGTCCCAGGGCTTCCCTGGTGGCGCAGTTGTTGGGAGTCCGCCTGCCGATGCAGGGGACGCGGGTTCGTGCCCCGGTCCGGGACGATCCCACATGCCGCGGAGCGGCTGGGCCCGTGGGCCATGGCCGCTGAGCCTGCGCGTCTGGACCCTGTGCTCCACAGTGGGAGAGGCCACAACAGTGAGAAGCCCGCGTACCGCCAAAAACAAACAAACAAACAAAAAAACAAAACAAAACCAAAATGCCTGTCCCAGAGGTACCTATATTCAGGCTCCTAACATCCTAGGAAGTCTGTTAACTCCTCTGCACCCTCTTTGTGAGCATTACAAAGACTTCTCATCTCCCCTTCCCCGGAGCAAATCTCAGATTGTGCCCTTTTTCCCTACTTTGGCCCTTTGCTCGTCTGCTAAGTCTTTGGCTTTCAAATACTGTCCTGTCAGCCAGGACCAGAGGCAGACCCTTTACTCTCAGGGAGGAAGAGCAAGAGCTCTGCAGTCAAAAATTGCCTCCAGCTTCCAATTCTGCCTCTTCCTGTCACTTCACTTCTCTGAGCCTCTGTGGCTTTATCTGTGAAATGGGGTAGTAGCATCTCCTCACAGCGGTGTTGTGAGAATTAAAGAAGATCCTGCATAGAAAGCATTTCGCACTCAGCGTGGTATTTCCTAAGGCTGGTACATTGTAAGCACTCAATTAATGTTAGCATTTATTCTTACTATAAGCTCAAATCCAGTAATATACAGTAACTGATATTTCAATGTTAATTTCACAAAGCCATCTTCAGAACATTGTCACTATCTTTAAACTGTAGCATTAAAAAAACAGCTATAGTTCTGGTTATCGCAAGAGCATTGCAAGAAGTTCTTAAAAGATAGACTGGGAGCAGGTGTAGGCTTTATCTCAGCTTCTCTGACCACTCCCCAACCTCCGTCTGTGACTCAAGCTTTCTTCAGCTGAGCTAATAACCCTTAATTGGATGACAGTCAACTCAGTTCCAGGCATGGAGCCTTTCTCTCTTATGGCTTCCTATATTTGTCTGTTCTGATCCATTCTGTGTGGATTTTACGGTTTAACCTCTGGTGGGCAAGTGGATTTCCATCATTCCTAGGTTTTGGGTATATGTGCATGTGTGTTGGGGCAACCTGCTATAATCCCTAAGGGCTGACGCCAGCAAAGATGGTTCTAAAGTGAATACCATTGACTGTGATCCTCCAGACCCCTTGGGGTGATTCCAGACCCCACAGGTGGCATGGGGTGGGATGCACTAGCAGAGGCTCTGGAGGAGGGCTAGCTGGAAGGCGGAGTTTGTACGCTGGTTGGCAGCTAAGGCCATTTGTCAGAAATGGCCTCTCACTGGCTATACCTAGAGGGCATGTCAAGGCCAAAGCTTATCTTTGGCACCACCAGTGCACACTCAGCCATCGAAAGAGTTGACTTACTCAGGCTCCCTCTTACAAGAGGACAATTTCTTTCCTGTTAGAGTTTAGCTCTAGGCTGTGACCTTGCAAACTCTTCCAGTTGCTAAAGCGTGTTCTTTAATAGACATTTCTGTTACGTGACAGGACGTTCTTGTGCAGATGGGGCAAATGAAAGCGGCTGCTTAGGATCCTAGGCGGGTGGTGGGCTGAGGAAGGGGGAAGGCGCTGATATTTATTGAGCATCTATTAAGTGCTAGGCATTGTCTCATCGAACCCATCTAACAGCCTTATGAACTGGGCGTCATTATCCCCATTTCTTAGCTGAGGAAACTAAGGCTCAGTGTGAAGGGCACCCCCGCCCTCACCCCACCGTAATCTCTCCCGGTGCTCACATCTATCACTCCACAGCAAGCTGATTGCCTTACGTGCTCGTTTTTCTCTACTCAACTGTGAATTCCTTGAGGGATAAAACTATGTCTCTGTCACCTCTGCATTCTCTTGCCCAGAGCATAATGCCTAACACATCAGTAAAATGTCAGTTAAAGGAAGGAGCAAATGAAAAGCATTAGAACCTGCAAGGTCACACAGCTGATGGGAGCAGAGCTGAAGTGGAGTCAGAGCTGCCGGATCCCAAAGCCCCTTTCCTGGTGCAGGTAAGGTGAGCAGGCTCCGCAGGGGCCGAGCAGCCAGCAGGACCTCAACAGTTCTCAGGAGTCTCCTCTTTTATCTCTAAAAGACATGTAAATGGCCAACCTAGAAAAGAGGGATTCTGTTGATTTGGCTTCTTGAGTATGATGACACCTCTGTATAGCAAATGTTCAGAATGACCCCCATAGTCTTTATGTTCAATTGACATTATAAGTGGATATACCAGCTTTATTCCGTTACTTTGGGTACCCTGCCCATCCCCCCAGCACTGTAAGGAACACTTGGAATGAAATCCTGGATTGAACGCGCCAGGCAAGTCGGGAGGTAGATGGAGTCTTGAGTGGGGTCAGCTGACACCAAGTCAGTCGAGAGGTTAGCACGTCAGGATGCCTCCTCTTTATTCACAGACCGGGGCGCCACCTGAGAACGCATACATCCCCAACTTCTCCTGACCTGGGTACTTTTGACCTTGAATTAGTAACTTAATTCTGGCCTTCTGGGGTCTCACAGCTCACTTAGTAGAGCCAGAGAACTTCAGAGCTGGAAAAACTGAAGAGGTGCCCCAAACTAACCTTTCATAGAAAGAGAACATAGAGCATATGAGCCCAGGGCAGGGAGCTGGCCTGCCCGAGGCCACAGGGTAGGACTGTAGAGCTGGGGCTCACACTCAGGCCCCCACCACCTCCGTAGGGTGGGAGCACATCACTTAGGCCCTGGGGATGAATCACTAGCACATGGGTCCTGTTATAATTTTTTTTTTTTTTTTTTTTTTGCGGTCCACGGGCCTCTCACGGTTGCGGTCTCTCCCGTTGCGGAGCACAGGCTCCGGACGCGCAGGCTCAGCGGCCATGGCTCACGGGCCCAGCCGCTCCGCGGCATGTGGGATCCTCCCGGACCGGGGCACAAACCCGTGTCCCCTGCATCAGCAGGCGGACTCTCAACCACTGCGCCACCAGGGAAGCCCTGTTATAATTATTTTTGCTAATTGATCACAAAGCTGTATAGTTTTCAGAGCACTTTCACATATAAGCATCCATTTGACCCTCACTGCCATGTTGTGAGATAGGGATTATTGTTTTGTTTCACTTTGCAGGTAGGGAAACTAAGCCCTAAAAGTTACTAAGACACTTTCCCAAGAAACAGAGTCAAGGTTCAATCTTTGTTCTTCTGACTGCAGGTATCCCCCAGTCCAGCCCAGGGCGGAGCACACAGACGGATGAGTCAAAAGAAGGGAGGGGGCTTCCCTGGTGGTGCAGTGGTTGAGAGTCCGCCTGCCGATGCAGGGGACACAGGATCGTGCCCCGGTTCCGGAAGATCCCACATGCCGCGGAGCGGCTGGGCCCGTGAGCCATGGCCGCTGAGCCTGCGCGTCCGGAGCCTGTGGTCTGCAATGGGAGAGGCCACAACAGTGAGAGGCCCGCGTACCACAAAAAAAAAAAAAAAAATGGGAGGACCGAGAGGAACAGGACAGCACTGTTTCCTTTCCCTCTTTTTCCCCTTTAACAAAGCCCCCCAATTCAGTGTCCCTTCCTAGACCACCAAGACTTTCCCAAATGCCTCCAAGGGGATTAAGGGTGGGGCAGAATAAGGTGTGAGAGAGGCAATAGGAATTCAGGGTCCAAGCCATCGTCAAGGGCAACTCAAGGCTAAAAGAGCAGAAGTGGCAGACTCCAGGACAGAACAAGTCAAATCCTGAGGAACAAGGTGCCAGACAATGGGTTGGGTGGGTAGGGGCAGAGAAAGGGTAGAGAGAGTCTCCACGGGCATACGGTGGGAGAGATGCCAGTAAAGACAAGAGACGTCACATGAGCAAAGGTGCTTAGGAAGAGGACAGGAGGAAGGAGGTGGGTCTGACTAGTGTACAGTGTCCCTTTGGGGGAAGGAATGGCTTTTAAAAAAAAGTGAATATATTCTAAAGGGCCTCAGAACACAGGCTGAGATATTTGAGTTTTATCATTTGGGCCAAAGGGAACTATTGGAGGTCTGTGGGCAAGGAAAGAACAGAATGGCAAGCACGAGCTCTGATTACACAATCAGTATCAGGGTTTAGACTCAAAACGGTGCCCCCTTCAATCTGACAGTCTGCTTTGGTATAATTTGTTAAAAGTGACAAAATGTCTCATTTTGCTGCAGTTCATTTTGACCTTTCTTAATATTAGAAAGTTAATTTCAGAAGGGAAATAAATGTATTAGTGTTGTCACCGTCATAAAAAGATGAATTCTGTACTGTCAAGTGGCTTCTTTGAATGAATCCATCATGCTATAAAATGGTTGCCTTGCAACAGCCAGCATCTTCCCAGCTCCCTCCTCCTCTCCCTTCCTCCCTCCTTCTTTGTTCCTCCCTTGTCTCTTCCATCCCTCACTCCTTCCATCTGCCAACACATCTACTGTGATGTGCTCTGGGGAGACAGAGATAAAGGCACGGTTTCTACTCTAAGGCAAGACACACTCTAATGGGGAAGACAGGAAAGGAAAACCAGCCATTGTAGGTGTATCTAAATGCCAGAGGAGGAAAGAGCCCGAGCTGAGGGAAGGAGCTGCCCATTCTGCAGAGGGAACGCCTGTTAAATTAGGAAACCTGCCCTGTAGTAATAGGACTTGGGTTGACTCTGATTAGGAGAAAGGACAGTAGGTAGGATTCTGAAGGGTTGGGTTGGGTTGGGTTCTGGTCCCATATTCCACATACACTATTTCACTTAACCTTCACAGCTTCGTTGAAAGGGCCTTATTGTTCCCATTTTTTCAGAAGAGAAAAATGAGGCTCAGAGAGATGAAGTAATATGGCCTGCCTGGGTTGTAAATGTTGCACACGGAGTTGACACCAAAATCAACGTGGCTTGCAATGTGCTGGCTGTGCTTCGTCTCCAGCTAGCTATAGAGAATTACTATTTTTCTTATTTTATTGGCATATAGTTGATTTACAATGTTGTATTAATTTCTGCTGTACAGCAAAGTGATTCAGCCATATATATATATATTCTTTTTCATATTCTTTTCCGTTATGGTTTATCCCAGGATATTGAATATAGTTCCCTGTGCTATACAGTAGGACCTCGTTGTTTATCCATCCTTATATATAATAGTTTGCGTCTGCTAATCCCAAACTCCCAATCCTTCCCTACTCACCTCACCCCGCAACCACAGGTCTGTTCTCTGTGAGTCTGTTTCTGTTTTGTAGCTATGTTCATTTGTGTCATATTTTAGTGTCCACATGTAATTGATATCATATGCTATTTGCCTTTCTCTGTCTGACTTACTTCTCTTGGTATAATAATCTCTAGGTTCATCCATGTTGCTGCACATGGCATTATTTCACTCTTTTTTTTATGGCTGAGTAACATTCCACTGTGTGATACCACATCTTCTTTATCCATTCATCTGTCAATGGACATTTAGGTTGTTTCCATGTTTTGGCGATTGTAAATAGTGCTCTATGAACATAGGGATGCATGTATCGTTTCGAATTACAGTTTTGTTTGGTTATATGCCCAGGAGTGGGATTGCTGGGTCATATGGCAGTTCTATTTTTAGTTTGTTAAGGAACCTCCATACTGTTCTCCACAGTCGGTGTATCAATTTACATTCCCACCAACGGTGTAGGAGGGTTCCTTTTTCTCCACACTCTCTCCAGCATTTATTATTTGTAGACTTTTTAATCATGGCCATCCTGACTGTTGTGAGGTGATACCTGATTGTAGTTTTGATTTGCATTTCTCTGATAATTAGTGATGGTGAGCATCTTTTCATGTGCCTGTTGGCCATCCGTATGTCTTTAGAGAAATGTCTGTTTAGGTCGAGAATTATTTTTTATTAGACCACATGGTGTACTGTTATTAACTTCACTACACCAATTATGCTCATTAGTTTTATAACCTTGGAAACCCAGTTCTTTCCTCTCTCTGGATCTCAGTTCCCCATTAGTTCAATGAAGAGGTTGAACCGGCTCTGCCCTCCCCTGGTTGTAGAGAACTCCTGGGATCTGAGGGCACACTGTAATCCAGTTCTTCTCAAACCTTAATGGGCAGGAAACACCTGAGTATCTCATTCAAGTTCTGATCAGTGGGTCTGGAGTGCAATCTGAGAATCTGCCTTTCTAACAAGCTCCCAGGTTATGCTGATGTGTCCCCTGCATTGGCAGACAGACTCTCAACCACTGCGCCACCAGGGAAGCCCCCAAGGACCCCATTTTGAGTAGCAAGGCCTCAACCTATTGCAGGAGCAAACTTTGGGGTACAGGGTGGACGCACTGAGGGTGTGAGTTTAAGATTGCTGAAAGGAAAGCAAGCAGTAAAGGCGATCTTACTCAGATCTGGTCAGCAATTGGAGTTCTGGGTTCATTTTATTACCAGGGATTTTCACTCTCTTGGGTTTAAAACCAGTGATTCTCTTAAGAGATTAAAAGGAAGAAAATTGAACTTTTAAAGTCTCAAAGAAATCTTTTCTACAGTAATCACATCTGTTTTAGTTCAAGGTGCGGTCTGATGTTTCCCCCGGAGCTCAGATTCCTATCTCAGATGAATGCAGCAGCAGCTCTCCTGTGGGAGGGTGACTGTCTCTCTTCCCTCCTCACATCTCGGTGGGGGATGCAGCTTCCTTCCCAAGCTTCATCAGAACACTCACAACTTCCTAAAGCGAATTTCCTAAAGCCCTTCAGGGATCCCTGTTACCTACCAGCTGAAGACCCTCCAGCTTGGTATTCAAAGCTTTAGACTCATTTCTCTATACTCCTGTGCATGAAACTTTTACTCTTATCCTAATTGCCTGTTCCTCTTCTCCCAAAAAGACACGTGTCTCACCCACATTCACGTTGCCACTCTCTTAAGTTCACATTCATCCCTGGACCTTCACCCCCGCACGCTCCCCTCTAATTGGACTATTACCCCTCCTCTCTCACTGGCCGGCCCTCAGAAGTCTACACAGCATTCAGGTTTGTCTCCATGCCACCACTTCCGAGAAGCCTTCTGTCATTGTCATGGCTGTAAATGAGTACTTACATGAACCCATAAACTATTTTGTATCCTTTATTTCTGAGGACAACTGTGCTAGGTAAGTATCACCCCCATTTTATGTATGAACAAAAAGAGACATGGGGATTCCCAGACAAACCTATTGAACTCTGAAGTCTGGATTCCTTCTTTCGCTCCTTTGCTTTCCCCAGCATGTTATTCGTACATCTTTATGCGTGTCATGACATACTCCTTTGGTTTAGAGCTACTTTTCTTTCTGATGAGAGGAGAAAACAGTTTCACTGGGTAAAGAGGGTGAGGTAGAATGGCCTGAAAGATTGCTGGATGTTAGAAGTAAGGGGAAGGCCACCAGGGTGATGCAAGCTGGGGAAAAAGGGGCATATCTGCCGACCTTTTTTCAATGGAAAACACACAATAGAGCCTGCAAAGTGTGCAGAGCCCTTTCCCTTATGTTATCTCAAGTCTCAAGATTACCTTCTTTGGACTACATTTTGATGGATTCCTATGATTATCCTCAATACCACTGGGTCCCTTTCAAGCCAGTTGAGACTAATGAGTTAGAGGCAATCAAATCATAGAATGTCAGGGCCAGAAGGAAAATGAGAGATTCTTGTCCAGCCTCTTCATTTTGCAAATGAGAAAACTGATGCCGGAAGGGAAATGACTTCCTCAAGGTCACACAGTGATTTAATGGCATAGATTCATTTGGCATTTATTGCATCTTTTTGCTTAGCATCTTCCATTTCAGAGGGAGGTGCTTCTGGGTGAATGTGTGTCTTAGTTAATGCCAATAGTCCTTCATGTGGCAATAGTACAAAAAAGAAACTACAACACTGATTCATCGTAGCCTCTGCCAACAGAGTGGGCTGCCCATGGTTTTCTTTTCATCGGAGGGTGACCTTGGAAATCCAGACCTATGACACCTGGCTTTTCCTCCTTATACTTTTCAACTCTTCCTCTAATTATTTCTAAATAAGTACTTCAAATGCTCACAAACACAGCCATTATCCTCATGGCCTGAATTCATAATTATTGCATGACTAAAGGCAATTTTGAGCATAAGAAAAACACAGAACACATTTCTGCAAGAAACTGTGCTGTGAACTTCCCTGGTGGCGCAGTGGTAAAGAATCCGCCCACCAATGCAGGGGACATGGGTTTGAGCCGTGTTCTGGGAAGATCCCACATGCCGCGGAGCAACTAAGCCACAACTACTGAGCCTGTGCTCTAGAGCCCACGAGCCACAACTACTGAGTCCACGTGCCACAACTACTGAAGCCCGTGTGCCTAGAGCCCATGCCCCACAAGAGAAGCCACTGCAATGAGAAGCCCGTGCACCGCAACAGCAAAGAGTAGCCCCCGCTCGCCGCAACTAGAGAAAGCCTGCGCGCAGTAACAAAGACCCAATGCAGCCAAAAATAAGTAACTGAATGAATGAATTAATTTTTAAAATTACTTAACTAAAAAAAAAAAAGAAATTGTGCTGTATTATTTGGTTTTTGCTATGGTAACAAATGACCCCAGTAACTCAGTAGTGGATAACAGCAAACATTCATTTCATATTCATGTTCTGTGAGGGCTATGAGTGAGTCAGCTGCCACTCTGCTCACATATCTTCTCGCCTAGGTCCAAGTTGAAAGTTCATTCCCTGTCTGGGATCCACTCTTTTAATGGC